>NC_069503.1:295999058-296599058 GCF_027579735.1 Bombina bombina | reverse complement strand
ACAACGAACAGATAAACCGTTCATTACACCTCGCAGAACAAACAATGAATTCTCTCCTGTCCATTATTCGAGAAAGACAGGGTCCTTCTGAACCCAATAGGCCAGGACAGTAGTGATAGACATCTTTATTAATTGTATTAATAACTTAAGTTTATACTGTTTTTGATGTTGCACTTTTTAATTTATTTTATATTTTTGTTCAAAATATATTTATATTTTCGAGTTCCACTAATATTTTTACAAATAATTTTTGGTGTTTTATTAAAATTTAAATAAAAAAAATGATTCAAATTTTTTTTTCATTGAAATTTTTTTTTATTGCTTACAATATTTTTTTTTTATATGAAATGGTAAAAAAACAAAATTTCGATTTTTATACAAAAAAATCATCATCCCTTATTTTTTGGATGTTTCAAAATGTGTAAATTTTTTTTTCAAAACAAAATATAGAAAGTGCTTTAAAATATTTATTTAAAAAAAAAAAAACTAAATGCCATATTTCTTGTACAAAAAATCAACTTGCTCCATCAACATTCCCATTGTAGACCTAATTTTTGCCAATTTAATTTTGAAGTAATCATCCAAAAAAGTTTGTGTGCTTTCATCGATTTTTTCTTCAAAAACTTCTATACCTTAAAATAAATAAAAATAAATTAAATTTACATATTAATCACATAACAAAATAGAAATAATATATTGATATCTGTATATACCTTAATTTTCTTTGGGAGGTATGATATCCATATAATTTTCTGTCTGCACAATTTTTTCCTCTAATGTGTAAACATCGCTTGAACCAGAGGCTAAAGTAAAATAAATAAATACAATTTTAACTTTTTAATTTATTGTTTTTACAATTATTCGATTTTTGCCAAAGGTAACTAAATAAAATACCTTTGTCTATCAGATTTTTTTTAGGAGGAACCATGTTTTGTCGAATATCATTACTTGTTGGGTATACCATGCCATCCAATTCTATTTCCACTTGTACCGCTTTGTCCAAAGATTGACCTTTTTATAAATATATAAAAAATGAAATTTAATATTACATTATTTTTTCAATATTTCACTTCCCTAAAAAACAAAGATTCTAATACCTCTTCCAAGATTAGTATCATCATCTTTTGGGCATGGCTCATCGACCTCAAGATCAAAATAATAATTATGTTCTTTTTCAACGGATGGAATTTCTTCATAAGAACATCCAGGGATATCTAAATGTGCATTAGATTATTAAACATAATTTTTTTTTAATTATTAGTTATTTTATTTACAATTTCTAAAACCTTGTTAACCCTGTTCTATCTTTATGTACCTTTTTGAGTGTTGACAGCCATTTTTTTCACTGCTCTGTTATTTTTGGGAGTCATTGGTATGTCCATAAGTGTGAAAGGAAGGGGTGGTGAAGTGATCCCACTATTTGGCGTTTCAATCCTTATTTCTCGTAAATAACGTGGAATTTTTTGAGTTTTTGATTTTGATTTTTTTCATATCTGTTTGTAAAAATTGACTTTATTTTTATAGTTGTAATGATTAATAGATGTTAATTTTCATTTCATATATGCAAGTTGAAGGTATACTAAAAACAAACATTTTCTTGATTAATAATACTAAAAATATATGATTAAATCGATTATCGAATGCTATTATCAATGTAAAATTGGATTTTGAGATATCTTGATATCAATATTATTAATTTAATGCTTATTAGACAGTACATTCTAGTTTAATCAACAAGTATATAGCTTACTTAAAGGTGAATACCTTTAGAAAAAAAATAAGATACTATAAACAAGGTGCAAAAAATTAAATAACAGTCTATTAAAGCTAAAGGAACAATGAACATAATTTTTGTCTTTCAATGTTCAGATAGAAAAGTTTTAACAGAATACTGAAAGTCATATGTGTTGTCCCTTGTTCCTACTATTATTGCAAATAAATCAATGGTGAAAGGTAAAAGATGACGCAGTTATTGGACTTACTATCAATAACGTTTACAATTGAAACTTACTATCAGTAACGCTAAACATTTATACTTACAGTTTCTTATTAGTCGTTTAATTGAATTGTAATACTTAGTTTCCCTACGCCTCAAATCGCTGTACTTTCTTAGGCATTGACGTCTTGTCCTTTTTATCTTTGATACTCTATACATCCTTCTTATCATTTCGTATATAATATGATCACGACTGTCCTGCTTTACCAAACTAACTCCTCCCATACGATGAGGAAAATATCGTTCCATTGCATATACCAGAATGACTATTTCTCCAGCTGTGAAAGGCTCCGTTAGCGACATGTTAGTATCTGACGTCACAACTATACTTGTCAATCAAATTGACGCATGACTATTTTTACAATGTAGCATTATTTTTTGTTGAATCTGTATTTTTCTAATAAAATGTAACATGAATAATATTGTTGATCCGACTAACCATTAATAACAAGAATTATATAAAATTTCTGTTGGAACGATAAATTTTGCATGAGGAATGAACAATGACGATATAAATATATCGTCATGGATAATTGTTTTTTTAGTACATAACTATATGTTTATTGGTTATTGACCACAGATAACACTACTAATATATATATTCTCAAATTTTGTGATTCATTTATATTTGATACAATTACTATGTAACAAAATCACTGGTTAAATGTAGAATAGTAAGTCTAATATGTAAACTTTTGAATAGATAAATGTTGTACTTTTTTAGTTATGTAAATATATTAGTTGTATTAGGATAGAAATAGTTATAATTCTTATTCTTGTTGCCTTTTGAACTTAAAATAAATTGTTATATTATTTTCATGAAAAAAAATTCTGTTTCATGTATTTTTTGGGTGTGACCAATGCAAATAAGGTTTGTTTAGAAAAAGGGCTAAAAAGAAATAACAATATGATGATGTTGCACAAAAATTTTATTTGAAAAAAAATAACACATAACTGCAGAACACAATTTACATACAAGAGGAAAAAAATTGGTCGAGAAAGATCAATCATCAAAATATTGGTTAGAAACCATATCCCTTGTGGCCATGCCACGTCTATTTGTGTTTTCTCTGAAAATTTCTTCTGGAAAGTCATTAAAAGGCATGGCAATATCGTCATCAATGGGGCATCCTCTTTTGGTGGCAATATTATGCAAGACAAAGCAAACTAATATGATTCTTGCTACTTTTTCTGTAGAATACTGCATTGCACCGCCAGATCTGTCCAGACATCGGAACCTCATTTTCAACAATCCATAAGTCCTTTCAATGACACCCCTTGTGCTCTTGTGTGCTTCATTAAAACGAATATGTTTCCGGAGTTGGGGGTTATTATAGGGTGTCAGAAGCCATTCATAGCAAGGGTAACCGGCATCCCCTGTAATTAAAAAAAAAAATATTGATGTAAGTCATTCCAAAAAGACAAAATAATTTTTATTAGTTATTGAGGCTAGCGTCAAATTAGTATAAATTTATAGTAACAAATTAAAAATTTAATTATATTATGTGTTTTTAAAATTTATTTATATATCCTTTGTTGAAAAAATAGCAATGCACATGTGTGAGCCAATCACACAAGGCCTCTAGGTGCAGCAACCAATCGACAGCTATTGAGCATATATCTAGATATGATTTTCAGCAAGTGATATAAAAAGAATAAAAAGTCAATTTGAAAGTCGTTTAAAATTACATGCTCTTTAAAAATCCTTAAAAAAATTTTTTTGAGTTCAATTCAAGCTTACCTAATAACCATCCCTCTGGCATTTCCCCATTCTCGAATTTTTGGTACAGTCCAGTCTGCCGCAGGATATAAGCATCATGGCAGGAGCCAGGGTAATTTGATCTCACGCTTATTATTCTCATTTTGGGGTCACAAACCATCTGTACATTCAAGGAATGGCAGGACTTTTGGTTGCGGTAAATCTCCTCCCGTAACCATGGCGGTCGAACTGCAATATGGGTACAGTCTATTGCCCCAAGAACATTTGGGATTCCAGCCACACTGTAGAATTGCGACTTTATCGATTGCCACTCTTCTGTGGTAGATGGTAGACAAACATATTCGGGGAATATATGCATGAGTGCATCGATAACTTTGGAAAGATGACGATAAAAGGCAGACTGACTGAAACCAATGATGACGCTGGACACTGCCTGAAAAGATCCGGTGGCAAAAAAGTGCAAGGCAGCAAGAAACTTGAGTATTCCGGGAATGGCCCTTGAACCAGCCGTCACAAGCTCTAGAAAATGTGCTATTTGAGCATATAAAGTCAATATTGAATGTCGATCCAGACGGAACCTTTGAATAACCTCTTGATCGGAAAGGGCATCTAAAGGAACCCGAGGAAGGAATACCCGCTGTACTCGTAATCGCCTTCTTCGAACCGGATTTGGGGCATCAGGTTGACGAATTTGCCTTCTACCCCTCATTTGCATCAGACGAATAATATAAAGTTGAAGAAGTGTCTCCATAATGGCTAACAGGATCAAAAGTGAGTAACCATTCAATTGTACACCTCTTTTAAATCAGTTGTAGGCGTTGATCTGATAGACCCTATTGTTTATTATGGTGCTCGCCACCTATTAGCTGGCGAGGGATTTTTAACGAGGTAGGTGCGGATAAATTCACGAGCGTATAAATAAATAGATAGTTTAGTAATTACTGTTTTGTGCGAGATTTATGTCGAGCGAGTATTTTCTAGCTACAAAAAAGACGAGAATTCAAGATTTGCGGGCAAGTTCGCTCGACGTTTGTTAATATAAGGTTTTCAATGGATTCGTGGGATAGTACATATGGTTATTGATCCGCACGCAGAAATTTAGACGGAAATAGTGACGAAGACCTCGCAGACAGCTTAGTACATGGAGCCCATAGTTTGGTTCCAAAGCAGATACAAGGATTTCATTCTCCACAACTGTAAACCTCTCAGCAACCATTTTCAAATATCTCATCAACTGCCTCACAGAATAAAATATGATATCTATATAAATATACATGTAACCAGAGTAAAATGTAAAATACGCTGTGATTGGAGAATATTAAGGAAGTACTCATAAATATGCGTACATAAATGTATTGCAAGGTATTATGGTAACAGAAATAATATAACAATAAATATGATTGGTTAACAAATATTGCACATTGAACATTGTTTAAAACATATACGCAATTTCGTAATAATACAAATGAGTGAAAATATCTAAATAAAGAGCGTAAAAATATTTATTGTACGATTTCAATAAAAAGAATAACAAAATATAACCAGAACAGTAAAAGCAGAATTCATTGCGAAGGAGAGTTTCATTGCGAAGGAGAGGGCGTAAGATGGGCATTCCATGGGCGTAACCTGAGTAAATCTAGCAAGTTTCACAGATATGTTACGATGATATAAAAACATACGCCATACGAATCGCACATTCAACTCACATACATATCTCGCCAGCCATCCTTTGGCAAAATAACATGAATAACATTATTTACAATATTTATTTCATTTTAAAAATAATACGATATAACGTATTTAGACAATATACTATAACTGTAGTTTTACATTTTGAAATATGCAAACACAAACTGAAATAAAGTGAATCATTAAAATTACGAAGCGACGCAATGATATATGGAAACCCATTTTGAGGTTCGTGAAATGATATAAGGAGGCGAAGTCTATAGTTTACTATGGACAGCTTATCGCGTAACGTATTGTTTACAATGGACTGCCCACTTTATACGATCATTACGCAAGGCGTGAAATTTGCAAGAGTTGCGAGTCAGAAATACACATTTCTTTCATGTAATTAGCAAGAGTCCATGAGCTAGTGACGTATGGGATATACATTCCTACCAGGAGGGGCAAAGTTTCCCAAACCTTAAAATGCCTATAAATACACCCCTCACCACACCCACAATTCAGTTTTATAAACTTTGCCTCCAAGGGAGGTGGTGAAGTAAGTTTGTGCTAGATTCTACGTTGATATGCGCTCCGCAGCAAGTTGGAGCCCGGTTTTCCTCTCAGCGTGCAGTGAATGTCAGAGGGATGTGAGAAGAGTATTGCCTATTGAATGCAGTGATCTCCTTCTACGGGGTCTATTTCATAAGGTTCTCTGTTATCGGTCGTAGAGATTCATCTCTTACCTCCCTTTTCAGATCGACGATATACTCTTATATTTACCATTTCCTCTACTGATTCTCGTTTCAGTACTGGTTTGGCTTTCTACAAACATGTAGATGAGTGTCCTGGGGTAAGTAAGTCTTATTTTCTGTGACACTCTAAGCTATGGTTGGGCACTTTATTTATAAAGTTCTAAATATATGTATTCAAACATTTATTTGCCTTGACTCAGAATGTTCAACTTTCCTTATTTCCAGACAGTCAGTTTCATATTTGGGATTATGCATTCAATTATCATATTTTTTCTTACCTCAAAAATGTGACTTTTTTCCCTGTGGGCTGTTAGGCTCGCGGGGGCTGAAAATGCTTCATTTTATTGCGTCATTCTTGGCGCGGACTTTTTTGGCGCAAAAATTCTTTTCCGTTTCCGGCGTCATACGTGTCGCCGGAAGTTGCGTCATTTTTTTACGTTATTTTGCGTCAAAGATGTCGGCGTTCCGGATGTGGCGTCATTTTTGGCGCCAAAAGCATTTAGGCGCCAAATAATGTGGGCGTCTTTTTTGGCGCTAAAAAATATGGGCGTCATTTTTGTCTCCACATTATTTAAGTCTCATTATTTATTGCTTCTGGTTGCTAGAAGCTTGTTCACTGGCATTTTTTTCCCATTCCTGAAACTGTCATTTAAGGAATTTGATCAATTTTGCTTTATATGTTGTTTTTTTCTTTTACATATTGCAAGATGTTCCACGTTGCAACTGAGTCAGAAGATACTACAGGAAAATCACTGCACAGTGCTGGAGCTACCAAGCTAAGTCTGCTATAAACTTTTGGTATCTGTTTTCTCCAGCTGTTATTTGTATTGCATGTCATGTCAAACTTATTAATGCAGATAAAATTTCCTTTAGTACTGTTACATTACCTGTTGCTGTCCGTCAACATCTAATTTTCAGAGTGTTCCTGATAACATAAGAGATTTTATTTTTTAAATCCATTAAGAAGGCTATGTCTGTTATTTCTCCTTCTAGTATACATAAAAGTCTTTTAAAACTTCTCTTTTTTTCAGATGAATTTTTAAATGAACATCATCATTCTGATACTGATAATGGTTCTTCTGGTTCAGAGGTTTCTGTCTCAGAGGTTGATGCTGATAAATCTTTGTATTTGTTCAAGATGGAATTTATTCGTTCTTTATTTAAAGAAGTGTTATTTGCATTAGAAATAGAGGATTCTGGTCCTCTTGATACTAAATGTAAACGTTTAAATAAGGTTTTTAAATCTCCTGTAGTTATTCCAGAAGTGTTTTATCTCCCTGATGCTATTTCTGAAGTAATTTCCAGGGAATGGAATAATTTGGGTAATTTATTTACTCCTTCTAGACGTTTAAGCAAATTATATCCTGTGCCATCTGACAGATTAGAGTTTTTTGGGACAAAAATCCCTAAGGTTATGGGGCTGTCTCTACTCCTGCTAATGTACTACTATTCCTATGGCAGATAGTACTTCATTAAGGATCCTTTAGATAGGAAAATTGAATCTTTTCTAAGAAAAGCTTACTTATGTTCAGGTAATCTTCTTAGACCTGCTATATTTTTAGCGGATGTTGCTGCAGCTTCAACTTTTTGGTTAGAAGCTTTAGCGCAACAAGTAACAGATCATAATTTTATAGCATTATTATTATTCTATAACATGCTAATAATTTTATTGGTGATACCATCTTTTGATATCATTAGAGTTGATGTCAGGTATATGTCTCTAGCTATTTTAGCTAGAAAAGCTTTATGGATTAAACTTGGAATGCTGACATGTCTTCTAAGTCAACTTTGCTTTCCCTTTCTTTCCAGGGTAAATAATCATTTCGTTCCTTTCCTCACAACAAGGAACAAAAGCCTGATCCTTCATCCTCAGGAGCGGTATCAGTTTGGAAACTATTTCCAGTTTGGAATATATCCAAGCCTTATAGAAACCTATAGCCAGCTCCTAAGTATCTATGAAGGTGCGGCCCTTATTCCAGCTCAGCTGGTATGGGGCAGATTACGTTTTCTTCAAAGAAATTTGGATCAATTCCGTTCTTAATCTCTGGTTTCAGAAACATTGTTTCAGAAAGGTACAGAATTGGCTTCAAGTTAAGGCCTCCTGCTAAGAGATTCTTTTCTTTCCCCGTGTCCCAGTTGACACAGCAAGGCTCAGCATTTCTGAAATGTGTTTCAGATCTAGAGTTGGCTGGAGTATTTATGCCAGTTCCAGTTCTGGAACAGGGGCTGGGGTTTTATTTTATCTCTTCATTGTACCAAAGAAGGTCAATTCCTTCAGACCAGTTCTGGATCTATCATTATTGAATCGTTATGTTAGGATACCAACATTCAAGATGGTTACTGTAGGACTATCCTGCCTTTTGTTTAGCAAGGGCATTATATGTCTACAATAGATTTACAGGATGTGTATCTGCATATTCCGATTCATCCAGATCACTTTTAGTGTCTGAGATTCTCTTTTTAGACAAGCATTACCAGTTTTGTGGCTCTACTGTTTGGCCTAGCCTCAGTTCCAAGAATTTTTTTCAAAGGTTCTCGGTGCCCTTCTTTCTGTAATCAGAGAATAGGGTTTTGGTATTTCCTTATTTGGACAATATCTTGGTACTTGCTCAGTCTTCTCATTTTCGAAGAATCTCATACGAATCGACTTGTGTTGTTTCTTCAAGTTCATGGTTGGAGGATCAATTTACCAATCAGTTCATTGATTCCTCAGACAAGGGTAACCTTTTTAGGTTTCTAGATAAATTCAGTGTCTATGACTCTGTCCTTGTCAGACAAGAGAAGTTTAACATTGATATCAGCTTGTCAAAACCTTCAGTCACAATCATTCCCTTTGGTAGCCTTATGCATGGAAATGTTGGGTCTTAGGACTGCCGCATCAGATGCGATCTCCTTTGCTCGTTTTCACATGCGACCTCTTCAGCTCTGTATGCTGAACCAATGGTGCAGGGATTACTCAAAGATATCTCAATTAATATCTTTAAACCGATTTTACAACACTCTCTGACATGGTGGACAGATCACCATCGTTTAGTTCAGGGGGCTTCTTTGTTCTTCCGACCTGGACTATAATCTCAACAGATGCAAGTCTTACAGGTTGGGGAGCTGTGTGGGGGTATCTGACGGCACAAGGGGTTTGGGAATCTCAGGAGGTGAGATTTCCGATCAATATTTTGGAACTCCGTGCAATTTTCAGAGCTCTTCAGTCTTGGCCTCTTCTGAAGAGAGAGTTGTTCATTTGTTTTCAGATAGACAATGTCACAACTGTGGCATACATCAATCATCAAGGAGGGACTCACAGTCCTCTGGCTATGAAAGAAGTATCTCGAATTTTGGTTTGGGCGGAATCCAGCTCCTGTCTAATCTCTGCGGTTCATATCCCAGGTATGGACAATTGGAAAGCGGATTATCTCAGTCGTCAAACGTTGCATCCGGGCGAATGGTCTCTTCACCCAGAGGTATTTCTTCAGATTGTTCAAATGTAGGAACTTCCAGAAATAGATCTGATGGCTTCTCATCTAAACAAGAAACTTCCCAGGTATCTGTCCAGATCCCGGGATCCTCAGGCGGAGGCAGTGGATGCATTATCACTTCCTTGGAAGTATCATCCTCCCTATATCTTTCCGCCTCTAGTTCTTCTTCCAAGAGTAACCTCCAAGATTCTGAAGGAATGCTCGTTTGTTCTGCTGGTAGCTCCGGCATGGCCTTACAGGTTTTGGTATGCGGATCTTGTCCGGATGGCCTCTTGCCAACCGTGGACTCTTCCGTTAAGACCAGACCTTTTGTCTCAAGGTCCTTTTTTTCCATCAGGATCTGAAATCCTTAAATTTAAAGGTATGGCGATTGAACGCTTGATTCTTGGTCAAAGAGGTTTCTCTGACTCTGTGATTAATACTATGTTACAGGCTCGTACATCTGTATTCAGAGAGATATATTATAGAGTCTGGAAGACTTATATTTCTTGGTGTCTTTCTCATCATTTTTCTTGGCATTCTTTTAGAATACCGAGAATATTACAGTATTCTTCAGGATGGTTTAGATAAGGGTTTGTCCGCAAGTTCCTTGAAAGGTCAAATCTCTGCTCTTTCTGTTCTTTTTCACAGAAAGATTGCTATTCTTCCTGATATTCATTGTTTTGTACAAGCTTTGGTTCGTATAAAGCCTGTCATTAAGTCAATTTCTCCTCCTTGGAGTTTGAATTTGGTTCTGGGGGCTCTTCAAGCTCCTCCATTTGAACCTATGCATTCATTGGATATTAAATTACTTTCTTGGAAAGTTTTTTGTTCCTTTTGGCCATCTCTTCTGCCAGAAGAGTTTCTGAATTATCTGCTCTTTCTTGTGAGTCTCCTTTTCTGATTTTTCATCAGGATAAGGCGGTGTTGCGAACTTCTTTTGAATTTTTACCTAAAGTTGTGAATTCCAACAACATTAGTAGAGAAATTGTGGTTCCTTCATTATGTCCTAATCCTAAGAATTCTAAGGAGAAATCGTTGCATTCTTTGGATGTTGTTAGAGCTTTGAAATATTATGTTGAAGCTAAGAAATCTTTTCGTAAGACTTCTAGTCTATTTGTTATTTTTTCCGGTTCTAGAAAAGGCCAGAAAGCTTCTGCCATTTCTTTGGCATCTTGGTTGAAATCTTTAATTCATCTTGCCTATGTTGAGTCGGGTAAAAACTCCGCCTCAGAGAATTACAGCTCATTCTACTAGGTCAGTTTCTACTTCCTGGGCGTTTAGGAATGAAGCTTCGGTTGACCAGATCTGCAAAGCAGCGACTTGGTCCTCTTTGCATACTTTTACTAAATTCTACCATTTTGATGTATTTTCTTCTTCTGAAGCAGTTTTTTGGTAGAAAAGTACTTCAGGCAGCGGTTTCAGTTTGAATCTTCTGCTTATGTTTTTCATTAAACTTTATTTTGGGTGTGGATTATTTTCAGCAGGAATTGGCTGTCTTTATTTTATCCCTCCCTCTCTAGTGACTCTTGTGTGGAAAGATCCACTTCTTGGGTAGTCATTATCCCATACGTCACTAGCTCATGGACTCTTGCTAATTACATGAAAGAAAACATAATTTATGTAAGAACTTACCTGATAAATTCATTTCTTTCATATTAGCAAGAGTCCATGAGGCCCGCCCTTTTTTTGTGGTGGTTATGATTTTGTATAAAGCACAATTATTCCAATTCCTTATTTTATATGCTTTCGCACTTTTTTCTTATCACCCCACTTCTTGGCTATTCGTTAAACTGAATTGTGGGTGTGGTGAGGGGTGTATTTATAGGCATTTTAAGGTTTGGGAAACTTTGCCCCTCCTGGTAGGAATGTATATCCCATACGTCACTAGCTCATGGACTCTTGCTAATATGAAAGAAATGAATTTATCAGGTAAGTTCTTACATAAATTATGTTTTTTTTGCCGCCAATTACGAACTTTCAATCATCGAGGCCTCAGTATCAGCTAAAAGCCACCAAGCTATATTAAAATATGTAAGAAAGGCATACTAAATTCAATAAGAAGAATATGAGTCAATGATTTATTTTTAAATGTAACATTTATTCCAAATTATAAATGAAAACATCATTATAAAAGCAAAAAACACTGACAAGTTCTACTTATCATTTGGGACCACAGATTTTGATAAATATGTATTATAATGAGAAAGAGACAATTCTCACATTTTTGCAACTGACTTCAATGAAAATTAGCAGCAAAATTGTGTTGACAAATATTTCATGGAAAACTGGGGCATTAATTAGTGCAACGCATATGACCTATAATTAGTTCATTGGTGTGGAAAAATAGACTAATGTGGCGTAACCTTGAAATAGCTACAATGCAAGAGTAAATGCATTATGTGTCAGCCTTCTATCATATAATTTGTTTTGAACCAACAATTATAATCATCATTTCGAACAGAAATATTTTCAGCAATATTACTAATCCATAATTATTTACAGTGGGCATATGAGTTGTTGCAATATTCCTTCCAATTACAGTTTCTCTAAAAAAAATAAAAATAATAATAAAAAAAATTCAGGAGTAATTTTCACAGACAATAATACATAAGTAACAGTTAGATTTTCCATAGGAACAAGGGGTAAATAATGTCTGATTCTTTTATACAATCAATAAAATACAAAATATGAAACCTAACCAACCAATCAAGATCCAGTTTTTATGGCCTGCAACTATGGCAGAAAATAAAATAATAGGCAGATATCTGGGAATAACCAATAAGGAAACATACTTAAACCAATAAAACATTGGATAACAAACAAACTTATAGAAGAATAATCATTAGGTCACTTTCTTAGGATTGACAGCTATAACAACAAATCAAATGATAGATCATTTTTTAGTATCTTATCTTTGCATATTGAAATTAATTATTTATCTCTGAATTTAAATGTCTCCCCATAATCCAAATACATTTACCTACCGACTTTATATTTGTAGTTTAAAGGGATAGTAAACACCAAAAATTGTATTGTTTAAAAAGAAAGATAATCCCTTTATTACCCATTCCCCAGTTTTGCATAACCAACACTCTTATATTTATACATCTTTTTCCTCTGTGATTAACCTTCTATCTAAGCGTCTGCAGACTGCCTCTTTATCTCAGATTTTTTGACAGATTTGCATTTCAGGCAACTAGTGCTGACTCTTAAATAACTTCACGTGCATTAGCACAGTGTTATCTATATGAAACACATGAACTAACGCCATCTAGCTGTGAAAAACTGTTAAATGCATTAGATGAGGCGGCCTTCAAGGGCTAAGAAATTAGCATATGAGCCTACCTAGGTTAAGCTATCAACTAAGAATAACAAGAGGACACAGCAAATTTGGTGATAAAAGTAAATTTAGAAAGTTGTTTAAAATGACATGTCCTATCTGAATCATGAAAGTTTAATTTGGACTTTACTATCCCTTTAGGAGAGATGGGTACATCCATATCAAATATTGAATTGGGCTTTGCAAGTACAAATTACAATATTTTAAAAAGAGAAACCAAATCCTAAAATAGGATAAATCTCACTAAAAAGGGGATGTCTGGTCACTCTACCATAATAGTATGCAATTGTTGTAACTTTTCTCTAAAACTGCAATTTGTCCTTCTCAACATCCAAGATATATGTTTTTATTGGTGGAGTCACAAAAGGTACCCATTATTATACCATTAATTTGGGATTAGAATATGTTGCCTCTCACGTTGCAACTGCTGCTTGTTCTTGACCAACCCCCTGTTGCCAAAACCTGCTTTCCCCCTAACCCTGCAACTAGCTACTTGTTTTGGTCTGACTGCTGTTACCAGTGGTGGTTCTAGAACATAATATTTGGGGGGGGGGTAATTGGGGGCTAACAAGGTGGTGAAAATAATATATAGAGCATTTTGCAGCTCAATGGGGATGCTACTTGTGTGTTAAAAGGTGCATAGCGCACCTCATCGCCCCCATAGAACCACTACACCTGTAAAAAAAGCCTGCTTCAACTAGTAAGTCCTTCCCACTGGTCATCTCCAAGTATTCAAGTGGTTCAAGTTCTCAGATTTCTGGTCAGGTTATACTATTCCCTTAAACAAAAAATAGTTGCTAGGAGCACCATGGATATAGGTAAAATTCAAATACTTTATTGGTAATTTTGCAGGGTGTCCTCACCCAGAGGGTAAAATACAGTGCCTATGCAATATGCATTTAGGGTATTGCATTTAAAAGATGTCCAGACTCAATCTGTATTGCAGCATGATACCCTAAATGCATTGGATTCTTATGAGCCGTTAATACAGAGTATGGTGATCAAGTGTAACTTCACTTGGATGCTGGTGTGAACATAAACCGGGACTGTACTGGATTCGGTTTTACCCTGTTTTGGCTCCCTAATGGGAGATGGTCCCTTGAGAGGAAAAGTTTTTTATTCCGTTTATCTACCTCCCAATGAGCAGTGCCCCTAGAATACAAGTCAGTTTGGTGTACGTTACACCAAAGTTATTTACACGCGGTCCAGTGACGTCAGAGAAGTAGGAGGACTTAACAGATGAAATCAAGTTACTTGTGTGTGTACGAGCTCCTGTGAAAGGGAGTCCCAGGAGGGGAATATAAGCCGCTTCTAACACTTTGGTCACGTAAGCATTATAATACTGACTTTGTTAGCTTTAACACAGTCTGGTTTAACCTAGAGTGCGGTGATAACCGCGGTTGTGAATACCGGAAGGTTTGGGCATCTACCTTATGATTCTGTGCATATAATGGCTATATTATTAATCATCTAACTTGGACGTTTATTCACCTGCCATTACTCTGCCTAACATATTAATATAATGCAGGACACTCTGTACTATACTGTGAATTTAGAGGCTTTTTATACGGCTCATATAAGATTGCAACATTAGGTGGTTTAATGTGAAACATAAGTTATCCTATATGTTTCTACAGCTAAGCATAAGCAGTAGTCTGCCCCAGAATGCCCATGTGCTGTGCTTTTAGGGACCTAAGGTACTGTGAGTGCGTCATTCATCTTATATGAAATCTCATTTGGGCATGAAGCTGCTCTAATGGGGGCCAAACCTTTAATGTTTTACTTGGGCATATAGATAGCAAATTGTGTCATCATATACCCATCACAATCAACTATTAACTATTAACCCCTATGTCTTTAACTATAAACCCCTTTCTCATCATATACCCACCGCAATAAACTAACTAGTAGCCCCTATGCTGCCATATACCCTAAACACAAGCTAATCTAAAAACTAACCCCTCTAAACTAAACCCCCTAAGTTAGAAATATAAAAAAACTAAATAAAAACAAACCAAACCATAAACCTAAACACAATCTAACCCTACTCTACCTAACACCTAACCCCCCCCCTCTAAACTAACCCACCCTCTACACTAACCACACTAAGTTACAAAAAAAGTTACAAAAAATAATAAACTACAGTATGCAAAATAAAAAATCATTATACCTAACACTTAACTACATGGCCCATAAAATAAAAAACCCACCCAAAAAACAAAACAAAAAACCTTTAAACCCTAACACTAAAATAAATCACAATTAAAAGGGCCTTTTGCAGGGCATTTTAGCTCTTTTTAAAAAAAAAAAAAAAAAGTTACAACACCTCATATTTACATTAAAGAAAGACCCCACCCCTAAAATAACAAAATCTAACTTTAAAAAGCCTAGCGTACAAAAGAAAATAAAAAATAAAAAAACCTATTCTTAAAAATAAAGAAAACACCCGCAAAAATCATATCTAGCCCCTAAAGTGTTACAGTAACTGAGGCAAACTTCCACAGCCTCTTCCACCGCCTCCACTCTGCAATCTTCTGTTCTTCAGCTCTCTTCGGGGAGCCCTCCACTTCATGTGGCCACCGCCGCTCACTGAAATCCCGGAAGTGCGGAACCCCAATAAATAAGGGTACCACTTAATTCTGATTGGCTGATTTCAAATCAGTGAATCTATATTGGCTGATTTGAATCAGTCAATAGCAAGAGCTTTTTTAAATTAAAATTTCACTTATCCTTTTCTATTGGATAAAAAAAGGATTTTGAGTTTGTTGAACAGATGTTAAAACAGATTAAATTTGTGTCATATGTTCTTTAAATTTCAACATTGACTGTAACATTGTCTGAAAAGATTTCTCAGGCGTTTGTGAAATATTATTCTGTGACATTTCAAATAATTATAATATATAATTCATAGGATTAAGAAAGAAGAAACTAAAAAGGATTATAGCTATATGTATGTACGAGAGAAATTATAGTAGATCATAAAAGACAATATGAAGAAATAAAGTATTTATTTGCACAATACATTTTTTATACTTTTCTCAATGACCAACAAAAAGAGGGAGTGTAACAGTTTATTTCATACTATATGGACTTTTGTGTGAGCTTATTGGACACTTGTTATTTGACCATTTTATTATTTGTCATTGGTTTACATTTTTCTGTTTGACTGTTTTTCTGTTAAACTGTTATATACTTTAAAAGTGCTATTTGAGAAGTAAAAGGAAAAGTATAGCAAAATATGAGTCTCTGTCCTTATGATAAAAATTGTCAATTATGCAAACCTGTATTTAATGGTCCTTTAACACTGCCAAAATGCTGGTGTTCATCAAAAACTATTTTGGCCACAACAGTATTTGGACTACTATATCAAAGACGTTTCCTGACTTGTGTCATATCCTGTACAGTGTTTTGACCTTCTTATATGGATGGGCAACTGTTAGAATATATCCTTTGACATTTGACCAGCAATTAATAATAAATATTCAAATATTAAATGGATTTTGGACATTACTTCCTTTGGATTAACAATGAAATCCCTGAAAATCAGCATTTAAATGTTAATATTGCATGCTCAACATTTTAATTGTTGTGTCATTAATTATATTCATACTAGTCCTAAAGCCAGTGTACACAGGCCATTTTTTGCAGTACAGTGGTCCCACCCCTTGCTCTCTCTCTATCCCCCCTCTCTTCTGCTCTCTCTTTCTCCCCTCTCTTTTGCTCTCTCTCTCCCCCTCTCTTTTGCTCTCTCTCTCTCCCCCCTCTTTTACTCTCTCTGTCCCCCTCTCTTTTGCTCTCTCTCTCCCCCCTCTCTTTTGCTCTCTCTCTCCCCCTCTCTTTCTCTCCCCCCTCTCTTTTGCTCTCCCTCTCCCCCCTCTCTTTTGCTCTCTCTCTCCCCCCTCTCTTTTGCTCTCTCTCTTCCCCCTCTCTTTTGCTCTCTCTCTCCACCCTCTATTTTGCTCTCGCCCCCCCTCTCTTTTGCTCTCTCTCCCCCTCTTTTGCTCTCTCCCCTCTCTTTTGCTCTCTCTCTCTCTCCCCCTCTTTTGCTGTCTCTCTCCCTCTCTTTTGCTCTCTCTCTTCCCCCCTCTCGTTTGCTCTCTCTCCTCTTGTTTGCTCTCTCTCTTCTCTCATTTGCTGTCTCTCTCCCTCTCTTTTGCTGTCTCTCTCCCCTCTCTTTTGGCTCTCTCCCCCTCTCTTTCGCGCTCTCTCCCCCTCTCTTTTGCGCTCTCTCCCCCTCTCTTTTGCTCTCTCTCCCCCCTCTTTTGCGCTCTCTCTCCCCCCTCTTTTGCGCTCTCTCCCCATCTCTTTTGTGCTCTCTCCCCCATCTCTTTTGCGCTCTCTCCCCCCTCTCTTTTTCTCTCTCTCCCCCCTCTCTTTTGCTCTCTCTCCCCCCTCTTTTGCGCTCTCTCTCACCTCTTTTGCGCTCTCTCCCCATCTCTTTTGTGCTCTCTCCCCATCTCTTTTGCTCTCTCTCCCTCCTCTCTTTTGTGCTCTCCCCCCTCTCTTTTGCGCTCTCTCCCCTCTCTCTTTTGCTGTCTCTCTCCCCTCTCTCTTTTGCTGTCTCTCTCCCCCCTCCCTTTTGCTGTCTTCTCTCTCCCCCCTCTCTTTTGCTGTCTCTCTCCCCCCTCCCTTTTGCTGTCTCTCTCCCCCCTCTCTTTTGCTGTCTCTCTCCACCTCTCTTTTGCTGTCTCTCTCCACCTCTCTCTTTTGCTGTCTCTCTCCCTCCTCTCTTTTGCTGTCTCTCTCCACCTCTCTTTTGCTGTCTCTCTCCTCCCTTTTGTTCTCTCTCTCTCCCCCTCTTTTGCTGTCTCTCTCCCTCTCTTTTGCTCTCTCTCTTCCCCCCTCTCGTTTGCTCTCTCTCCTCTCGTTTGCTGTCTCTATCCCTCTCTTTTGTTGTCTCTCTCCCCCTCTCTTTTGTGCTCTCTCCCCCTCTTTTTTGTGCTCTCTCCCCCTCTCTTTTGCGCTCTCTCCCCCTCTCTTTTGCTCTCTCTCCCCCCTCTTTTGCGCTCTCTCCCACCTCTTTTGCGCTCTCTCCCCATCTCTTTTGTGCTCTCTCCCCATCTCTTTTGCGCTCTCTCCCTCCTCTCTTTTGCGCTCTTCCCCCTCTCTTTTGCGCTCTCTCCCCTCTCTCTTTTGCTGTCTCTCTCCCCTCTCTCTTTTTCTGTCTCTCTCCACCCTCCCTTTTGCGGTCTCTCTCCCACCTCCCTTTTGCTGTCTTCTCTCTCCCCCCTCTCTTTTGCTGTCTCTCTCCCCCCTCCCTTTTGCTGTCTCTCTCCCCCCTCTCTTTTGCTGTCTCTCTCCACCTCTCTTTTGCTGTCTCTCTCCACCTCTCTCTTTTGCTGTCTCTCTCCCTCCTCTCTTTTGCTGTCTCTCTCCCCCTCTCTTTTGCTGTCTCTCTCCCCCCTCTACTTTGCGGTCTCTCTCCCCCCTCTCTTTTGCGGTCTCTCTCCCCCTTCTCTTTTGCTGTCTCTCTCCCCCCTCTCCTTTGTGGTCTCTCTCCCCCTCTCTTTTGCGGTCTCTCTCCCCCCCTCTCTTTTGCTGTCTCTCTCCCCCCTCTCTTTTGCTGTCTCTCTCCCCTTCTCTTTTGCTCTCCCTCTTCCCCCTCTCTTTTGCTCTCTCTCTTCCCCCTCTCTTTTGCTCTCTCTCCCCCCTCTCTTTTGATCTCTCTCCCCCTCTTTTGATGTCTCTCCCCTCCCTTTTGTTCTCTCTCTCTCCCCCTCTTTTGCTGTCTCTCTCCCTCTCTTTTGCTCTCTCTCTTCCCCCCTCTCGTTTGCTCTCTCTCCTCTTGTTTGCTGTCTCTATCCCTCTCTTTTGTTGTCTCTCTCCCCCTCTCTTTTGTGCTCTCTCCCCCCTCTTTTTTGTGCTCTCTCCCCCTCTCTTTTGCGCTCTCTCCCCCTCTCTTTTGCGCTCTCTCCCCCTCTCTTTTGCGCTCTCTCCCCCCTCTCGTTTGCGCTCTCTCCCCCTCTCTTTTGTGCTCTCTCCCCCTCTCTTTTGCGCTCTCTTCCCCTCTCTTTCACGCTCTCTCCCCCTCTCTTTTGCGCTCTCTCTCCCCCCTCTCTTTTGTGCTCTCTCCCCCCTCTTTTGCGCTCTCTCCCCCCTCTTTTTTGCTCTCTCCCCCCTCTCTTTTGCGCTCTCTCCCCATCTCTTTTGTGCTCTTTCCCTCCTCTCTTTTGCGCTCTCTCCCCCTCTTTTTTGCGCTCTCTCCTCCCTCTCTTTTGCAGTCTCTCTCCCCCCCCCTCCCTTTCACACTCTCTCCCCCTCTCTTTTGCGCTCTCTCCCCCCCCCCCTCTCTTTTGTGGTCTCTCCCCCCTCTTTTGCTCTCTCTCCCCCCTCTTTTTTGCTCTCTCCCCCCTTCTGTTTTGCGCTCTCTCCCCATCTCTTTTGCGCTCTCTCCCCCCTCTCTTTTGCGCTCTCCCCCCCTCTCTTTTGCTCTCTCTCCCCCCTCTCTTTTGCTGTCTCTCTCCCCCTCCCTTTTGCTGCCTTTCTTCCCCTCTCTCTTTTGCTGTCTCTCTTCCCCTTTCTCTTTTGCTGTCTCTCTCCCCCTCTCTTTTGCGCTCTCTCTCCCCCCTCTCTTTTGTGCTCTCTCCCCCCACTTTTTTGCTCTCTCCCCCCTCTCTTTTGCGCTCTCTCCCCATCTCTTTTGCGCTCTCTCCCCCCTCTCTTTTGCGCTCCCCCCTCTCTTTTGCGCTCTCTCCCCCTCTCTTTTGCACTCTCTCCCCCCTCTCTTTTGCTGTCTCTCTCCCCCCTCTCTTTTGCTGTCTCTTTCCCTCCTCCCTTTTGCTGTCTCTACCCCCTCTCTTTTGCTGTCTCTCTCCACCTCTCTTTTGCTGTATCTCTCCACCTCTCTTTTGCTGTCTCTCTCCCCCTCTCTTTTGCTGTCTCTCTCCCCCTCTCTTTTGCTGTCTCTCTCCCTCCTCTCTTTTGCTGTCTCTCCCTCCTCTCTTTTGCTGTCTCTCCCCCCCTCTCTTTTGCTGTCTCTCCCCCCTCTCTTTTGCTGTCTCTCTGCCCCCTCTCTTTTGTTGTCTCTCTCCCCCCTCCCTTTTGCTGTCTCTCTCTCACCTCCCTTTTGCTGTCTCTCCCCCCCTCTTTTTTGCTGTCTCTCTCCCCCCTCTCTTTTGCTGTGTCTCTCCTCCTCCCTTTTGCTGTCTCTCTCCCCCCCTCTCTTTTGCTGTCTCTCTCCCCCCTCTCTTTTGCTGTCTCTCTCCCTCCTCTCTTTTGCTGTCTCTCTCCCCCCTCTCTTTTGCTGTCTCTCTCCCCCCTCCCTTTTGCTGTCTCTCTCCCCCTCCCTTTTGCTGTATCTCTCCCCCTCCCTTTTGCTGTCTCTCTCCCCCCTCCCTTTTGCTGTCTCTATCCACCCTCTTCTGCTCTCTCTATCCCCCCTCTTTAGAGCTCTCTGTCTCTCTGCAGACCGCCCCGGCATTTGGCCCCGCCCGGCCATGCCCATGTCACGCCCAGCCACCCCCACATTGTGCCCACCGGCCAGGCCCACGTCACACCCGTCTGGCCATGCCCACTCCACCACACAATGCCAGGTCAGTTGGAAGGCCAGGTGTGTTTGTCCTTGTGCGCAGTCTCTACTGCGCATGACAGCTTCGGACAAACACACTTGGCCTTTTATTATATAGGATATACAGGCATACCTTGGAGATATTGCGGGTTTGGTTTCAGACTTTTTTGTTCAGGGAAGCCTATCACCCAAATCAGTAACAAATAAATTCCACTTGCCTAATAGTTGCTCTCATCTAACTCCGCTCTAACATCAATTTCACCTTTACAGTCCCCACCTTCTGTTTCTCACCTTCCTACCCATCTAGATTGTAAATTCCCATGGGAATAGGGCTCTCAATTACCCCCTGTACTTGTTAGTTAAATTTTGTCTGGTGTCTTATATTGTATTGAATTTTATTGTATCACCGTTGCACTTTTATCTTTGTACCCATGGACAGCGTTGCAAAATCTGTTGGCACTTTATAAATAAAGAGTAATAATAAAATAATAATCACAATTGTTTTGGTTTCCCAGTGCATATAAAAGTTGTGTTTACACTACTGTATTCTATTAAGTGTGCAATAGCAGTATGTCTAAAAATCAATGTACATAGCTTAATTAAAAAATACTTTAATGCTAAAAATTGCTAATCATTACCTGAGCCTTCAGCTAGTTATACTCTTTTTGCTGGTGTTGTGTATATACATACAATTTTTCTCTGTCCTTATGATAAACATTGTCAATTATGCAAACCTGTATTTAATGGTCCTTTAACACTGCCAAAATGCTGGTGTTCATCAAAAACTATTTTGGCCACAACAGTATTTGGACTACTATATCAAAGACGTTTCCTGACTTGTGTCATATCCTGTACAGTGTTTTGACCTTCTTATTTGGATGGGCAACTGTTAGAATATATCCTTTGACATTTGACCAGCAATTAATAATAAATATTCAAATATTAAATTGATTTTGGACATTACTTCTTTTGGATTTACAATGAAATCCCTGAAAATCAGCATTTAAATGTTAATATTGCATGCTCAACATTTTAATTGTTGTGTCATTAATTATATTCATATTAGTCCTAAAGCCAGTGTACACAGGCCATTTTTTGCAGTACAGTGGTCCCACCCATTGCTCTCTCTCTATCCCCCCCTCTCTTCTGCTCTTTCTTTCTCCCCTCTCTTTTGCTCTCTCTCTCCCCCTCTCTTTTGCTCTCTCTCTCTCCCCCCTCTTTTACTCTCTCTCTCCCCCTCTCTTTTGCTCTCTCTCTCCCCCCTCTCTTTTGCTCTCTCTCTCCCCCTCTCTTTCTCTCCCCCTCTCTTTTGCTCTCTCTCTCTCCCCCCTCTTTTACTCTCTCTCTCCCCCTCTCTTTTGCTCTCTCTCTCCCCCCTCTCTTTTGCTCTCTCTCTTCCCCCTCTCTTTTGCTCTCTCCCTCCACCCTCTATTTTGCTCTCCCCCTCTTTTGCTCTCTCCCCTCTCTTTTGTTCTCTCTCTCTCCCCCTCTTTTGCTGTCTCTCTCCCTCTCTTTTGCTCTCTCTCTTCCCCCCTCTCGTTTGCTCTCTCTCCTCTTGTTTGCTCTCTCTCTTCTCTCATTTGCTGTCTCTCTCCCTCTCTTTTGCTGTCTCTCTCCCCCTCTCTTTTGGCTCTCTCCCCCTCTCTTTCGCGCTTTCTCCCCCTCTCTTTTGCGCTCTCTCCCCCTCTCTTTTGCTCTCTCTCCCCCCTCTTTTGCGCTCTCTCCCCCCTCTTTTGCGCTCTCTCCCCATCTCTTTTGTGCTCTCTCCCCATCTCTTTTGCGCTCTCTCCCCCCTCTCTTTTGCGCTCTCCCCCCCTCTCTTTTGCGCTCTCTCACCCCTCTCTTTTGCGCTCTCTCCCCTCTCTCTTTTGCTGTCTCTCTCCCCTCTCTCTTTTGCTGTCTCTCTCCCCCTCCCTTTTGCTGTCTCTCTCCCCCCTCCCTTTTGCTGTCTCTCTCCCCCCTCTCTTTTGCTGTCTCTCTCCCCCCTCCCTTTTGCTGTCTCTCTCCCCCCTCTCTTTTGCTGTCTCTCTCCACCTCTCTTTTGCTGTCTCTCTCCACCTCTCTTTTGCTGTCTCTCTCCCTCCTCTCTTTTGCTGTCTCTCTCCCCCTCTCTTTTGCTGTCTCTCTCCCCCTCTACTTTGCGGTCTCTCTCCCCCCTCTCTTTTGCGGTCTCTCTCCCCCTTCTCTTTTGCTGTCTCTCTCCCCCCCTCTCCTTTGCGGTCTCTCTCCCCCCTCTCTTTTGCGGTCTCTCTCCCCCCTCTCTTTTGCTGTCTCTCTCCCCCTCTCTTTTGCTGTCTCTCTCCCCTTCTCTTTTGCTCTCTCTCTTCCCCCTCTCTTTTGCTCTCTCTCCCCCTCTCTTTTACTCTCTCTCCCCCTCTCTTTTGCTCTCTCTCCCCCTCTTTTGCTGTCTCTCCCCTCCCTTTTGTTCTCTCTATCTCCCCCTCTTTTGCTGTCTCTCTACCTCTCTTTTGCTCTCTCTCTTCCCCCCTCTCATTTGCTCTCTCTCCTCTCGTTTGCTGTCTCTCTCCCCCTCTCTTTTGCGCTCTCTCCCCCTCTCTTTTGCGCTCTCTCCCCCCTCTCGTTTGCGCTCTCTCCTCCTCTCTTTTGCGTTCTCTTCCCCTCTCTTTTGTGCTCTCTCCCCCTCTCTTTCACGCTCTCTCCCCCTCTCTTTTGCGCTCTCTCTCCCCCCTCTCTTTTGTGCTCTCTCCCCCCTCTTTTGCGCTCTCTCCTCCCTCTTTTTTGCTCTCTCCCCCCTCTCTTTTGCGCTCTCTCCCCATCTCTTTTGCGCTCTCTCCCCCCTCTCTTTTGTGCTCTCCCCCCTCTCTTTTGCGCTCTCTCCCCCTCTTTTTTGCGCTCTCTGCCCCCTCTCTTTTGCGGTCTCTCTCCCCCCTCCCTTTTGCTGTCTTTCTTCCCCCTCTCTTTTGCGCTCTCTCCCCCTCTCTTTTGCGCTCTCTCCCCCTCTCTTTTGCGCTCTCTCTCCCCCCCTCTCTTTTGTGCTCTCTCCCCCTCTTTTGCTCTCTCTTCCCCCTCTTTTTTGCTCTCTCCCCCCTCTCTTTTGCGCTCTCTCCCCATCTCTTTTGCGCTCTCTCCCCCCTCTCTTTTGCACTCTCCCCCCCTCTCTTTTGCTGTCTCTCTCCCCCTCTCTTTTGCGCTCTCTCCCCCTCTCTTTTGCTGTCTCTCTCCCCCTCCCTTTTGCTGTCTTTCTTCCCCCTCTCTTTTGCTCTCTCTCCCCCCTCTCTTTTACTGTCTCTCTTCCCCTCTCTCTTTTGCTGTCTCTCTTCCCCTCTCTCTTTTGCTGTCTCTCTCCCCCTCTCTTTTGCGCTCTCTCTCCCCCCCTCTCTTTTGTGCTCTCTCCCCCCTCTTTTGCGCTCTCTCCTCCCTCTTTTTTGCTCTCTCCCCCCTCTCTTTTGCGCTCTCTCCCCATCTCTTTTGCGCTCTCTCCCCCCTCTCTTTTGTGCTCTCCCCCCTCTCCTTTGCGCTCTCTCCCCCTCTTTTTTGCGCTCTCTGCCCCCTCTCTTTTGCGGTCTCTCTCCCCCCTCCCTTTTGCTGTCTTTCTTCCCCCTCTCTTTTGCGCTCTCTCCCCCTCTCTTTTGCGCTCTCTCCCCCTCTCTTTTGCGCTCTCTCTCCCCCCCTCTCTTTTGTGCTCTCTCCCCCTCTTTTGCTCTCTCTTCCCCCTCTTTTTTGCTCTCTCCCCCCTCTCTTTTGCGCTCTCTCCCCATCTCTTTTGCGCTCTCTCCCCCCTCTCTTTTGCACTCTCCCCCCCCTCTCTTTTGCTGTCTCTCTCCCCCTCTCTTTTGCGCTCTCTCCCCCTCTCTTTTGCTGTCTCTCTCCCCCTCCCTTTTGCTGTCTTTCTTCCCCCTCTCTTTTGCTCTCTCTCCCCCCCTCTCTTTTACTGTCTCTCTTCCCCTCTCTCTTTTGCTGTCTCTCTTCCCCTCTCTCTTTTGCTGTCTCTCTCCCCCTCTCTTTTGCGCTCTCTCTCCCCCCCTCTCTTTTGTGCTCTCTCCCCCCTCTTTTGCGCTCTCTCCCCCCACATTTTTGCTCTCTCCCCCCTCTCTTTTGCGCTCTCTCCCCATCTCTTTTGCGCTCTCTCCCCCCTCTCTTTTGCGCTCTCCCCCCCTCTCTTTTGCGCTCTCTCCCCCTCTCTTTTGCGCTCTCTCCTCCCTCTCTTTTGCTGTCTCTCTCCCCCCTCCCTTTTGCTGTGTTTCTTCCCCCTCTCTTTTGCTGTCTCTTTCCCTCCTCCCTTTTGCTGTCTCTCTCCCCCCTCTCTTTTGCTGTCTCTCTCCACCTCTCTTTTGCTGTATCTCTCCACCTCTCTTTTGCTGTTTCTCTCCCCCTCTCTTTTGCTGTCTCTCTCCCTCCTCTCTTTTGCTGTCTCTCTCCCCCTCTCTTTTGCTGTCTCTCTCCCCCTCTCCTTTGCGGTCTCTCTCCCCCCTCTCTTTTTCTGTCTCTCTCCCCCTCTCTTTTGCTGTCTCTCTCCCTCCTCTCTTTTGCTGTCTCTCCCTCCTCTCTTTTGCTGTCTCTCCCCCCCTCTCTTTTGCTGTCTCTCCCCCCTCTCTTTTGCTGTCTCTCTGCCCCTCTCTTTTGTTGTCTCTCTCCCCCCTCCCTTTTGCTGTCTCTCTTACCTCCCTTTTGCTGTCTCTCCCCGCCTCTTTTTTGCTGTCTCTCTCCCCCTCTCTTTTGTTGTGTCTCTCCTCCTCCCTTTTGCTGTCTCTCTCCCCCCTCTCTTTTGCTGTCTCTCTCCCCCCTCTCTTTTGCTGTCTCTCTCCCTCCTCTCTTTTGCTGTCTCTCTCCCCCCTCTCTTTTGCTGTCTATCTCCCCCCTCCCTTTTTCTGTCTCTCTCCCCCTCCCTTTTGCTGTATCTCTCCCCCCTCCCTTTTGCTGTCTCTCTCCCCCCTCCCTTTTGCTGTCTCTATCCACCCTCTTCTGCTCTCTCTATCCCCCCCTCTTTAGAGCTCTCTGTCTCTCTGCAGCCGCCCCAGCATCTGGCCCCGCCCGACCCCGCCCATGTCACGCCCAGCCACCCCCACATTGCGCCCACAGGCCACGCCCACGTCACACCCGTCTGGCCATGCCCACTCCACCACACAATGCCAGGTCAGTTGGAAGGCCAGGTGTGTTTGTCCTTGTGCGCAGTCTCTACTGCGCATGACAGCTTCGGACAAACACACTTGGCCTTTTATTATATAGGATATACAGGCATACCTTGGAGATATTGCGGGTTTGGTTTCAGACTTTTTTGTTCAGGGAAGCCTATCACCCAAATCAGTAACAAATAAATTCCACTTGCCTAATAGTTGCTCTCATCTAACTCCGCACTAACATCAATTTCACCTTTACAGTCCCCACCTTCTGTTTCTCACCTTCCTACCCATCTAGATTGTAAGTTCCCATGGGAATAGGGCTCTCAACTCCCCCCTGTATTTGTTAGTTAAATTTTGTCTGGTGTCTTATATTGTATTGAATTTTATTGTATCACCGTTGCACTTTTATCTTTGTACCCATGGACAGCGCTGCAAAATCTGTTGGCACTTTATAAATAAAGAGTAATAATAAAATAATAATCACAATTGTTTTGGTTTCCCAGTGCATATAAAAGTTGTGTTTACACTACTGTATTCTATTAAGTGTGCAATAGCAGTATGTCTAAAAAACAATGTACATAGCTTAATTAAAAAATACTTTAATGCTAAAAATTGCTAATCATTACCTGAGCCTTCAGCTAGTTATACTCTTTTTGCTGGTGTTGTGTATATACATACAATTTTTTTAGAAATGAGTGCAGAACCAAACAAATTAAAGATGTATCTATTAATTTACCATACACTCCTGGGTTTCCCAGGGGTGCAAGGGGGGGCCTGAGTAAATATTACATAATTATTCAATACATAAAAAAAGAGGAAAAGAAGAGGTCTTTGAAAAAAGCTCAAATGAAACACGAGTCAGGCGTGTCGCATGCCTGTGTGTATTCTGGACATAATTATGAAATCATATATCTGATAAGTACAACTTTAATTGTGATAATATTTGTTTATTCCTATGAGCTTGATTATGCCCAGACCTTTTCCACAATAATTGTGAGTGTACATCCAACGAGAGGTATTTGTTAAGCCCAATGATATCTCACTGTTGTGGGGCTCACAAAATCATAGTATATATTTGATTAGGGATCTTTTTTAATCACTGGATGCGTCACAACTGGCCTCTAATTTTCCTTTTTCGGCTAGGTTGTTTTCAGTTGAAGCCACTGTTGCTACAATTGATTACTGTCACGTTGTATTTGTTTGTAATATTAAGCTCATTAGTGTATTTTCTCCAAATAACCAGGCAGTGCTACTAGTATTTTTCTCTTTTTTAAATTGATTTACAATTAGTATCTTATTGATAATTCTTAATAATATTAAAAGTTATGTTTTATACTTTGGTATGTTAAGGTAATTCTTTCTTGTGTGTGCCAAGGGGTTTATCTTCTTTTCCTCTTGCCAAAAATATTAGCACCCCTGCATTTCTGTCAGATAATGGACCACTTTGCCCAGAAAATTGTTGCAGTTACAAATGTTTAGGCATTCTCATTTTTATTTATTTTGTTTGTATTGGTATGACACAAAAAAGTGGTGAAAAAAATCCAAATCTACCATGAACTTTGTGTTATTGAAAGCAATGTTGAGGGTGTTCTAGAATTGTATGAGATATATAGCCAGACAGGGCTTAACTTACATGTCACAGGTTTGTTAAAGAGTGACTTGGATGCGCAATAGACTGAGTGAGATACTAAGTTTTGGAGGTGTACCATTTCATAATCCATAGAGCATAACTATATTAAGTATAGGGAATATTAGGAATTTTTTAAGTGTCTGTGATCACTAACACAATAGATTCACAACTGCATACAGAATATAGAAACTGGGCCTACTGTATGTTCATATTCTCTAGCAATATGATTTAGGAAGATATTACCGTACCTAGAAGACTGAAGTATATAGATATATATAGATGTAGATATATATAAATGGAAACTACTATAAAACATTGTCAATACTACTGTGAAGAGGATGCTTGTCCACCTTAGTATTCGTGTCTGTATTATCATGTGGTGGGTCTGGATAGGCCCCACCAATATAGCTAGCATCATCTCAATGTGAGCCATTGTATAATGTCAGACGAATGAGCTAGGTGATATTTTTATGGGCTATCACTTAATATCCTCAACCCATTCGCTGGCTGAGGGGGGCGGAGAAAGCATGTTAGCTAAATAAAAGTATGACCTTTACTATAGTTTAGTGCAATAAAGTGCTCTGTATCGTGACGAGCTAAAGGTGACGACTGTTCAGAGAGGACAGGCATCTCAAAATAGAATAAAATATTATATTAAAAAAATAAAGCTAATTACCAACGTTATAACTGTTGAGCCTAACCCAAACTTTACAATTGTTTGCTCTAATAAAAGTTTATTGGATCATAGGCTAATCATAAATTCAGACAGTGTATTTAAGCTATTGAGATAGTTCAGTTAGGTTAACCCTATTCCGAGTCAAAGGACAATAAGCCCCTTATTACTAAGGTAGAGATAGTAATTAAGGTGAAAAGTTGGTTAAGTACTGCCTACCAATGTTCCCTCTAATTTTTTTTTCCGTGCGTGCAATTATTTTTTTCTGTGTGCGGGCTTGATACCGCTTGTGTGCGGCACTATATATATATATATATATATATATATAGATGTATGTATGTGGATATATATATATGTATATATATATATATATATATACACACAATTAAACTTGAGAAGAAAGGATTGAAAACATTAACATTCAATCATTTATATATATAGGTATGTGTGTATATGGGTATATATATATATATATATATATATATGGGTGTATATATATATATACACATTATATATATATATATATATATATATATATATATGGGTGTATATATATATATATATACATTATATATATATATATATATGTGTATATATATATGGGTGTATATATATATATATATATATACACACACACACTGTATATAGGTATATACATATATATATATATATATATATAAAACACACAAAATTTGGTGAAACAGACTGAGCATAAAAGTTTAGTAGGTTGGGACTGAGAGCTATTATGTAAGTTTAGACTGTTAGTTACCTTCTCCTTCTGAATCTTGCTAGGGAGGGACTCGTGGGGGAGCAGCCCTAAAAATCATGCTGCCAGCCAGGAATCAGGATTACTGCACTTCAGCAGCCTGCCATCACACTGTCACAGTAAGGAGAGCGCAACCCAGTCCTCTCCACACTGGCCGCAATTTCCAACAGCAGGTAGTTGGTACCGTAAATGCAAGTGGCATCATGCAGGCCACAGAGACTGTGAGACACACAGCCACAGAACAGTGATTAGGTATAGAGCAAGCGGAAGCAGGCACATGCCGCGCAGCAGTCTTCTTTCAATGACGCTGAGACGCTCTGAGTCTGACCTCACCTAACTGCTGACTGTGCGTGCCTGTCAATCCCAACCATATCCCACCCAGTGACTGACTACTATACTTACCCGGTGTGAGCACTGACCCCGCGGACAGTCCGACCGACCCCATCTACCTATCTACTGAGTCTGAAATCACCTAACAACTGACCGTGCCTGTCAATCCCAGCCATATCCCACCCAGTGACTGACTACTATACTTACCCGGTGTGAGCACTGACCCCACGGACGGTCCGACCGACCCCATCTACCTATCTACTACCTGTCTGTTCCTTAGTTGTCTGAGTCAGAGTGAGACCGATGACTGAGACAGCAGGTGCTGTGCGGCCTGATATTCTGCCTGCGCTACACCAGAAGGGAAGGTGCGCGGCCACGCAGCCGCGCACCTTAGAGGGAACAGTGCTGCCTACCTATTCTACTTTTGAGCTCTGGTAGAGATATATAAATCCTGAAGTGTGTAGAAGTATGGGAGTTTAGAGCCAACCATCCTTCTTTGCAATAGTATGCTATATGATTCTTAAAGGGTACATATAATAAATAAAAGATAACAAATAGAACACTACGGCATCACCATTTCCCCATCGCCCCAAGTCTGCTGCCTTGGAGTTACACTTGACTCAAATCTATCCTTCGTCCCCCATATCCAATCGCTTTCTGCATCCTGCCGCAACCATCTACGCAACATTTCCAATATTCAACCTTTTCTGTGCGCTAACACCACAAAGCAAATAATCCACTCACTTGTTATTTCCCGACTTGACTACTGCAATAACCTACTTACTAGCCTTCCTCTTTCCTGCCTCTCCCCCCTTCAATCCATCCTAAATGCCTCTGCCAGGCTGATCCACCTTTCCCGTCGCTCTGTATGTGCTGCACCTCTCTTCGAGTCCCTTCATTGGCTCCCCATACACAGCAGAATAAAATTCAAAATTCTCACCCTTGCATACAAAGCGCTCACCAACGCCGCTCCCCTCTGCCTATCCACTCTAATCAACAAGTATACTCCAGCCCGCCCACTAAGATCCAACAATGACCTGCTCCTTGCATCTGCGACTATCACCTCCTCTCATGCTAGGATGCAAGACTTCTGTCGTGCAGCACTTACCCTCTGTCTTAGTGGACGGGCTGGAGTATACTTGTGTATTAGAGAGGATAGGTAGAGGGGAGCGGCATTGGTGAGAGTTTTGTATGTAAGGGTGAGAATTTTGAATTTAATTCTGCTGTGAATGGGGAGCCAATGAAGGGACTCACAGAGAGGTGCAGCAGATACAAATCGACGGGAAAGGTGGTTCAGCCTGGCAGAGGCATTTAGGATGGATTGAAGGGGGGAGAGGCGGAAAAGAGGAAGGCCAGCGAGTAGGTTGTTGCAGTAGTCAAGTCGGGAGATAACAAGGGAGTGGATTATTTGCTTTGTGGTGTCAGCGCTCAGAAAAGGGCGAATTTTAGAAATATTGCGTAGATGATTGCGGCAGGATGTAGAAAGCAATTGGATATGGGGGATGATCTAACTAATAACATCTAAATTTTATTTTCAATCAAGAGTTTGGAGACCCTCTGGCTAGTTAGATCATTTAATTTAACTTATCATACAATTATTTAAATATTGGTTTAGAATATGGTTAAAACAGCTGCACCTGTGTGCCCACGCTATATATGGCAGATCCTAGGGATTGATGTGGCATTTAGCTGAATATAAGTGTATAGCCTGAATTTTTTGAGTATTATTATTATTTTTATACTTTATTTATGAAGCTTCATCATATTCCGCAGCGCTGTCCTCAGATACAGTTCATTTAAATAAAACAATAATATAAAACTTCTAAGAGACAGGACACAATTTACAAACACATACAGGAGGAATCAAGGGCCCTATTCCTGTGGGAATTTACAATCTAGAAGGGTAGGAGGTTGAGAAACAGGAGGTGAGGACTGCAGGTTTGAGAACGATGTTAATGCAGAGTTAGATGAGGGTAATGTTAGGTAAGATAAATATTATTGAGTTGGGTGGTAGGCTTCTCTGAACAGAAAAGTCTTCAGAGAGCATTTAAAGGAAGAAAGATTAGGGCAAAACCTGACAGCATGAGGGAGAGTGTTCCGCAACTATCACCTCCTCTCATGCTAGACTGCAGGACTTCTGTGGTGCAGCACCTACCCTCTGGAACACTCTCCCTTGCGCTGTCAGGCTTTGCCCTAATCTTCCTTTCTTTAAATGCTCCCTGAAGACTTTTCTGTTCAGAGAAGCCTACCACCCAACTCAATAATAAATTAATTTCACTTACCTAACATTTCCCTCATCTAACTCTGTATTAACATCCTTCTCAATCTTGCAGTCCTCACCTCCTGTTTCTCAACCTCCTACCATTCTAGATTGTAAATTCCCACGGGAATAGGGCCCTCAATCCCTCCTGTAAGTGTTTGTAAATTTTGTCCTGTATCTTACAAGTCTTGTATTGTTTTATTTAAATGAATTGTATCCATGGACAGCGCTGCGGAATATGTTGGCGCTTCATAAAAAAAGTATAATAATAATAATAATAGATGTGAACTAAAAAAGAGACGCTGGAGACCAATAACAAAAGTTTATATATTAACCCCTTCAAGTCGTTAGGACATTCCATGCCATCCTAAATAGTGTTGGGCTTTAAAGCCGGACAGCATGGAATGTCCTACTTTATAAGGCATCCTGCAGTCTCCCCCTTTTGATGAACTCAAGACCGAACTGGGGGCGTGCCTAGCAACGTAGGCAGTCCCCCATGATCTGCTCCTAGCCTTGAAATCATGTGATCGCATAGACAATCGTGTGATTTCATTGTCGCATAAAGCGTTTACATCAGAATATTGCAATGCCAAGCTGGATTTCCAGCAATGTTACTGGCTAAGAGGTGGAAATGGCACCTCTTTGCCAGATAGCGAAAATAGCTTTCTGAAGGCGATCGCTTGGAACAAATAAAGGAGCTTTAAGCATGAAGTATTTTATACTTTATGAATGAAAGTCCGCTTTATTTGTTCCTATGGTAAATCCTAGCATTTAACAAACGCTAGGATTTACCATCACTTTAAAGACTTGTGTTGGGCATAAGGGTTAAGATAATGTAGTAAAATCTCATGTAAGCCTCAGCATAAAGCATTTTAGTTTTGCATAAGAATTCCCCAGTAAGTACACATTATCAGATTATCTCTTTTTATTTGAAAGATTATGTTACCACAATTTTTAATGTAACTTATTTATTCAGTTTGTGTAAATAAAATGACATAATATCATATGTGTTTATATAATTAATACCTGTATTAGTATAACTACTTGTGAACAACAAATTTCCAGTATTATTATATAGTGAACAAACTAATTATGTGTTCTTTTATTAAACAGACATGAGATGAGATAACATCATTTGTATTTGTATTGGCATTTTATAACAAAGACTTCAGCTGTTTTACCTTCTTTGTACAGAGTAATTCTGCTAGAACAGTACCAACATGGCTTGACAAAGAGTAATCTTTCTACAATATTAAATAAATATTTACACACAAAAATGTCAAAAGGATATGTAAAAGATTTGGTTAATGATACAATTGGATTTTTTTTTTAATTTTCTTATCTGCATGTAAAGCTAAAGAAATACTTATTAGTGCTATTTGAAAATTATTTACCAAAAAATCTTGCTTTATTCAAATAAGACTGAACAGCTTATCTTAAAATCCCTTTAAGAATTTCCCTTTTGCTCCAATGTATCACTCATAGCTTCTGCATCAACATTCAACAAGAAGAGCTCTTTATATCACTGGTCTACCAAGGCATTTTAACGGTATTATATAATCCCTCATTGGGCTAGATTACAAGTGACGCCCAAACTTTAGGTCTAACTATGTGTCGGGTTAGTGCACATGAAGAATTGATAATCTTACATCGCGTTTATGAAATATTATATATAAAACATTTTATAAAAAAATAATTATTAAAAATTGTTATAGATACTGTAAACATTTTTAATAATTCATAGAATATATGTAGATAGATGGATACATATATTACAGTACCTACAGTACCTACAGTACCTATAATAATTTGTATAGGTATATACACATATAGAAATATGTATTAACAAGAAAAATAACCTTATCCTTGTGAAGTACATTGGAATGTTGGGTTAGCACACGAGCGATAGGTGTTAGGTTTTTTCTTCTTCTGTGCTTTCCATTGACTTCTATGGGGAGAATAAATTGTAATATTTGATTTGCGCGTCTCGGGCTTCACTAGAACAAACATTTTACGTTTAACTTGTAATACGTGTGCAAAAAGCTTACTTCTAGTGAACATTATGCTCAAGCAAGAGAGCTAAATAGTGCACCACTTGTAATCTGGCCCAATGTTGGGTGGAAATAATAGAGGCATGGAGAGAAATCACACAATTGTTTTTTTCAAGCATTATATTGGAATTTATGCATCTATGCATATTTACAGTGTTTAGAAAAAGTTAAAATCATTTTTATTAATATTTTTTAATAGTTTATATTTAACATTTCAATAACGCGCATCGAAGATAGCAATTCTTCAGGTGCACTAACCCAATCACGTTAGTCCTAAATTGCGAACCCCAATGCGCATTAGGCATATTTTACATTCCTATGTTCTTCACATTAAAAATAATGTACTTTTTATTATTACATATATATATATATATATATATATATATAATATATACATATATATACATATATATATATATATATATATATATATATATATATATATATATATATATACAGGTAGCCCTCAGTTTACGGTTTTATCGAAACCGTTGTAAATTGAAACCCAGTTTATAATGTAAGTCAATGGGAAGTGAGGGAGTTAGGTTCCAGGCCCCTCTCTAAATTGTCATAAGTAACACCTAATACATTAATTTTAAAGCTTTGAAATGAAAACTTTAAATACTAAACAGCATAATAAACCTAAGTAAATAATCACACAACACAGAATATATAATTAAACTAAGTTAAATGAACAAAAACATTTGCTAAACATTATTATAAACCTAATAAAATAATCACACAACACAGACTTTACTTGCATTTTTTTGTAAACAGTTCTTTCTATGCATTCCAATCTGGACTGATTTATAGACAGGAAGATCTTGTTCCTTTGAAAGCTGCTCCATAGCTCAGGTCTAGCTAGCTACACTGATTCATTTCAGCCTGCTTGTGTGCTTGGCTTGCATATCTTTGCTGCAACACAAGCAGACAGCTCCACCTACTGGCTATTTTAATCAATGCACTGCTTCTCAATGCTTGTCAATAGCAGTCACATGACTGAAAAAAAAGGTTGTTATTCTGAAACGGTGCAAATTGAACTGTTGTAAACCGAGGGCCACCTGTATATACTTATATATGATATTATTAATGTAAAATACATATCTATACTTAAATATCCATAGGAATAGATATACAGGTATAGGTATATATAGATATATGTATAAATATGCATTTACAATAAAAAGTACATTGTTCTGTATCTGAAGAACATTGGAATATGAAATATTCATAAATCATGTTGGGTTTAGTGCACTTGAATAAACACGATTGGGTTAATGCGCAAGCAGGTTTTTTTTCAGTTTGCTTACTCCATTGAAGTGTATGGGGAAATATGTTAACGCAATTGTGACTTGCGAAGTCTATCTTTTTGCACGTGTTGGGTTTTGCTCACTCGCAAACTTTGTACTTTGAACTAATACGAGTGCAACCCAACACACGCTAAAAACCTCCATCTAACTGAAGTTAACACATAAGCAGGAGCGCAAAATAGCACCCCACTTGTAATCTAGCCCTTTATGAGGGAACAGTTTTGTTTTCATGGTGGTCAATGTATTAAGCATTCATTAAAGGGATGAGAATATCAAAATTAAATGTTCATGATTTAGATAGAGCATGCAATTTAAAACAAACAAAAACTTTACAATTCACTTTTACTATTATTATTTTATTAGTAAGAAAATGTTCATTAGATGGGGCATTGATACAACCTATAGGTCTGGGATTGAGCACAGTAAAAAAATCAGTACAGTGATACCCATACCCCTGTAATGCATACACAAAAGAAATATATATATATCTGTTTATATATATATATATATATATATATATATATATATATATATATATATATAAATATACATACAATCAGTTGTATATGCCCCTCATGAGACAACCACCTGGGTGCAACATAGGGATACCATATAGAAGCAAACAATATGCACTCACAGAATTTTCAATGAAAAAAAGTCCTAATTTATTGACGTTTCAGAGTCAGTGACAACCCCTTCTACAGAACCTTTTGCATTGAAAATCCTGTGAGTGCATGTTTTCTGCTTTATATATATATATATTATGCACTCTCACCATCAGCCAACAACTGCCAGGGTGCTATAATGATGCATATAGAACTTTGGAAATAAGCACTCACTGGTATTCTGCCATCAGTGACAAAACTCCTTTATTTGATAGTGACGTTTTGGGACCAGATGATGTTCCTTCCTCTGACAAACAACTATGGAACAAAACTTTTAAAAGCCTGTGTGCCCCTCCCCTCAAATAAGCAGCCCATCAGGCTATCCATGTGTGCAAGTAGTATAATAGATCATTGACAACACCTGTTCATTGAAAATGAAAATGTGCACAAGTGTAAAAATTGTGAAGAAATGTGTACATAATGTTCATCTCCTATAGTCTGATCAATCCAATATCTAGGTGGGCTATCGTACAAAAGAACAAAACACAAGAGTTTCGAAACTAATAATATGTATAATATAACCAACCAGGCGTCATCAGCAAGACGTGGTGAGCAGGGTCTAATTCCTGATGTAGATTGGCTAACGGAACGAATATACACCACTTGCACCAAAGCGTCATCGAGGAGGCGGGGCAAGTGTGTGTGTATTACAAGTAATAGCGCATCATCTTGAAGCCTGTAACACTAGTGGTCTCTGAGCTTTAAATATGAAAACAGCATAAAAAAATGAGCGACCACCTTAGATCCACACACAAAGGCACCGCCGCAATATCAGATATACACCTCCCGACTCTTATGTATAAAACAACCAGACTCACCCACCAATCATGGCTCAATATCACTGATGAGCCTCCCATCAGGATAATAACAGCAAAAATAGACGTGTGAAGAGTAAATAGTTAGTTACAGTGCCAGCTGGTAAGGTATACTTAATAGCAAAAAACATGAACCCTTATCTTCCTCTGAAACCTATGGTGACAATGTGTGGGGATGATTCCAAATTCCAAAAAACAATTAAAAAATGTTTAAAAAACAAAGTGACACTAATTTCTTCCTGCGTTTCCAATGTGTATCTACCTGTCAAATCAGTAAAGGATATTAGTGTGAGACCTATTTTGCAACCCTACAGCAATAAAGACCCAAGTATTATCAATACTATAGACTACCATTACTAGTAGAGACTAAAACATTAAACTTCTTCAATATTTGAAAAATCTAATATAATTTTAAAAATATGCATATTTTTCCTCATACTAATCTTTTTTTGAGAAGTCCTTCCCAGCCTATAATATCCCATTAATAGAAACATAGAAACATACGCCTAGATTACGAGTTTTGCGTTAGAGGCTGTGCAATGCTAACGAGCAGTTTATGCTCACTGCTCACTTACAGATAACACTGGTATTACGGGTTTTTACAAATCCGGCGTTAGAGTGTAGAGCAAAATTTAGCTCCACATCTCACCTCAATATCAGCGCTGCTTACATTAGCGATGAGCTGGTAAAACGTGCTCGTGCATGATTTCCCCATAAGAATCAGTGGAGGAGAGCTGGCTGAAAAAAAACCTAACACCTGCAAAAAAACAGCGTAAAGCTCCTAACGCAGCCCCATTGATTCCTATGGAGAAACACATTTTATGTCTACACCTAACACCCTAACATGAACCCCGAGTCTAAACACCCCTAATCTTACACTTATGAACCCCTAATCTGCTGCCCCCAACATCGCTGACACCTACATTTTATTTATTAACCCCTACTCTGCCACCCCCAATGTCGCAGCAACCTACCTACATTTATTAACCCCTAATCTGCCGCCCACAACGTCGCTGCCACTATAATAAAGTTATTAACCCCTAAACCTAAGTCTAGCCCTGACCCTAACACCCCCTAACTTAAATATAATTAAAATAAATCAAAATAAAATTACTACAATTAACTAAATAATTCCTATTTAAAACTAAATACTTACCTATAAAATAAACCCTAAGATAGCTACAATATAACTAATAGTTACATAGTAGCTAGCTTAGGGTTTATTTTTAATTTACAGGCAACTTTGTATTTATTTTAACTAGGTACAATAGTTATTAAATAGTTATTAACTATTTAATAACTTCCTAGTTAAAATAAAGACAAATTTACCTGTAAAATAAAACCTAACGTAAGTTACAATTACACCTAACACTACACTACAATTAAATTAATTACCTAAATTAAATACAATTAATTACAATTAAAAAAAATATCTAGGGGGGGCGGAGCCTACAGCTGTTGCGGGAGGTCAGGTTTTGAAGGAGCTCCTGGCCTTCATTAGGTTTTAAAGAATTATTTCCTATATAATTGGATACCTATAACAAAGATTTCAACTATAATCTTCTGGGAAGCCCTGGGAGATTTTAGAAACCTATCCTGTAAAGCTGATCCTCCCTATGCTCTTCAGCTAAGCGGCGAGGGACAGACCACATGGTAGTGAGAGCTGTGTCGTGTTTCTGTTTTCCTTCTCTGCTGGGGCTGCCGCATATACCCCCCCCAGGATTCGTAGGGTCCTGGGTTACAAGCAGCAAATGGTGCTGCTCTATATGCTCTACATTATCTACTAAAACCACATAAACATTTTTGAAAAGAACTGTGACAACAGTACTAGTCTGAGCAATGGCGACAACTGAATCAATTATTCAGGAACTCAGCATGCTTCTGGACTTCCATCAGACAGCCTTTGCAGAAAGGCTTCACGAAGCCTGTAGCTCAATCCGGGAAGTCATATACAATAAGGGCAATGGAGTTGCCTCAGATGGGGAGCTCTGTATGAGTGGTGACTTCCTGGGGTCCCGACACTCGCCATCCCTTAACTCTCACTACCGCGACGTGAAAGCAGGCCAACAAGCCTCATTGGAGTATTCACAAACTGCAGGTATACTCCGGACCTCATTGGATCAGGCTGAGCAGGCCGGTTGCAGTTAGGATACAGTAGCCCGGAGTACAGAGGTAAAGTACAGGCCTAAAGCATTATACACGGCTGAAGCCATGGCACAGCTTGAGGCGAGTAAAGTGGATAAGCAGCCCCAGATCTTAAAGAGTTCTGCAGAATCGGCTTACTGCTCTGATGAGGGTCCAGCAGGGGACTCAGGACTTCAAGATGTAAGGTTATACAGAACAGACATTTTCATGCCGGGAAGTACTGAACATGTGTGGGACCTTTATTTATTACAGCGCTACGTGGTAGAAACCCGGGACACTATGCATACTTCCCTAAAAGCTTTCACCTCACCATCTACCGACCAGCTGGAAAAGGACCTTATACATGCACGAAGAACACTGTTCCCAATCTTGCTTGACATACAGCTGACGCATGAACAGGTTCATTTATAAATAGAACAATCTATAGTAAAAGCTGGTGTAGGCTAGATGATATGTTGCTATGACAGTGAGTCCAGGCTATCATACTAGTCGGCAGAGGTCTTTGGCCATAAAGATTACAGTCTTGGCTCTGTTTGTTTATTCCTAAAGTTAACCCCTCGCATACCAGCCAATTGTGAGTTCCGGTGTGTGCAACTTTTAAGTTGGTTACTTGTTATGGTATGGCTGCCTAGATAAATGCTATATGCGGAGCTCTAATTTAGCACTGTTCTTATTTAAATATGTAACCGTTCAACTTTACTCAGCACCTGTACTGTTCGTGTAATAGATGTGTGACAATATTCTATTTGTCCCCTCTGAGGTCCATATCTTTTCCTTTTGCCACTATATAGCTTAACAATGTCTTATGATCATGCTGTGCTTACTGTGATGACATGCATGCTTGATAACACGGATGTAGTGGTGATATATGACTGATAGGATATTTAGCTGGACATATTCTATAATATTTATTATATTTGGAGTTTAGCCATACCCTAGATTAGTAAATCACACTATTCATGTTACCTGTAGTATAATATTTAGATGCCTATAATTAGCGCCCCTAGTTAATAATATATTGGCTACCCGAACAGGAGATCATTAGTCTCAGACACCTTATAGTGCAATCCACATGAGCTTCATTGCATTTGTGTATCAAGCTTTACTCCTCATCCCCATATGAGTTCTAACTTAAAATGGACAAAGTGGATGTTGCGCGGTCAGTGGCCGGGTTGATACGATGTTACCAGCAACTCTACTATATCTCGTTACTATTCAACAGAGACTATATACAATGTTTATTTATTTATTTTTTTTAGCTAGAGAAAAACAGTACAGCCAATTTCCAACACTAGGGACTTCTAGTTTATCATCCTGGGGCTATGTAAATAAAAGTGAATGGGACACCATACAGCTACGTCATTGGTCGCTTATTATTAACCTCTCTAAATGCTAGTTATTTTTGAGGAGTACTGTATGCCAGTTACATTGGCACCTATTGATATCGATATCTATTATGCATCCGTGTTAGGCAGCTGATATTCCATGTTTGTGAGGCAGGTTCCCATTGTTTTGGCTAGTTTTATTTTTGTGTCATTTCTACATTGTTATTCTAGAATGTGGTTTTTATTACTATAAGGTTCTATACTATATCAAGCCCAAAAGTGGCTAAAGATTATAAATACTTACCTCCAATGTATATGTATGCTATATCATGGTCCAAGAGTGACCTACTAATCTTAGAGGAGGTCTATATATGTTCATAAAATGAGGTTACAGCTATTTTTTGCCTTCTTTTTTTTTAAATTTGTATGTAACTGACTATGTGCCTTTTTTCTTTTCTCTTTTTTTTATGATTGTACATTATATTCCAACGTATATACTACTCCAGTTTTGGCAATTTTACATATACTGTACATGTTTGCAATAACCTCAATAAAAAAAAATAAAAAATTTCTAAAGTACAAAAACAAACAAACACTAAATTACAGAAAATAATAAACAAATTACAACATTTTTATTTCTATCAGCCAATTGGAATTAAGGTAGAAAAAATCCTATTGGCTAATGCAATTTGCCAATAGGATTGAACTGATATTCTATTGGTTGATTGGAGCAGCCAATAGAATGCCAGCTCAATCCTATTGGCTGATTGGATCAGCCAATAGGATTGAAGTTCAATCCTATTGGCTGATTGCATCAGCCAATAGGATTTTTTTCAACCTTAATTCCGATTGGCTGATAGAATTCTATCAGCTAAACAGAATTGAAGGGACGCCATCTTGGATGACGTCATTTAAAGGAACCTTCATTCAGTCGTCGCCTGTTGTCAGAAAAGGATGCTCCGCGTCGGATGTCTTGAAGATGGACCCGCTCCGAAGATAGAAGATGACGTCTGGATGAAGACTTCTGCCCGTCTGGAGGACCACTTCTGCCCGGTTGGATGAAGATTTATGCCCTTCTGGAGGACCACAACTGCCAGGTTGGGTGAAGATGTCTCCCGGTAGGGTGATCTTCAGGGGGTTAGTGTTAGGTTTTTTAAGGGGGGATTGGGTGGGTTTTAGAGTAGGGTTGGTTGTGTGGGTCGTGGGTTTTAATGTTGGGGGGGGATTTGTAATTTTTTTTACAGGTAAAAGAGCTGATTACTTTGGGGCAATGCCCCGCAAAAGGCCCTTTTAAGGACTATTTGTAATTTAGTGTAGGGTAGGGCTTTTTTATTTTGGGGGGGGGGCTTTTTTTTATTTTGTTAGGGGGATTAGATTAGGTGTAATTAGTTTAAAAATCTTGTAATTTCTTTATTATTTTCTGTAATTAAGTGTTTGTTTGTTTTTGTAATTTAGATAATTGTTTTAAATTGTAATTAATTGTATTTAATTTAGGTAATTAATTTAATTGTAGTGTAGTGTTAGGTGTAATTGTAACTTAGGTTAGGTTTTATTTTACAGGTAAATTTGTCTTTATTTTAACTAGGTAGTTATTAAATAGTTAATAACTATTTAATAACTATTCTACCTAGTTAAAATAAATACAACGTTGCCTGCAAAATAAAAATAAACCCTAAGCGTACTAGTTCCGGAGGAGGAGCTCAGGTGTGTGGTCATGCAAGACACCTGCTCTGACTTACCTCTCTTCAAGCCTGCTGGTGGGAAATCTGCGCCTCAACCCTCAGACCAAGGGTGGCTTGAGTGTCTGAAAACCATCGCTATCGGAACCTGTTTTAGTGCCATTCCAAAGCACTAAATTGCATTTAGTAGTCCTTATATAGACCTATAAAAACCCCTGTAAAATCCTTCGCTCAGATACTAAAAACTATGTAACTATTAACAAACTTGTTATACTAAGTATCGAAAGAAGCGCAGGGGGACTGATCCTTGGCTAACCAGTATACCTGTTATCCGCACCTTGCCGAACTCCCCTTCCCAGGTGCTAATGTCTATTTGTGGACATACTGGTTTTAAGGGCTAAACCTTATCTGAACTTTCAAACAAAAACTGGGTCAGCCTAAAAATAACAATCATCTTTTACCGACTGCTGATATTCCAGTTCTAGCCTTATCTGGCCCTTTGGAACAATGGAGATGAGTCTGGTACTCTGACCAGATACTGGCCTGAGATTCCTTCAAGCCCATTGACCCCTGTATGTTATATCTGACTCGGGGCGAAGACCTTGAACAGCGGGACTGCGCGGATTTGGTTGGCAGCCGACACACACTCTGATCCACAGCATCTTGAGCGTCAGGACAAAGCAGTGGCGTAGTGATATCCTGGGCGCTGACTCCCACTGGCGCGGGCTCTCCCTCCCACCGATGCTGCGTGAGGGACCCGGGCCACGTCTTCTTGCTGCGCCGCCCAACCTGACACAAGAAGCTGCTGCCTCTCGACGCTGGAATCAGGCTTCTTACTACCAGGTGGCGTGATTCAGGACTCTGCCAACTTCTTCTCTGTCTATCCGGTGCTTCCCCTCCCACCGGTGCTGCGTGTAGGGGAGGCACGGTTTTTGCTCTGAGAAGGGTCGCCCCAGTCATTCTACACTCCCGGCTAGGAGTTGGTAAAGTATAAGATATTCCAAGTGAATGCCCATGCACTTCTTCAGAAAATACAAACATTAGCCTCTGCATAAACTTTGTTAAATATCCTCATCTGCATGTTACAAGTTTGGCAGTTAAAAACAATCCTTGCTTGAAACACACTGACTTTCTTTGCCTCCTCCATAAAAATTGACATGAAGAAGGTTACCTCAGGGATCAATTCTCTCTAAGCTCTTCTGTTAAAACTCTGGGTTAAAAAGGAAGAAAAAATATATAAAAAAAAAACAGAAGGGGTAAAAAGAGAAGAGCTGAGTAATTGGAAGGATATTTTAATTTTGTCTAGTTAATTAACATATAACTGCCTCTATCATTAAGAAATTATCTGCTGCAATTATGAACTTAAACACACAGTTCAAATTTTGCTTAGATTCTTGGAAAAACAAGACTCAGGGAATTTGTAAATTGTTTATTGTTGTTGACTGCTATCTACATCTAACTATTTTCTCCCTCCCTGCATGTAATCTTGTATATATTAACCTAAGATTTAACTTTTGCTTCAACATATTGCTAATTTAATTAGCCTTTGCTTCTATAAAAAATACTGCTGTGTTTAATCACCTGAAGGGGCATTAGAAGGTTAACTTTTTCTGTTATACTTAGTCCCAATAGGATAGGTTAAGATTGAGATTTAAGTTAAGAAATCTCTCTAAACTAGCAGAAATGAGATCCCCTACAGCTGTCTGGATATTATATAAAGTATGTCATATTCAACTTAAGGTATAGACACCAGAGGAATTAATATATTGAGCACACAATATACTCCAGTGCAGGTGTAAAGCTATAAGTTTTCTTATGGTTGTTAAAAAATAGATATATACCTGGTTGATGTCTGCTATAACTATGTGGTCTTGAGCAATTTAAATCATAAAACATAAATCTTGCTCAACTGTTCTAAAAGAGAAGTTAGGAGTGGGGGAAATAGGAGGTGAAGGAGGAACAGCAGGATAGGGGGAACCCATATTTTGGTATTGCTTGCTGTTCTTCTGTGCTAGTAACTATTTTTTTCTATCCTTCTAACTAACCCTACGCATAATAATTTAAGATACTAACCGCAAGTTGACTTGTTTCTGCTCTGAATTTAAACATAGAAGTGTTTAAACTCCCTGTAGAGGAGGTAATTTACAAAGTATATCTTACAAAACTATTCATCAATCACAAAAATACCTTGTTTTGCTGTAGCAGGTAATTGAGGGTTTACCTGGGCTTCTTCCCTGTTAATTATTATATAGGCTTAGATTATAAGCCTAAAGTGAGCTCTAAGGCTGAGTATTATTCTGTAATTTAAAAAAGACATACTGCAGCAACTAACATGGGTCACAGATACTAAGGTACTAATGTACTTCACACATTAAACTATATACTATTTCAAATAAGAGTTGTGTTAGGGGAATAGTAACAACCTTTATTAATTAGATTAATAGGCCAGCTACAGTATAAATTGACTTGGGCTGGCAACTATGAGTTTATTGAGATAGACTCAGGTTTACTGATCTAATCCTGCTGTTGCTGAGCCAGATAGTTTAACTCTCTTATTTTATCAGATAAATTAATCTATATAAATGTAAAGCATTAATTTTGCTAAATATCTAGTTCGTCTCACATATAAAATCCTCCTCTAGGGTAACTGAAAGTTAGGCCATAAAACTGCCCCACCAATTTACAAACTTAAATCAGGAGTATTTTTTGCCTGCCTGGAATGGATAAGTGAAAGCCGTCCAGTGGTTTAAATAGCTAGAACAGGCGAAACAGAATCAGGCTGTTTCAATCCTACCTAGTCAGTGCTTGGTAGAACAGTCCATAGTTAAACACTTAAATAATTCACACCCCCTCGCGGATCACTGTTTTAGGTGGATTTTTTTTTTTTTGCACAAAATCAATGTTGGCAATTACACAATTCAGCCTTTTGCACCCTGTTTTACAGATTAATAACATAGAGGTTAACCTCCTTAAATTCACCCTACATCTCCCTCCCCCCCCTTTTTTTTTCCCCCTTTTTTTTTTTTTCTCTCCCCCCTTCCCCTCTCACTTTAGCAATTTACAATAACCTTCCCTCACACTATCACAGTCCACTCACTTACACTAATATAATCACGTTCACATTTTGACTTAGGGTCTATAACTCACAAGCTCTCACCCACACAGCTATTCACTCCCTTTACATAGTTCTCTTTTGTCCTATGGAAAGATTCCTTAATACTACCCCTAGAACTATTTCTCCAAGCATGGCAGGCAGAGGTAAGGATAAAAAAAACAAAGGAGTCTCAGAAAATGTATCAGATATCACTATACCTAGTACCAACCCTGCTACAGAGACTTTAAATATTCAAAATTTGGTCTCTAATATATCAGAAGCATTAACTCCTAAATTTGAAACCCTGAGATCTGAGATAAAACAGGATATAGTACAACTTTCCCAGGAAATAAGGCAATTCTCAAGCAGATTACAGGAGGCAGAACAGAGGGTTTCGGACCTAGAGGATCTTACCACCTCGCATAGCTCCAATCTAGAAGAAAATAATTCCAAAATCCAAAAATTAATGTTAAAAATCGAAGACCTTGAAAATAGATCTCGTAGGAACAATATAAGGATTATAGGAATACCTGAGGGTAAAAAATACGAAGATCTCTCCTTGTTTGTTGCTCAAACTCTAGTACAACTCTTAGAAATGCCTCATTCTCACATAATAATTGAAAGGGCTCATAGAATAGGCCCACCCCCAACTGACAATAGAATAAATAGGCCCAGACCAGTAATTGTGCGTTTCCTAAATTATAATGACAAAACTAATATACTTCAACAATTTAAAAAGAAACAACCAATCAGCTTAGATGCTGCCAAAATTTTATTGTTTCAAGACTTCTCAACTGAGACAGCCTCAAGGAGGAAAGAATTGGCACCAATATGCACAAAAATGATACAAAGAGGATATAAAGCGACACTATTATACCCACACAAACTCAGAATAATGGTCAGGGACAAGGTATATCTATTCGAAAATGCTTGCGAAGCTGAAATTTTTTTTTCTGAAATAGAATCTACAACTTAAAGAGTGTGTAGATAGACAGCAATAAATGGATAACAACTAGGTTAATAGGCCTCAATAGAAATGACATGGGTTTTTATAAATTAAAGCAGTCCTCTGAAGAGGACCATTATCAGACTAAGAACTCAGCAGGGGAAACTTCCCTGCTCAGTATTGAATTGAGATGTTATGGAGTTCTGAATAAATATCTGGAACAATTCTTTTTTTTTGCCCTCTCTCTCCCCTTCTCCCTTTGGGGGGAGGGGGTGGGGGGGATCTCTCCTTCTCCCCGTCCCCCCCCCTCCCTTTTTTTGTTTTTTTTGTTTTTTTGTTTGTTGTTTTGTTGTTCCCCTCCTCCTCTCGCCCCCATTCCTGTCTTCTGCCACATTTGCCCTATTTATATTAACAGATGGTTAAAAGACTAGATAGAATTAAACTTATATCATGGAACATTGGTGGTATTTCGACCCCCATTAAAAGGAAAGCAATTGTTTCCCATTTGAGAAAAATGCAAGCAGATCTTGCATTCCTGCAAGAAACACATCTAGACATGGATGAAATTAAAAAAATGAAAGGCTCCTGGGTTAAGGAGGTTGTTGCTTCTCCCAGTTTTGGAAGAAAAAGAGGGGTAGCCATTTTGATTGGAAAAAGATTAAAATATGAGTTAATCCACTCTGAAAGGGACCCTGAGGGGAGGTTTGTGATGATGAAAATAAAAATTCAAGATCAATTGCTCACTCTCTGTAATATATATGCACCTAACACCCTGGATTATAGGTTTTGGGACACGCTGCAATCTAAAATATTAACTTACTCAGAAGGTTATGTAGTATTGGGTGGCGATTTCAATATGGCGCCGCAATCTCCCCTAGACAGGCTTCGGCAGATTAACAAACAAACAAAACAAAAAAGAGATAATCTTGAAGCAAAAATATTCAAAACTTTAACCCAGAATTTAGCTATTAAAGACATCTGGAGGATTCAAAATCCGGAAGTCAGAGAATACACCTGCCTTTCTAAGGCTCACAAAACTCTATCCCGAATAGATATGTTTCTAATTGATGATAGATTATGTACATTGAATACCACTGCAGGTATAACTCATGTAACTTTACCAGATCACTCTCCAATTTTTTTAGAACTCCAGCTAAATCGGTCTATAAACTCCTCTACAAGATTTAGATTCCCTTATTATCTGATGAATGATTCCAAATTTAAGAACCATTTGATCAAGAAATTCAAGGAATACCTTCATTTTAACTCCGAATTTTCCGATCGCCCGGAAATATTCTGGGGAGCTGCTAAAGCAGTCCTCAGAGGCGAAATAACGGCTTATGCCGCAATGATATCTAAAAAATTGGAAAAAAAGAGAGAAAGAGGTCACAAGTTCTGTGACTAATGCTTATAACCGCTACCTGCTGCAAAATACACCTTTTAACTGGGCTAAATATATAAAAACCAAGAGCGAAAGAGATGCTATGGTATTATTAGTGGAAACACAGAAAGAACTGAGGTTTCAAGCCAAGCTCTACCGGTTTGGCAACAAATCAGGCAAATTATTAGCTAAGCTAGCCAAAGGCGATAATAAGCCTCCTATGATTGAAAAAATTCTTCATCAAGGGAACTTATTGGTAAACACAGAGGACATCTTAGAGGCTTTTACAGAATATTATAGAGACCAGTACTCTGCAAAAACTGCAGATAAAACTCAGTCTGATCAATTCTGGGGTCAGGTAAATTGTTCTCTAATTACAGCAGAAATGAACTCTATTCTTAATAGCCCAATCTCTATTGAAGAGGTTAGCAAAATAATTTTTGAATCACCAGTGAACAAAGCAGCAGGCCCAGATGGTCTTCCCAATGAGGTATATAAGATTTTGACCTCAAATATAGCTCCACATTTATGTAAAACATTTAATGAATTTTTCACTGAGGGCAATACTATTCCAGCTGATTTTTCAGCTTCTTTTACAACTCTGCTTGCAAAGGGTGGCAAGGATCCTAGTCAAAAGGAATCCTATCGACCGATAGCCCTCTTGAACGCGGACTATAAGTTCCTTGCCTCAATTCTGGCACGCAGGCTTCAAGGTAGTCTTTTACACATCATTCATAAGGATCAAGCAGGGTTTATTCATGGCCGTAACTCAGCCTCCAAAATTAGGGAGGTTCTCCTGGTAACAGAATTCTTCCAAACCAGAGAGAGAGGGGAAGAGGGCAATAAGGATCTCGCAATAGTCGCTATTGACGCGGCTAAGGCATTCGACTCTGTCTATTTTAGCCACCTGTTTACCTCATTAGCCAAATTTGGATTTAGGGATAAATTTGTTAACTTTATACATAACTTGTATACATGTCCATCCACTAGACTGATAGTTAATAATTCATTATCCTCGAATATTGCTATTAAAAGGGGAACACGGCAGGGCTGTCCCCTGTCTCCCCTTCTCTTTGACATTGCAATAGAATCACTCGCTATAAAGATCCGACAGAGTATTGAGGGCATTAATTTGGGTGATCATACAATGAAGGCTGCGCTGTACGCGGATGACGTCCTTCTTTATATCTCAAATACAAAGTCGAATATACCCAAATTGCTTAGTATCATTCAACAATTTGGCTCCTTCTCAGGGTATATGGTTAACACCTCCAAATCGGAATTATTCTGGTTAAATAAAAATAAGGATTCAATTAAAGATAGCCCATTTAAAGAGGTTTCTGGGTCTTTTAAATATTTGGGTATTATCATACCAGTAAATTACACTGAGCTGTATAAAGCCAATATAACACCCATATTAACAATGATCTGTGAAAGGCTAAAATCTTGGCAAAGCTTACCTATCTCATTATCTGGAAGAATAGCCCTATACAAAAGGATTCTCCTCCCGAAACTTTTGTACATATTACAAAACACTCCATTAATATTATACAGGAAAGACATTAGGCTGCTTAACAGTGCAGTTAGGAAATACCTCTGGCAGGGAAAAAAGGCAAGAATCTCTCTAATAAAACTAACCTCGGCAAAGGAATACGGGGGTCTAGCTTTGCCAGACATTAGGCAGTACAACATGGCTTTTTTAGCAAGAACAGTGACAGATTGGATTCTTCTTAAAGATTATGTTACAAATATTTCATTAGAAACAAATATCTGTCACCCATATCTTCTTACCGGTCTGGTGCATTGCTCACCTAAACTGTTACCCCCCGAAATTAAAAAGCTTCAAAGTATTTTGAACCCGATAAAAGCCTAGTGGAAAATAAGGAATACCTTGAGGTTGGATTGTAGTGTGTCCCAATACCTACCAATAAAAGGAAACCCAAGATTTCAGCCTGGTATTGAAACACCCATATTTGATAGATGGTCCCAATTAGGACTGAATAAAGTTAGGCAAATTTTTGAAAATGACTCAAATGTTATAAAAACATTTGAACAACTGAAAAATGAATTTAACTTATCACATAAAGAATTCTTTGCATATTTGCAACTTAGACATTATGGACTAAAGATTACTAAGAATACGGATTGGTCATGGAATCTGGGAAAACTGGAGAATTGGTTGACTTTGATAAGGGTAGGACGCATGTCGATCACCCCTTGCTATACACTTCTAAACGCCAATAAAGGAATCTCCTTATTGGCTGATTTAGCAACGACATGGTCCTGGTTAATTCCCTCTGAATCGTTAGAATCAAATAGTGTACAGAGGTCAATAGACCGAGTTACTCGGGCTACTCTCTCTGCCACATGGAGGGAAGCACACCTCAAAATCTTACACAGAACATACTTTACCCCAGCCTTAGGCTATAAAATACATAATTCAGAATTCGGGGCTTGCCCAAAATGCTCCTTCGTTGCAGCAGATCTGGTCCATATGCTATGGAATTGTCCAAAGATACGCCAATTTTGGCACAAAGTCGAATTCTGGCTTAACAAAAAATTGGTGGCTGCTCCTCTGGTACTTACCTTGACACAGATTATTTTTTGTGTCCAATTGGAAGCACGGCAACAACCTCAGGAAAAATTAATAATTCTCACAATTTTAGCTGCCAGATATCTGATACTCAAGTATTGGAAAGACTCAAGGACCCCCTCAATCCTCGAGATGAAAAATTGTTTGAAGAAACAATGTATGATTGAGCAAAGAGATACTAATATTGATAATGAAGGAGACATAAAAAAATTCTTCTTGAAATGGTCAGCCTTTATTAAGGGCTATCCAACTAATGAAATAGAAATGATAATTTTTCCATTCAGGAACTCAGAATTGGTTTTGCTTAACTTGTGGTAGGGGATGGGGGTCAGAGCTGAAGGGGCTTGGACTAAATGTATGATTTAAGTTACTTTCTCTCCCTCCCCCTCTTTTTCTTTTCCCCTTCCCCCTTTTTTCCCCCTTTTTTTTTTTTTTTTCCTTCTTTCTTCGTCCTTCTCTCCCGGCTTGGGAGAGAGGAGGGGGAGGACACATTGAGGGAGTGGGGGGGGGGGAGGGAGGGAAATGGGAGGGAGGTTAGCACAAGTGATATGTGCTAACAACACAACTAATGTATTACGGCATTATGAGTTATTATTTACATAACATGGTACATAAAGTTAATTCTTTATGGTGTCAAGATTGTTGCTGCCATGACTTTTGAATTAATTAGTAAACACAATTAAAGCAACATGTAATATATAGTATTATATATATAAAGTGGTACATTAAGTTAATTGTCCATGATGTAACAGATAGAAATGATTATATCAAGAATGTTATTGTCATGTTCATGATTTATAGTTTTTCGCTCATCCTTTTTATTTTTATTTTTTCTTTTTCTGTTGCCTTGCCTGCTTATGTATTATTTAATGTATTAACTCCAATAAAAAAAGAAATTGAAAAAAATAAAAATAAATAAACCCTAAGCTAGTTACAATGTAACTATTAGTTATATTGTAGCTATCTTATGGCTAGATTTAGAGTTGGGCGGTAGCCGTCAAAACCAGCGTTAGAGGCTCCTAACTCTGGTTTTTACCGCCCTCTAGTATTTGGAAAGGGTCTAACGCTCACTTTGCAGCCGCAACTTTTCCATACCACAGATCCCCCTACGCCATTTGCGTATCCTATCTTTTCAATGGGATCTTTCTAACGCCGGTATTTAGAGTCGTGGCTGAAGTGAGCGTTAGAAATCTAATGACAAAACTCCAGCTGCAGAAAAAGAACAGGAGTTAAGAGCTTTCTGGGCTAACGCCGGTTCATAAAGCTCTTAACTACTGTGCTCTAAAGTACACTAACACCCATAAACTACCTATGTACCCCTAAACCGAGGCCCCCCACACCGCCGCCACTCTATTACATTTTTTTAACCCCTAATCTGCAGCTCCGTACAATGACGCCAGCTACATTATCCCTATGTACCCCTAATCTGCTGCCCCTAACATCACCGACACCTACATAATATTTATTAACCCCTAATCTGCCTCCCCAACATCGCCGCTACCTTACCTACACTTATTAACCCCTAATCTGTCGACCGAACCGCTCCGCTACTATAATAAATGTATTAACCCCTAATCCGCCTCACTTCCGCCTCAATAACCCTAAAATAAATAGTATTAACCCCTAATCTGCCCTCCCTAACATCGCCGACACCTAACTTCAAACATTAACCCCTAATCTGCTGACCGGAGTTCACCGCTATTCTAATAAATTTTTTAACCCCTAAAGCTAAGTCTAACCCTAACACTAACACCCCCCTAAGTTAAATATAATTTTTATCTAACTAAATAAATTAACTCTTATTAAATAAATTAATCCTATTTAAAACTAAATACTTACCTGTAAAATAAACCCTAATATAGCTACAATATAAATTATAATTATATTGTAGCTATTTTAGGATTAATATTTATTTTACAGGCAACTTTGTATTTATTTTAAACAGGTACAATAGCTATTAAATAGTTAATAACTATTTAATAGCTACCTAGTTAAAATAATTACAAAATTACCTGTAAAATAAATCCTAACCTAAGTTACAATTAAACCTAACACTACACTATCAATAAATTAATTAAATAAAATACCTACAATTATCTACAATTAAACCTAACACTACACTATCAATAAATTAATAAATAAAATACCTACAATTATCTACAATTAAACCTAACACTACACTATCAATAAATTAATTAAATACATTACCTTCAAATAACTACAATTAAATAAACTAACTAAAGTAAAAAAAATAAAAAAGAACTAAGTTACAAAAAATAAAAAAATATTTACAAACATTAGAAAAATATTACAACAATTTTAAACTAATTACACCTACTCTAAGCCCCCTAATAAATTAACAAAGACCCCCAAAATAAAAAAATGCCCTACCCTATTCTAAATTTAAAAAGTTCAAAGCTCTTTTACCTTACCAGCCCTGAAAAGGGCCATTTGCGGGGCATGACCCAAATAATTCAGCTCTTTTGCCTGTAAATAAAAACATACAATATCCCCCCCCAACATTACAACCCACCACCCACATACCCCTAATCTAACCCAAACCCCCCTTAAATAAACCTAACACTAAGCCCATGAAGATCTTCCTACCTTATCTTCACCATGCCAGGTTCACTGATCGCTCCAGAAGAGGGTCCGAAGTCTTGATCCAAGCGGCGGCTGAAGAACTCCATCATCGGGCTGAAGTCGGAAGTTCATCATCGGGATGAAGTCTTCTATCAAGCGCCATCTTCAATCTTCTTTCTTCAGGAGCGGAGCGGAGCCATCTTCTTCCCAGCCGACGCAGATCCAACCTCTTCAACCGACGCCTACTCGCCGAATGACGGTTCCTTTAAATGACGTCATCCAAGATGGCGTCCCTCGAATTCCGATTGGCTGATAGGATTCTATCAGCCAATCGGAATTAAGGTAGGAGAGGAATTAAGGTAGGAATAATCAGATTCAAGTTCAATCCGATTGGCTGATCAAATCAGCCAATCAGATTGAGCTTGCATTCTATTGGCTGATAACTTAGTTCTTTTTTATTTTTTGTACTTTAGTTAGTTTATTTAATTGTATTTATTTGTAGGTATTGTATTTATTTAATTTATTGATAGTGTAGTGTTAGGTTTAATTGTAACTTAGGTTAGGATTTATTTTACAGGTAAATTTGTAATTATTTTAACTATTTTAGCTATTAAATAGTTATTAACTATTTAATAGCTATTGTACCTGTTTAAAATAATTACAAAGTTGCCTGTAAAATAAATATTAATCCTAAAATAGCTACAATATAATTATTATTTATATTGTAGCTATATTAGGGTTTATTTTACAGGTAAGTATTTAGCTTTAAATAGGAATAATTTATATAATAAGAGTTAATTTATTTAGTTAGATTTAAATTATATTTAACTTAGGGGGGTGTTAGTGTTAGGGTTAGACTTAGCTTTAGGGGTTAATCCATTTATTAGACTAGCGGCGAGATCCGATTGGCAGATTAGGGGTTAATTATTGTAGGTAGCTTGCGGCGACGTTGTGGGGGGCAGATTAGAGGTTAATAAATATAATATAGGGGTCGGCGGTGTTAGGGGCAGCAGATTAGGGGTACATAGGTATAATGTAGGTTGCGGCGGTATACGGAGCGGCAGATTAGGGGTTAAAAAAAATATGCAGGTGTCAGCGATAGCGGGGGCGGCAGATTAGGGATTAATAAGTGTAAGGCTAGGGGTATTTAGACTCGGAGTGGGTGTTAGGTGCAGACATAGGAAGTGTTTCCCTATAGTAAACAATGGGGCTGCGTTAGGAGCTGAACGCTGCTTTTTTGCAGGTGTTAGTTTTTTTTTCAGCTCAAACTGCCCCATTGTTTTTTGTGGGGGAATCGTGCACGAGCACGTTTTTGAAGCTGGCCGCGTCCGTAAGCACCGCTGGTATCGAGAGTTGCAGTGGCGGTAAATATGCTCTACTCTCCCTTTTTGGAGCCTAACACAGCCATTCTGTGAACTCTAAATACCAGCAGTATTTAAAAGGTGCAGGGGAAAAAAAGCACGCCTAGCTAACGCACCCCTTTGGCCGCAGAACTCTAAATCTAGCCGTTAGGGTTTATTTTATAGGTAAGTATTTAGTTTTAAATAGGAATTATTTAGTTAATTGTAGTAATTTTATTTAGATTTATTTAAATTATATTTAAGTTAGGGGGTGTTAGGGTTAGGGTTAGACTTAGGTTTAGGGGTTAATAACTTTATTATAGTGGCGGCAACATTGGGGGCGGCAAATAACGTGTACCGATGGAACCGCCCCTACAGACGTATGGCGAATCGTGGACCTCAACGGGTGGGCACGCAAACACGGTCACAGAGACATGCCGATGGAAGCGCTACTACAAGCACAGACAGTTCCGGAGGTGAACGGATCACTACCGCAATAGCCCACGGCACAGGAGTAACAGGTACCGACCCTTCACCCACCGCATCGGCTTTTTTTTTAGGGGAGCGCAGACAGGAGGCCAGAGATCGAGGAGGAGGATTAGACGGGGCAAAAACACAGGAGGAGTGGGGACCAGGTCAAAAGCGAAACCAGCCCAGAGGAGGTAAATGTTATTAATTTATCTTCTAAGCAGTTACAGCAAGAAGAAATTGATGTACTTAATAAAGGACTCACATTTTGCCCTACAGAGCAGGCTGACACCTTTGCTCTCATGAAAGACCTTACACGTTTCTATAGGGGCATTAGATTGAAGGCTTTCTTTTCTCTCAGAGAGGATTTGACATATAATCAACAAGACAACAGAGATAAAGAGACTTTTGATTTAACACCACTGGGACTAACTGTAAAACGTATGTTTAACCCCTCAGGTGACAATGAGGAGGTTGAGACATTCATAACAATAGTGGATAATGAGTACAAAAATCTGGTATGTAAAAATCCCACATATAAAGGTAGATATAATTTTTCAAAAAAAGAATTCAATATTTTACAAAAATTGGAAAAGGATGTGTCCATCATGATCAAGCCCGCGGACAAGGGCGGTGCAGTGGTCATGATGGACACAGCAAAATATAGGGCAGAAATTGTTCGACAATTGACAGATGTGTTGGTTTATGAAAAGTTGAATACAAATCCAATAGATAATGTACGCAGAGAGCTAAAAAGAATCTTGGATAAGGGTTTACAACACAATCTGTTAACACAAAAATTGTATCAATTTCTAAAACCCACGCACCCTCTTATTCCTGTTTTTTATGTGGTACCAAAAATACATAAGCAACTCATAGATCCCCGGGTAGGCCCATAGTGGCAGGCATTGGCTCGTTAATGAGCCCTACCTCACAGTTTTTGGATAAAATCTTGTCCCCATTGGTAACACAAGGTAAATTGTATATCAGGGATACGATACAATTCATTGAGAAAATTGATGGTATTAAACAGATAGATGACAATGTCATCTTGGCCACTTGGGATGTTACTTCCCTTTACACGGTCATTCCCCACCATGTGGGGATAGACTGTGTAGGTGAAGCTTTTGCAAAATGTAAGCAGTACAGCATTACACAACAAGAATGGGTTTTAGAGCTGCTAACTTTGGTACTTACTAACAATTTCTTCCTTTTTGAAAATAATTTCTATATGCAAAAAAACGGCACAGCGATGGGGTTGAATGTGGCCCCATCCTATGCTTGTTTGGTGATGGATGCCATAGAGGAAAGGCATGTTTACACCAATCCACTTTTTTCCAAATACTGTCTGGGGTGGCACCGCTACATAGATGATTTGTTCATCGTGTGGCGGGGCACCCCAGAGACATTAATGGAATTTAAGGACTGAATAGAAAATGCAGTTCCCTTTCTTAAATTTAGCAGCAAGATGGATATGCAGAAAGTGCAATTCTTGGATACAATGGTGTACAAAAAAGAGGGAGGATTAGCAACAGACATTTTTGTTAAAAGCACTGATAGAAATACACTTCTGCACAGAGATAGTTTTCACCCCCCAAGAGTCTTTCAAAGTGTGCCTAGGTCACAATTACTAAGACTAGACAGAATTGTATCTGGTCCATTTATTAGACGTGATAGGTCTGAGAGCATGAAGAGTAAATTTGTCAGCAGAGGCTATGATTCTCAAGAGTTAACAACTATAGAGGAATCTCTGAAAAATTGCCCAGTCAGAATAAACAATAGTAAAAGAAAGAACACAGCAAAGGGAGGAAGAATTAATTTTGTTAGCTCATATAGTACCCTGAGCAAGAGAGTATACAATATCATAAAAAACATTGGTACCTTTTACAAGATACCTGTCCAGAGATTGAGGAATTTAGGGAAGTCCCTAGGGCCTCATACAGAAAGGGGCATACGATAGGCAGAAAGTGGGTACATGCCATGTCTGAGACACCTAGCAGTGATACTCATAAACAATTTTTTGGAACACCCAAGGAAGGCACATTTCCTTGTTTGGGGTGTGCACAGTGCAACAATGGGGGGAGTTATATCACACCCATATACAGGGAGGAAATACCAGATTAAAGGATATTACACATGTGATTCAGCTTATGTTGTCTATTAAGTGTCCCTGTGGGCTACTATATGTCGGTGAGACCACCCAAATGATAAAGGACCGCATATGCCAACATAAGTCGACCATACGTAACACTAAAATGTTGCACTTGCCAGTTCCGGCCCATTTAGCAGAAATGGGGCACCAGGCCAATCAGCTTAGGTATTTGGTAATAGACAGTGCTCCCAAGAGACCCAGGGGAGGCGACAGGCATAGGGACTTACTAAATCGGGAAGCAAATTCATTTGGCTTCTTAACACTCTACATCCTAAGGGGTTAAACAGGGAGTTTGACCTCTTTCCATTGCTATAACCAACATGTAACATATAAATTAATGATCATCACTAGTGTTAAGTGCTGTTGATTAAATGTATTTTTTGGTATTTGCTTTTGATGCAATAGTGTTTATATGGTTGGTGACTTGCTGCAATTGTTTTTAATAGGTTGTCCAATTCTTGTTAAAGGGTGAAAAGGGTTAAAAATGACGTGTTGGCTTTTTTTCTTTTTTCCACAGGATATGTGATAATGTGAAGTACCTGCTAGACACACCCCTGCTCTGTAATTGGTTTCCTGTTTTATGTTTGACCCTTTAAAAAGGGTGTGTGTGTCATTTGTAAATTAGCTTGAGAAAGGGGCAGGAGCCCCGAAACGTTGCTCTAATAAAAGGTTCTGCCTTTGAAAACGTGTGCTACCTTCATTCTCTATATATTTGTGCTTATCCCAGACATTCTTAAAGTCCCCCACAGGGTTTGTCATTACCACCTCTTGTGGAAGTTTATTGCATGAATCAATCACCACCTTCTGTAATCAAGTTCTTCCTCCAATTACTCCTGAATCTACCACTCTTCAGCTTGAGATCATGATCCCTTGTTCTTGAATGTTTCTTTTTCTGAAAAATACTCACTGCCTCAGCTTTATTAAGCCCCTTAATATACTTGAAAGCCAGTGCCAATCTTAGAGTTTGTGGGGCTATGGGCAAGATACATTTGTGGACCCCTTAGCCCAGTGCCCTTATTCCCCTTCCATATATGCCCAGCCACTTTTATGGCCCACCCTTGTGCCAACATTCAGTATTCAGTTATGTAAAGAATAACACAAAATATTAGACTTCCTGATACCATAAACACTAAATAAACTAAATACAACATGTGATCACACCCTCTAATAACCTCACCACTGACATTGTGGGGCCCCCCAAAGAGCGGGGCCCTAGGCGGGTGCCCCTCGCCCTGCCCAAAGAGTAGGCCTGTTAGTTACTATCAAATCACCTCTTTCCCTTTTCCCTTACAAGCTATACATATTTAGGTAATTGAGCCTCTCCTGATAAGTTTTATTTTTTAGATCATGTACCATTTTGGTAGCCCTCCTTTGCACAGATTCCAGTTTGTTTATATCCTTCTTGAGATATGGCCTCCAGAACTGTACACAATGCTCAAGATGAGGCCTTACTAATGATCTGTAAAGTGACATAAGAACGTTACAATTTTTGCTGCAAATATCTCTACTAATACAACCTAACATTATAGAGTGGTGACAGTGGCAATTTCCACAATGGCGTCAGGCAATTAAAGGAACTTTAAAGTCATGCAAAAACTTTAATTATTTAGAACATAAAACTACCCAGTTTACTTCTATTGTTAAATTTGCATTATTCTGAGGCGCAGCAATGCTCTACTGAAAGCTAGGTGGTGATTAATAGCTGCACAAATATCTCTTACCATTGGTTAACTATATACACAATGGTTAGTACAGCAACTCAGGAGTGCAGTGCAAGTGAAGACAGGGTCCTGCCAAGTCCCCCCAATTCCAATGATAGATATATATATATGTCCACAGCACTGTGTCTTTCAAAATACTTTATTCTCTGTACATAACAGGTACACAAACAGCGACGTTTCGAGTGTTGCCACTCTTACTCATGCTCAGGGCCGCCACTTGAAATTTTGGGGCCCCTGACATAACCATTGATCAGCCCCCCCCCCCCTCCTTTGACGTGCAATTTTTGACCAAGTGACTAAAACGTATATGCACTTTATTCTTAAGTGTCTATTTAAATTGGAATTGTTGTAAAGGTAGTAACATACAAAGACACACACACACTCATACACTGAAACACACACACACACACTCACACATAAGGATTCACATATAGACACTCTAGCAGACACGCAAAGAAACACACTCAGACACTCAGCACTTGTTTACATTGACCTGACAAGTAATGAGGTAAACTACAGTTTTGTGAAAAAAATAGACTTAGAAAACAAAATATGGAGTTCTGATTATATTTTTTGCAAAGGAAGATGCCAACTAAATGATGACAACAGCATGCAGTGGCAGAAAGGAAGGGCCCTGAACTGCCTAAACAATAATTTAAAGGTTAAATGGTGGATTGGTGACTTCCGGAAAGGTCTTGTTAGTCTCAAAGTCTGTAGAAAGATGTGAATAATCAATAGTAAGGCCAAAATGTCCTAAAAAGGAACAGACAATGTTTTTGTGCATAGTGGTTTAGTGCACACTCAGAAATCCTCTCAAATGCTAATACTTTACTCCTTGTAATGACAATTCCCATGTTCAATTAGCACTCTGCTGTAGTACCCACTGGTGGCTGCCAAAATGTAAAAAAAAAAAAAAAAAAAAAAAAAATTTTTTTTTTTTTAGTTCTTGCCTCATGGGGCCCCATTGGGCCCCTGACAGGAGTCACCCCTGTCACCCCCTAATGGCGGCCCTACTCATGCTAGTTACAAACTATCAAATACAGCAATTTAAAAGCCTCAGTTTGGCGCCAACCACTCCATTAGGTGGATCTGCTGCCCTCTTCTGTTCATTTGTAATAATACATTAAAAACATTTCTAATTACATGATAATATGTAACTAAAATTTAATACAATGTTAGCTTACACATTGGATATTTCTTTCATGTCTTTTGTTTTTACTTTTCACATTTTTATAGGATCATATTTCAATTTATATACAAAATATTTTTTCACAAATTTCTTACAGGATTTTTTGAGCAGTAATCTCCCAAGGTTATACTTTAAACAGTAGAATATTATACTAAATAGTAAAGAATTGCACTATAATAAGTGAAGAATTGCACTATACAGAGTGAGGAATTATAATATAGACAATAGAGACTTTTATATTCTCATTGGTAAGAGATGTCATTTTTACAGAAAAATAGACCAATCAAAGTCTCTATTAAGCGCATATGGCTCCATACTTCCCATTTCAAAGATCCAAAACATTTCCTTTTGTTTTAATATCTTTTCTCTATCACCTCCATTTCTCTGTGGACCCACACTATCGATCACTTGCCACCTTAATTGGCTTATCTGGTGGCCACATTTTAGGAAATGGTGGGACACAGGGGCTTCAGTATTCTTGCACCTTATGTTTGAGCGATGCTGGCATATCCTGTCTCTGATCATACGGGTAGTCTCCCCTATGTAGATCAGAGAACAGGAACATTTTATGAGATAGATTACATACTTGGACTCACATGTATAGCAATCTCTTATCTCATATCTTTTCCCATTTCTTGGGTGATAGAAATATTTACCTTTTATAATAGAGTTACAGCTTTAGGCTGTATGAGCTGTAACTCTATTATAAAAGGTAAATATTTCTATCACCCAAGAAATGGGAAAATATATGAGATAAGAGATTCCTATACATGTGAGTCCAAGTATGTAATCTATCTCATAAAATGTTCCTGTTCTCTGATCTACATAGGGGAGACTACCCGTATGATCAGAGACAGGATATGCCAGCATCGCTCAAACATAAGGTGCAAGAATACTGAAGCCCCTGTGTCCCACCATTTCCTAAAATGTGGCCACCAGATAAGCCAATTAAGGTGGCAAGTTTTCGATAGTGTGGGTCCACAGAGAAATGGAGGTGATAGAGAAAAGATATTAAAACAAAAGGAAATGTTTTGGATCTTTGAAATGGGAAGTATGGAGCCATATGGGCTTAATAGAGACTTTGATTGGTCTATTTTTCTGTAAAAATGACATCTCTTACCAATGAGAATATAAAAGTCTCTATTGTCTATATTATAATTCCTCACTCTGTATAGTGCAATTCTTCACTTATTATAGTGCAATTCTTTACTATTTAGTATAATATTCTACTGTTTAAAGTATAACCTTGGGAGATTACTGCTCAAAAAATCCTGTAAGAAATTTGTGAAAAAATATTTTGTATATAAATTGAAATATGATCCTATAAAAATGTGAAAAGTAAAAACAAAAGACATGAAAGAAATATCCAATGTGTAAGCTAACATTGTATTAAATTTTAGTTACATATTATCATGTGATTAGAAATGTTTTTAATGTATTATTACAAATGAACAGAAGAGGGCAGCAGATCCACCTAATGGAGTGGTTGGCGCCAAACTGAGGCTTTTAAATTGCTGTATTTGATAGTTTGTAACTAGCATGAGTAAGAGTGGCAACACTCGAAACGTCGCTGTTTGTGTACCTGTTATGTACAGAGAATAAAGTATTTTGAAAGACACAGTGCTGTGGACATATATATATCTGCCATTGGTTAACTAGATATTTTCAGTCAGCACCAAGTAGTGAATTGCTGCTCCTGGACCTGCTCTTCAACAAAAGATACCAAGAGAATAAAGAAAATGTAATAATAGAAGTAAAATAGAAAGTTGTTTAAAACTGTATTCTCCAGGGGAGCTTCCGGAGGAGGAGCACAGGTGTGTGTTCAGGTGCTGCACCTGTCCTGATCTCTCCTACCTACAAGCTGTTGGTGTGGAACCACGCCTAAAACCCTCTAGTTTAGGGTGGCTTGTATTGCTGAATATCACCGCTGCTGGAAACTCCATAGTGCCCTGACATTGCACTAAATAGCTGCAGGTAGCAGCCCTGAAAAAGGACCTATCATTACAGCAAAACTAATACCCGTTAAAAAAAAAAAAAAAAAAAATGCTTGCTGTCACACAACCCCCTTATTAACCCGGGGTAATCCAAGAAGAAGTGCTCAGTTAAACCAACAGGCAAGCCAAATCCCCGACCACTGCCGAATAAATTGAAACGGAGGACGGAGCTGAGAGGCGCTGCACTTATCATAAGCTGTGTGGTCTCTGAGAACTTACCGCTCTCCTGAGTGCAGCTTTACTGAATACCTAGGAGTTGGAGCTGGAGTTACCTGTGCATCGTACCGGCATTGTGGCTAGTCCAGTGGGTGTGGATGGTGTAGCCCGCTGTTTTTCTTTTCTGCATTTCTGCGCTCAAGTGGCATTCCCCCTCCCACCGGTGCTGCGTGAGGGGGGGCCACTGCTGGAGGAGACGGGTCGATCCCTGGTGCAGGGCTGGTTCCGGGAAGGATAACGTGGAGCTGTTGGAGCGGTAATTGTGGATGCCTTCCCTCCCGCCTCTGCCTTCTTTCTTCTGCCTCTTGCCAAGGTGTTGAGACTCAGGAGTATTGTTGATGTCGGCCGATAGAGTGATTGTGGCAGCATATGAGTCACACCCTTGAGAGTAGCTGATCGGCTTTTCTGAAAAAGTCGCAGGAGACGAGGATATTGGTTTCTGTGTAGCACAGCCTGCTGATTTGTTTCCCGGCAATTGTTGTCCCCTTGACCTGGAAGACGCTCCCCTTCCCACCGATGCTGCGTGAGGGGGGGCTGAGGCTGATGACCGCTGGTTATCCCATGCTCAAATCTTGGGCTAATGGTTCTGGGTAACGTAGAACTCCTGGGATAAAACTTGCAGTTTTGTTTTCCTTTTCAGCCGCCTCTACCCTGGAATGACTTGGCTCAGTATTGGACCCTTATTATTTATTCTTTTTTTCCCTTTGCTGGGGTTTGCACACAATCTATAAGCGATGACAGCCGGCCTGACCTTGTTAGAAATAACGGCTATTTGTTTGCAAGCACTGTATAACATCTAAACTTGTTAGATCTGTTCTCTTTAGCTGCTACTTACGATAAGTTAAAACCTAGAACATCTTAGTTTCTAAATGGCATATATTTTTTCTTGAAAGTACATGCTGTTAACTTATAGCAGCAAAATGTGAAATATTGTATTATCTTATTTCCTGAACCATTTAGTTTGTTACTAATCGACTGGGGGTGTTCGCTTGTTTCTCTCTCAGACCCACAGCAAGTGTATTTTGACACCGGACTACTCTATGTAGCTCTGTTTAAGTTTTGAACTCACATCCAGCGGTGTTAAAATATACTATGAGTATTGGCCTCAAAGAAGTAAATTATATTTAGCTTAGAGGTGTGTTTGACCCCGATATAAATAACGGCCATTGGCCTATAAGTGCATTATAATACCTAAATTTGCTAGGTTTCTCTTCCTTAAATCTGTATTTTTGACAACTTAAAATTTAGAACCCCCTAGTTTCTAACTGGAATATATTTCTCCTGGAAATGGTATGTTGTTAATTTGCAGCAGCAAAATGTGAAACACTGTATTATCATATTTCTTGAACCATTCAGAATGTTACTAATTGACTGGGGGTTTCTTTTGTTTTTTTCTCAGACCCACAGCAAACGTATTATAATATTGGATTACCTTATATAGTTTTGCTCAACTTTTAAAGTTACATCAAGTTCTGTTAAAACATATCACGAGTACTGGTCTCATAGCAGTGATTTATACTTAGTTTAAAGGTGTGCTAATAGCCTACAAGTAATCTGGTGTGCCAGATACACACAGGCGAAATAATCTGAGTACCAATTAGTTTAAAAGTACCTTAAAAGCTGATTTCTTTCTAAAAATTACAAAACATTGATCTGATGGCCTAGGACTGGAGACTTGAGTTGTTAAACACTGTTTTTTCTGTTCTCAATTGAAAATTTAAAACGGTATATTAATTACTATTGAGGGCTTTCTTAAAGTTTGTGGGCTCCACAGCAGGATCCCTTCTCTGTGATATGATATATCTTATCTTGTCACCAGCATGACTGAACCTGACTCACTTAGTTCACGGTTCATTTTTCTTTTTTCTCTCTCCTTTTAGAGGAGAAGATAACATTAAACAATACACAAGTCTGCACTTTTCTTTTCCACATATCCCTCACACCTCTCTCCCTTCCTCAGTAGATTAGTTTGTCTTTTTTTCTGCTCCCTATCACAATCCACTCCTATTATTTTATGGATAAATTTCTACACACACAATCTCGCACATCACCTTCAGTCATGTCGGCCAGACAGAGGGATAAAAAACATAAACCTAATATAGAGCCTGTGGGTGAGCCACAAATGGTAACCCAAGAATCGTCAAATTTACCTGATTCTGCTGATACACAGTCCCTAGTCTTAAATATCTCTGCTGCTCTTGCACCCAAGTTTGATTCACTTAGAATAGAAATCAAACAAGATATTGCGCAGCTAGCTGCAGAAGTCAAACAATTCTCGGAAAGATTCTCTGAAGTTGAACAGAGAGTCTCTGATTTAGAAGATCTCACTCTAGCTCAAAATAGTAAACTAGAAGCCACTTCCTCAGCCCTTGCTAAATTGCAAAATAAAGTAGAAGACTTGGAAAATCGCGCTAGGCGCAATAACTTGAAAGTAGTGGGGGTACCTGAGGGGAAGCAGTTTGAGGATTTAAATAAATTCATAACACAAATATTACCAGCATTGTTGAACATACCTCAAACGCAACCAGTTATAGAAAGGGTGCATAGGATAGGGCCATCACCTTTATCTAAAGAAAATATGAGGCCAAGACCAATCATAGTTAAATTCCTGAATTACCAGGATAAGATTACATTTTTACAAGCCTTTCGTAAAAATCAACCCATATTACTAGAAGGTACAAAAATCCTTTTATTTCAAGACTATGCAGCTGAAACTGCCTCAAAAAGAAGGCAGTTGGCTCCGGTATGCACTAAGTTTATACAGCAGGGGCTGCGAGCGACAATCTTACATCCTGCCAGGTTACGACTTGTGTGTAACAACACTTTGCATTTTTTTGATTCTGCCCATACGGCAGAATCTTTTTTCACCAAAAACTGCACACCTGAGCAGTTGAGGTGACATACTATTTAGTTTTTTTTTTTTCTTTTTTTTTCCCCTTGGTAAAAATTAGAATAGATCTGTTATTTCTCATTTTATTCTCTAAGATGGGTCCTTTTCAGCAAATGGGCAACATACGGCTCAGGTGGATTAGTCGTATGTTTTGGGGTTCTCCTTTTCTCCTTTTTTTTTTTTTTTTTCTCTCTCCTCACCATCTTCCCTTCTGGAGCATAGATTCCTATTATAATGACTGGGATTAAGTTTACCTCATGGAATATAGGAGGGCTAACTTCTCCTATTAAGAGAAAAACGATAATTTCCTATTTGAAGAAAATAGGTACTGCTATTGCTTTTCTACAAGAAACCCACTTAAAGACTCAAGAAATTCTTAAACTAAAATCCTCTTGGGTTAAGGAGGTCTTTTTTTCACCTAGTTCTAGCCGAAAAGGTGGAGTCGCTATTCTTCTGGGTAAAAAACTTAAATATGAGATAATACAAAGTGAATCAGATGAGGAGGGGAGATATATCATACTAAAAATTAAGGCCTAGATTTGGAGTTCGGCGGTAAAAGGGCTGCTAACGCTCCGCGGGCTTTTTTCTGGCCGCACCCTAAATTTAACTCTGGTATCGAGAGTTAAAACAAATGCTGCGTTAGGCTCCAAAAAAGGAGCGTAGAGCATTTTTACCGCAAATGCAACTCTCGATACCAGAGTTGCTTACGGACGCGGCCGGCCTCAAAAACGTGCTCGTGCACGATTCTCCCATAGGAAACAATGGGGCTGTTTGAGCTGAAAAAAAACCTAACACCTGCAAAAAAGCAGCGTTCAGCTCCTAACGCAGCCCCATTGTTTCCTATGGGGAAACACTTCCTACGTCTGCACCTAACACCCTAACATGTACCCCGAGTCTAAACACCCCTACCCTTACACTTATTAACCCCTAATCTGCCGCCCCCGCTATCGCTGACCCCTGCATTACACTTTTAACCCCTAATCTGCCGCTCCGTAAAACGCCGCCACCTACGTTATCCCTATGTACCCCTAATCTGCTGCCCTAACATCGCCGACCCCTATGTTATATTTATTAACCCCTAATCTGCCCCCCACAACGTCGCCGACACCTACCTACACTTATTAACCCCTAATCTGCCGAGCGGACCTGAGCGCTACTATAATAAAGTTATTAACCCCTAATCCACCTCACTAACCCTATCATAAATAGTATTAACCCCTAATCTGCCCTCCCTAACATCGCCGACACCTACCTTCAATTATTAACCCCTAAACTTCCGATCGAAGCTCACCGCTATTCTAATAAATGGATTAACCCCTAAAGCTAAGTCTAACCCTAACACTAACACCCCCCTAACTTAAATATAATTTTTATCTAACGAAATAAATTAACTCTTATTAAATAAATTATTCCTATTTAAAGCTAAATACTTACCTGTAAAATAAACCCTAATATAGCTACAATATAAATTATAATTATATTATAGCTATTTTAGGATTAATATTTATTTTACAGGCAACTTTGTAATTATTTTAACCAGGTACAATAGCTATTAAATAGTTAAGAACTATTTAATAGTTACCTAGTTAAAATAATAACAAATTTACCTGTAAAATAAATCCTAACCTAAGATATAATTAAACCTAACACTACCCTATCAATAAAATAATTAAATAAACTACCTACAATTACCTACAATTAACCTAACACTACACTATCAATAAATTAATTAAACACAATTGCTACAAATAAATACAATTAAATAAACTAGCTAAAGTACAAAAAATAAAAAAGAACTAAGTTACAGAAAATAAAAAAATATTTACAAACATAAGAAAAATATTACAACAATTTTAAACTAATTACACCTACTCTAAGCCCCCTAATAAAATAACAAAGCCCCCCAAAATAAAAAATTCCCTACCCTATTCTAAATTAAAAAAGTTACAAGCTCTTTTACCTTACCAGCCCTGAACAGGGCCCTTTGCGGGGCATGCCCCAAGAAAATCAGCTCTTTTGCCTGTAAAAAAAAACATACAATACCCCCCCCCAACATTACAACCCACCACCCACATACCCCTAATCTAACCCAAACCCCCCTTAAATAAACCTAACACTAATCCCCTGAAGATCTTCCTACCTTGTCCTCACCATCCAGGTATCACCGATCCGTCCTGGCTCCAAGATCTTCATCCAACCCAAGCGGGGGTTGGCGATCCATAATCCGGTGCTCCAAAGTCTTCCTCCTATCCGGCAAGAAGAGGACATCCGGACCGGCAAACATCTTCTCCAAGCGGCATCTTCGATCTTCTTCCATCCGGTGCGGAGCGGGTCCATCTTGAAGCAGGCGACGCGGATCCATCCTCTTCTTCCGATGTCTCCCGACTAATGACGGTTCCTTTAAGGGACGTCATCCAAGATGGCGTCCCTCGAATTCCGATTGGCTGATAGGATTCTATCAGCCAATCGGAATTAAGGTAGGAATTTTCTGATTGGCTGATGGAATCAGCCAATCAGAATCAAGTTCAATCCGATTGGCTGATCCAATCAGCCAATCAGATTGAGCTCGCATTCTATTGGCTGATCGGAACAGCCAATAGAATGCGAGCTCAATCTGATTGGCTGATTGGATCAGCCAATCGGATTGAACTTGATTCTGATTGGCTGATTCCATCAGCCAATCAGAATATTCCTACCTTAATTCCGATTGGCTGATAGAATCCTATCAGCCAATCGGAATTCGAGGGACGCCATCTTGGATGACGTCCCTTAAAGGAACCGTCATTAGTCGGGAGACATCGGAAGAAGAGGATGGATCCGCGTCGCCTGCTTCAAGATGGACCCGCTCCGCACCGGATGGAAGAAGATCGAAGATGCCGCTTGGAGAAGATGTTTGCCGGTCCGGATGTCCTCTTCTTGCCGGATAGGAGGAAGACTTTGGAGCACCGGATTATGGATCGCCAACCCCCGCTTGGGTTGGATGAAGATCTTGGAGCCAGGACGGATCGGTGATACCTGGATGGTGAAGACAAGGTAGGAAGATCTTCAGGGGATTAGTGTTAGGTTTATTTAAGGGGGGTTTGGGTTAGATTAGGGGTATGTGGGTGGTGGGTTGTAATGTTGGGGGGGGTATTGTATGTTTTTTTTTACAGGCAAAAGAGCTGATTTTCTTGGGGCATGCCCCGCAAAGGGCCCTGTTCAGGGCTGGTAAGGTAAAAGAGCTTGTAACTTTTTTAATTTAGAATAGGGTAGGGAATTTTTTATTTTGGGGGGCTTTGTTATTTTATTAGGGGGCTTAGAGTAGGTGTAATTAGTTTAAAATTGTTGTAATATTTTTCTTATGTTTGTAAATATTTTTTTTTTTTCTGTAACTTAGTTCTTTTTTATTTTTTGTACTTTAGCTAGTTTATTTAATTGTATTTATTTGTAGGAATTGTGTTTAATTAATTTATTGATAGTGTAGTGTTAGGTTAATTGTAGGTAATTGTAGGTAGTTTATTTAATTATTTTATTGATAGGGTAGTGTTAGGTTTAATTATATCTTAGGTTAGGATTTATTTTACAGGTAAATTTGTTATTATTTTAACTAGGTAACTATTAAATAGTTCTTAACTATTTAATAGCTATTGTACCTGGTTAAAATAATTACAAAGTTGCCTGTAAAATAAATATTAATCCTAAAATAGCTATAATATAATTATAATTTATATTGTAGCTATATTAGGATTTATTTTACAGGTAAGTATTTAGCTTTAAATAGGAATAAGTTATTTAATAAGAGTTAATTTATTTCGTTAGATAAAAATTATATTTAACTTAGGGGGGTGTTAGTGTTAGGGTTAGACTTAGCTTTAGGGGTTAATACATTTATTAGAATAGCGGTGAGCTCCGGTCGGCAGATTAGGGGTTAATAATTGAAGGTAGGTGTCGGCGATGTTAGGGAGGGCAGATTAGGGGTTAATACTATTTATGATAGGGTTAGTGAGGCGGATTAGGGGTTAATACATTTATTATAGTAGCGCTCAGGTCCGCTCGGCAGATTAGGGGTTAATAAGTGTAGGCAGGTGTCGGCGACGTTGAGGGGGGCAGATTAGGGGTTAATAAATATAATATAGGGGTCGGCGGGGTTAGGGGCAGCAGATTAGGGGTACATAAATATAACGTAGGTGGCGGTCGGCAGATTAGGGGTTAAAAATTTTAATCGAGTGGCGGCGGTGTGGGGGGACCTCGGTTTAGGGGTACATAGGTAGTTTATGGGTGTTAGTGTACTTTAGGGTACAGTAGTTAAGAGCTTTATAAACCGGCGTTAGCCAGAAAGCTCTTAACTCCTGCTATTTTCAGGCGGCTGGAATTTTGTCGTTAGAGCTCTAACGCTCACTTCAGAAACGACTCTAAATACCAGCGTTAGAAAGATCCCATTGTGAAAGATAGGCTACGCAAATGGCGTAGGGGGATCTGCGGTATGGAAAAGTCGCGGCTGTAAAGTGAGCGTTAGACCCTTTAATCACTGACTCCAAATACCAGCGGGCGGCCAAAACCAGCGTTAGGAGCCTCTAACGCTGGTTTTGACGGCTACCGCCGAACTCCAAATCTAGGCCTAAGATTGCTAATGTTTTGTATACTTTATGCAATGTATATGCTCCAAATGTTTTTAGTCTCTCATTTTGGGATACACTTCAGGCCAGGCTCATGACATGTGCAGAGAGTTTTTTAATTTTAGCTGGTGACTTTAACATGGCTCCTCAATACCCAATTGATAGAATGAGGCAGCAGCCATTAGTCAAAAAAACTAAAAGAGATAATCTTGAGGCAAAGTTGTTCTCCAGGATCTTTTCTAATTTGAGAGTTAAGGATATTTGGAGGATATTGAATCCGGATACACGTGATTTTACATGTCTCTCAAAAGCACATAAATCACTGTCACGGATTGATTTATTTTTGGTTGACGAAAGACTTTGTAAACACAAAGTATCAGCTCAAATCTTGCCTATTGTGGTATCTGATCATGCTCCAATCTGCTTTGAGATTTATACGACTGGCCTTTCACATATAAATAATCGGTTTTTCTTTCCTAAATATTTGTCTGCTGATTCTGGATTCAGAGGCTTCCTCGAAACTAAGTTTCAGGACTTTGCCTTGTTTAATGCGGAGGCTAGAGCCCGTCCTTCTTTGTTCTGGGAAACTGCTAAAGCAGTGCTGAGGGGGGAAATTCTGGCATACACCATTAGGCGTACCAAGAAATTTAAAAAACGCGAAAATGAACTTCTTCGCGCAGTTACAAATGCTTATAACTCATATCTATTAGAAAAGACGCCCCAGAAATGGGTTAAATATATTGCTGCATTAGAAGAGAGAGATTCATTCCTACTATATAAATCTACTCAGCAGGAAGTTCGGTTTTCTGCGAAATTCTACAAATATGGGAACAAGACGGGAAAACTTTTGGCTAGAATGTTAAGGCAGGACTTAGGTTCACAGTTAATAGATTCCCTAGAAAAAGAGGGACGGTTGTTTAGTTCCTCTCAGGATCTTGTTCAAATTTTTTATGATTACTATAAGGGAATATATTCCCCCAGGACTTCTGACTTCACAGAACGTCGGAAATTCTGGGGAGAAATCTCTTTCCCAACATTAACACCTAGTCTAATTAAGGAACTTGAATCCCCCATTACGGAAATAGAAGTTGCAAAGGCAATTAAAAATTTGGCATATAACAAAGCACCCGGCCCGGACGGAATACCTAATGAGTTCTATAAAATGATACCCTCCACTGTAATACCTGATTTAACCTTATTATTCAACTATATATATATAGAGGGAAATGAACCCTCATCTAATTTTACAGCTTCATACACGTCTTTAATTTTAAAAAAGGGTAAAGATGCAAGAATGGTCGAGTCATATAGACCCATAGCTTTGATGAACACCGATTATAAATTGTTGACTACGATTCTCGCCCAGAGACTCCAGTCCCTTCTTCCCTTGATTATTAGCCCAGATCAGGCTGGTTTTATGAAGAATAGGAACTCTGCGGCTAAAATAAGGGAACTCCTGCTTACCTTGGATTACTTTTCGAATGGTACGGATGCTGATCACTCAGAGGAGGGAGGTATTCCAGACTTGGCAATTTTGGCTATCGACGCCGAAAAGGCCTTTGACTCAGTTTACCATGATCATCTTCTATTTTCATTAGAACAATTTGGGCTAAAAGGTAAATTTGCTAAGTTTATTGAAAAACTTTATCGTACAGCCTCCACAAGAACGATAGTAAATGGCCAGTTATCCCCAGAAATAATTCTGCATAGGGGGACTAGGCAAGGGTGTCCCCTTTCCCCGCTTCTTTTTAATATTGCCATAGAACCTTTTGCTATAATGATAAGACAAAGACTGGAGGGGATTGGGGTGGCTGGGCGGGAGTTGAAAATAGCATTATATGCTGATGATATTCTCATTTATCTTTCTAATTTACGTAAAAATTTACCTATTCTCTTATCAACTATACAACAGTTTGGTTCCTTTTCAGGATATAAGGTAAATATAAAGAAATCTGAACTTCTCTGGATAAGGCACACAGACTGCTCTCCTATAAATGTACCCTTCTCTATAGTGAATGACTCATTTAGATATTTAGGTATAAATGTCTCAAGTAATCCTGATTCCTGGTATTCTCTGAACATTCTCCCTGTGTTGAATAGGGTTAAATCAGTTTTTAAGAACTGGCAGACTTTACCCTTGTCCTTGTCTGGACGAATAGCAGCTTATAAGATGATCTTATTACCAAAAATTCTATATGTCCTTCAAAATATTCCTTTGATTTTGAGAAAGAACGATTTAAGTTTATTCAACTCACAACTCCGGTTTTTCCTGTGGCAAGGTAGGAAATCCAGAATATCACTTGCAAAACTCTCCCTTCCAATAGGATCCGGAGGCCTGGCTTTACCTGATTTACGAGTATATAATTATGTATTCTTGGTCCGTATTCTAGCAGATTGGCTTTTTGCTCATAATTATGTTACAAATAATGACTTAGAGACCAGTATTTTGTACCCTTTTTCACCTATTGCGTTGATTCATCTCGACACTACTCATATCCCACCCCAAGTTAAACGCTATAGATCTATTTATAATATAATTTTAGCTTGGAGAAAGATATGTACTTTGCTAGGAATAGAACATCGGGTGTCGAGTTTCCTAGGTTTTTTGGGGAACCCACAATTTCAGTTAGGAACACCATCCTCAATCTTTTTAGAGTGGAAGACCCAAGGGCTTGTGAATGTTCTTCAGATACTTGATATAAAAAAAAGATGTGTGAAATCATTTGATGCTATTAGGGTGGAATTCAATATCTCCCAGAAAAACTTTTTTGCCTATCTTCAGGCTAGACACTATGCTATGAAGTTAGTGAATGAGTATGGCTGGAATTGGTCATTGGGGCGCATAGAAAACTGGTTCATTCTGGCAAAAAATAGACTCATGTCAATTTCTCCATGCTATTTGATTATTGTCTCCGACAAGGGCACAATTAATCTTGATAAAATTGCTATTAATTGGGCCACATTGATATCTCAGGAAGTAGAATCTAAAATACCTTCTCTCTCAATTCGAAAGGTTATTCAAACAACCCTTTCTGCCACATGGAGAGAATCTCATTTGAAGTTGTTACACATGACATATTTTACACCAGAAAAAGGAACGAAATGCGGCAGCACAAACTTTATTACATGTCCCAAATGCTCGTTTCCCTCCGCAAACCTCCTGCACATGTTATGGACCTGCCCTAAAATTAAAAACGTATGGTCTAAAGTCCAATTTTGGCTTTGCAAGATACTAAAGCTCTCATCATTAAATTTGATAGGCAGACACATAATTTTTCTCTTTCCTGACCCAGAAGATAGACAACTCAATGTGAAGTTTATTAATATAACTATATTGGCTGTTAGATATCTTATCTTTAAAAAATGGAAAACGCTTACGGTCCCTAGTATATCAGAAATTAAAAACTGTTTAAAAAAACAATGCATTCTTGAACAATATAATATTAGTGCTGATAATGATGTCCATGTTGTTAAATTCTTTCTCAAATGGTCAGCATTTATAAAAGTTTTTTCTCCCACGGAAATTGAATATTTGATACATCCTTTACGTAATTCTGAACTAGTTCTGCTGGGGAGATGGTGAAGGGGTGTTTCCTTTTTCTTTTTTTTTTTTTTTTGTTGTGCTTATTTTGTTTATTTTGTTGTTCGGGGGTACTGTGCTGTTTTTCTATGTAAAAATAAAAACCCAACAAGGTATAGAGTATCACGAAGCATAATATTATTATCTGGGTTATTCTTTTTTTGTATAAGACACATCCAAAGAGTTGATGGGTACCTATAACATAGTATTGAATGTGGAATAATTTATATACTATATGTACACTAGTTATACCCAAGCTATGGTTTGGAAAAAGTTCTACTTTTGTTCTTATTTAATGGCTATGTTTCTTTTACTACTTTTTGATTGTTATGGGTCCTTGTTGGATATAAATAAATATTTGAAAAAAAAAAACTGTATTCTCCATCTGAATCATATAATTTTGACTTCACTGTACCTTTAAAAATTCCATTAAAATTTTCCTTAATGTCATATTTAATGTTATTGTTAACACAACAATAATTATTAATGCCATTATTATTTTCTTTTCATGTTTTATAAAGAACAATATATATTAAAAATAGAATGATCATTTACTAGAATCTCCATTTTAAAATGTCACCTGTGTATACTAAACATTTACCAAAAAGTTAAACAAATACTACAAGGAAACAGAATTGTATAGAATAGCTTTTATACAATGTTCATGAACAGCTAATCCCAAAGAAAATACTATGCTTCACTATTGGCAAGGTCATTATCTACATATGTAATATCTGACGCGAAATGAAGTCAGATCAGCCTTGAATCGGCTCAAGCACGCGCATTAGATCTGCCTATGCTTTCATTTACATTAATCATTTGCCTTATGTTCCTGACGTTTTAAAATGTTTCTGCATTTAAAATTTTAAACCAGTTTTTATTGTATTTACTCTGAAAAATAAATTTCAGATCTAATTATTTGGAATGATTTGTTTAATACTCTTTATTAAGAAGCCAGTGGGTTTAATAGAACCCTCATTCATGGAAGAAATTATTTGAAATGGATGATCTGACTTTTATTGTTTTAGAAGCAGAAATAAGATTCTCTAGAGATATTTTCTTGTTAAAACACACAAGGTATTAGTGACTGATCTGCTATTTTTCTGTTTCTACAGGCAGATGTTAAAAGTAGATGATTGATTCATATGTAATGCAATCACTTGCCCATGTATATTTCATCCAGCAATACAGTCTCATGAGTTCTAGTTAAACATTTTCTAGGTGTACATCTGGAACAGTGAATTACTTGAGGTGTAAAAGTAAATATCTATAAAAATATATAAAAGTAATATTTAATATATTTTTATATTTTAATGTAATTACATTTTACCTTTCTGAAATTAAAAAATCCAAACAATAGGTAATTCCTTTCAATAACAACTGGATTAAAATGGTTATAAAAACGATCTTTGTATCACCTCAAATGGACTGTGATGCCAAGATTCTATATTGCAAAAATAATTCTAAAGATATTGCAATTTAACAAATGTTTTGTCAACTGAAGAATCATTTTTATGGTAGCAAATTCAGTTACGAAAACCAATGTCTAAAGGCTATGATCAAAAATACTTGCAAACGGGATCATCTTAGTCTAGTTTTCTTTTTAATATTGTACTCTTCTTTGTCATACTGATATTTTTATTTCCTCAATTTAAAGTAAATGCTTTTTCCCAATATTAAAGTAACAGTAAAGTCAACACACACACAGGAACAAACACACACTCTTGCTCACACACAGGAAAAAACACACACTCTTGCTCACACACAGGAACAAACACACATTCTTGCCCACAAACAGACACACATGAACAAACACACACACTTACTCACACACACAGGAACAAGCACAAACTCTTACACACAAAGGAACAAATACACACTCTTGCTCACACAAACACACACACACACACACAGGAACAAACACACAATCATGCTCACACACAGGAACAAACACACACTCTTGCTCACACACAGGAGCAAACTCACATTCTTGCCCACACACAGACACACATGAAGGAAGAAATACACACTCTTGCTCACACACACAATCTTGCTCACACACAAGAACAAACACACACTCTTGCTCACAATCAAGAACAAACACACTTTCTTGATCACCAACAAGATCCAACACACTCAAACAGGAACAAATACACATACTTGGCTCACACACACAGGAATAAACTAACACTCTTTCACACACTTACACACAGAAACAAACTTACAAACTTTCTTTGACACACATACATATAAACTCACTTTAACATATATATATATATATATATATATATATATATATATATATATATATATATATATATAAACATTGACAATTGCATGCCAGTTGTTGACACTCTACCTCCTACAGCACAACTACAGGGGTTGGACTTCATTCTGAGCATTAGATAACTTCCACACACATTTTGGACCTGAGCACCAGCTGGCTCCATCACCCGTTCTGCACATCCCCTCCCTCAGCAGTATCTAGAAACACAAGCTGGGAGGAGAGAATGTTAGCCTAGTAACTGATGACTCACACAGACAACCACTCTCGTTTTTGTGAGTCACTGCACAGGAACTTTAGAAAGAGCAGACTGTGCTTAAACAGGACTGGAAATGTCAGTGCAATAGCTGTGCCAAAACCGGTACAGCAGCAATGTGAGGTAATAAAATACATAAACAGTTTGCTAGTGACTGAGACCGCTGTACTTACACCACCACTGGCCCTAATAATATAATCTACAGTGGCCTGTAACAATTGCTGTGTGCTTGCAAATTCAGGGGGTCAACCGCCCCCCCTTGTCCCCACCCCTCTGGATGCTCATATTTTTATATTATATTGTTGTTTACATATAACTGTTATCCCTATCTGCAAAGGGGATAACACATTTAAATCTAGAGCAGCAATGTACTTGCACGGACCTACCTGAACACATCTGGTGAGCCAATGACAAGAGGCATATGTACAGTTGACCACTTGCTAGCTCCTAGTAGTGCATTGCTGCTCCTGAGCCTACCTAGGTATGCTTTTCAACAAATTAAGTAAATTTGATAGTTGAAGTAAAGTCTTTTAAAATCACATGTTCTGAATATGAAAGTTACATTTTGAGTTTCATTTCCCTTTTAACTTGTTCTCAGCCAGGGTGCTCCTGACGCGCTGGTCTGTTAGTGTAAGGTTAGGGTGAGTGGAACTTGATATGCAGGAAAAGATGTACAGGAAACCAAAAGTCTTTTAAAAAGTTTTAATAAAGCAAGAGAAACAAAAACTGAGGGGAAAAAGAGCAGAGTACTTGAACAGGCCAAAGGTCAGGTACCGTGAGATCAGTCCAAAAACTAGGTACCAAGGGGGAAAACAGGAGCAATGTCCAGCAAATATAGGTGGACAGGCTGGCACAGGATACCATATAAATGCAGTAGTAACAACAGGATTCAGGTAAGCTGCTACTGGTATAAAAAGCACAGGAGACTCAGCAGGCACAGGATACCCAGTGTGTACTGTTGTTGAGGCTGTCACAGGATATCAGGTGGGTACATTGGGTACAGCAGGATTCCGGTAAGCCGCCACTGGTACAGCAGCATACAGGAGACTCAGTAAGCACAGGATACACAGCAGGTAATGTTGGTGAGACAATTATGGGATACAAGGGTGAGTGCAGCAGGTACAGCAGGATAAAAATAAGCAGCCATTGGTACAGAAGGATACAGGAGACTCAGCAAGGCTGTCATGGGATACTAGGTGAGTGCAGCAGGTATAGCGGGATACAGGTAGGCTGCCACTTGTAAATCAGGATACAGGAGACTCAGTAGGCTGTCACAGGATACTAGGTGAGTCCAGCAGGTAAAGCTAGATACCCAGTGGGCACTATTGATGAGATAGTCATGGGATACCAGGTGGGTGCATCAGGTACAGCAGGATACAGGTAAGTTTTCACTGGTACAGCAGGATACAGGAGACTAAGAAGGATGTCATGGGATACTAGGATAAGTGAGAAAAGGAACAGGAGGTCAGGTAAGCATGAGGTAATGCAGCCCAGAGTGATGGCCTGAGTAGGTTTCTCTAAGAATTCCCACACCTGTGGCCGCAAAGGTAGGAGTTCCTTTAATTAGTTGTTGCCCCTTTAAATAAGAGCAGCGTGTGGCACTGTGCACCTAGGGAGAGCAGCAGCAGAAGACAGACCTCAGTGTTCCTCTACGTGGAGGCAGTAGCCGATTGTAAGATTAGGTACGTTTCTGACAGTTAGTGGCTGCTAAGAATTGGAACTGAAGAACCCTGGACTTATAGCTGGGCTGCCCATACTATGCCCAGAGGCTATACCTGACCTGCCAGATGTTTGTTTTCTGCCCAGTGGTGCTGAGGACCACACATACATTAAGTAATCAGTTGTTTATTTGTACCACCCTAAGTGAAAGTAACTGTACTGAGATTTACAGATAGCAGCTTGCTATATAGTTAACTAAAATAATGATTATAATCTAATTTTATATTGAGGCATTTTCTCTAGTATGATATAATGCGTCATAATCCCACCATTAGTCATTAAAATAGGTACTATTCTCTAAGGGGATAGTAGTAATTTTAGCAAGCATAGAAATAGCTCCATTCACTTTGGGAATAGATTCCCAAAATTCAAATCTTGCATGAGGAATTATAAACATCTTCTAGAACTCGAAAAAAAACTCCAAAGTTTTAGGAGGCTTAAATACCAAATCTAGTTGTTTAACCACTATTTTTTCTTCAGGAACAGGTTCTTGGAACTCCTGGAGCAAGGAAAACTTCTTGCAGCAAAGTGTGCAGATAATCCATCCTAAATATATGCTCTCAGATTCCAGGTCTAGCTAAGGATCATGACTATCTAAGAGTATCTCACCTTATGAAATATCTGAACCTTACACATCAGAATCCTTAAGCAGAGTTAACAATATGATGCTTCTGTGAGATATACCAGATGAACTGAAACCAGCTGAAATATCACCCTTTGCGAGCAAATGCTTATGTTTTCTCGGGGGAAGCATAGATTCAAAAACAAAAATAGCAGAGTTCAAATATTCCTTAAAATCAAGAGAAGCCTTCCTGGGACCTTCCCTACACTGCAATGATCTCTCAGTCAGCACACCTAAAACACAGTTTCTCAAGGCAAAAACTGACCTCCACACAAAGAATGTAAAGAAATAATACCCAGGACTGACTTTAAGTTAAAAAGTGTCCTGAACCTGACAGAAAGAAAAACCTATGTGTGTATTGTCCTCAGGCTAGAAGTAAAATTTACAATATACATACCAATAGCCAATGGGCTATATGAATGCTTCTCTTCACCTACCTGTTACAACTTGCTCCACCTTTCTTACCCAGCTGCAGTAAACCTGCGTTTAGCACAATAGCCCATCCTGGTTAGATCTGAAACAGCTGTACATCGAGAGGCCAACAGGAGGAGGCTGAAGGATTATTCCCAGAAACACCTGAGGCAGGCCAGTGACAAACTCCCAGGGAGAATTACTATCACTGCCAGTTTACTTCTGTACATCCCATTTTCCTATTCCCAGCTCTCTGATAGGTCTCACATAGGTCTGAGAACCCCTAAAGAGCACTTCAATTTTCACCTTGTACTATGGAGGCAAATAAGACTGATGTGTACTGGGAAGTGGGAGGGGTTAAAGCCCCCTGGTATGTTGGGTATTTTTTACCTCTTCCAAATGGACTGGAAGGTAATCCCACATGTGATGGATTGTGGGCTCTCACCATCTTATGAAAAAAGGGATTAGCCCAAAAGAGATGGTAGATAAAATATCTTACATCTTCTTCCATTCCAAGGGTTTGATAGACCATTCTTGAAAAGCTCAAGACCTGTTTAAAAATATTACAAAAAAACATAAAAAGTTAGTTTAGCTAAACATAAAACATATCTTAGTAATAAAAAAAATATCTTACTAAATAAAATAGCTTACCTCTTTCTTCATTCCAAGGGTTTGAAGAAAAGTTCTATTTAAAACTTCTTGGAAAGAGTGAGACCTGTTTAAAAATAAACACACAGTTTGTTTACAAAAATATAAAAAATATCTTAAAGCTTTTATAAATAAAACACAAATTTAAAAATGGTTGAAACCAAAACAAAATGGTAAAACAAATAACTTACCACTTCCTCCATTCCAAGGGTTTAATGAACAGTTCTATCTTAAACTTTTTTGGAAGCTTGAGACCTGTTTATAAAATATAAAAAAAACCATAAAAAGTTAGTTTAGCTAAATATAAAACATATCTAAATACTTTAAAGACAATTTAACCCAAAAGAGATGGTAAGTAAAATTACTTACCTCTTCCTCCATTCCAAGGGTTTGATGAACAGTTCTACTTTAAACTTCTTGGGAAACTCGACACCTGTTTAAAAATATTAAAAAGAAACCATACAAAGTTAGTTTAGCTAAATATAAAACATACCTAGTTGCTTTTATCAAAAAACTGTTTTCCAAAAGAGATGGTAAATAAAATAGCTTACTTCTTTCTCCATTCCTAGGGGCCTATCTATCAAGCTCTCCCCAGAAACAGCAGTTATGAAGCAGCGGTCTAAAGACAGCTGCTCCATAACCTGTCCGCCTGCTCTGAGGAAGCGGACAGACATCACTGCAATTCAACCCGATCGACTGCAATCGGGTTGATTGGCACCTCATGCTGGCGGCCGATTGGCTGCAAATCTGCAGGGGGCGGCGTTGCACCAGCAGTTCACAAGAGCTGCTGGTGCAATGCTGAATACGGAGAGCGTATTGCTCTCCGCATTCAGCGAGGTCTGTCGGACATGATATATAGGCCCCCTAATGTTTTTAGAACAGTTCTATTTAACACTTCTTGGAAAGCTCGAGTAAAGAGACCTGTTTAAAAATATTAAAACAAACAAAGATATATATATATATATATGTTAAAAGGTCTCTTAGCACCGGGGTGCACTTATTACTGGAATTGAGTATTTCGCATTCAAGGCCTTGGCGAGCAAGTTTAGTTCATCAATGGCTTCATAGATACAAAATGGAAGCAATATAATTATATATATATATATATATATATATATATATATATATATATATATATACAGGGAGTGCAGAATTATTAGGCAAATGAGTATTTTGACCACATCATCCTCTTTATGCATGTTGTCTTACTCCAAGCTGTATAGGCTCGAAAGCCTACTACCAATTAAGCATATTAGGTGATGTGCATCTCTGTAATGAGAAGGGGTGTGGTCTAATGACATCAACACCCTATATCAGGTGTGCATAATTATTAGGCAACTTCCTTTCCTTTGGCAAAATGGGTCAAAAGAAGGACTTGACAGGCTCAGAAAAGTCAAAAATAGTGAGATTAACTGTTCATGAACATTGTATAAAAGCTATTCTATACAATTCTGTTTCCTTGTAGTATTTGTTTAAACTTTTTGGTAAATGTTTAGTATACACAGGTGACATTTTAAAATGGAGATTCTAGTAAATGATCATTCTATTTTTAATATATATTGTTCTTTATAAAACATGAAAAGAAAATAATAATGGCATTAATAATTATTGTTGTGTTAAATATGACATTAAGGAACATTTTTATGGAATTTTTAAAGATACAGTGAAGTCAAAATTATATGATTCAGATGGAGAATACAGTTTTAAACAACTTTCTATTTTACTTCTATTATTACATTTTCTTTATTCTCTTGGTATCTTTTGTTGAAGAGCAGGTCCAGGAGCAGCAATTCACTACTTGGTGCTGACTGAAAATATCTAGTTAACCAATGGCAGAGCACTGTGTCTTTCAAAATACTTTATTCTCTGTACATAACAGGCTTTACAGGGAGTGCAGAATTATTAGGCAAATGAGTATTTTGACCACATCATCCTCTTTATGCATGTTGTCTTACTCCAAGCTGTATAGGCTCGAAAGCCTACTACCAATTAAGCATATTAGGTGATGTGCATCTCTGTAATGAGAAGGGGTGTGGTCTAATGACATCAACACCCTATATCAGGTGTGCATAATTATTAGACAACTTCCTTTCCTTTGGCAAAATGGGTCAAAAGAAGGACTTGACAGGCTCAGAAAAGTCAAAAATAGTGAGATATCTTGCAGAGGGATGCAGCACTCTTAAAATTGCAAAGCTTCTGAAGCGTGATCATTGAACAATCAAGCGTTTCATTCAAAATAGTCAACAGGGTCGCAAGAAGCGTGTGGAAAAACCAAGGCGCAAAATAACTGCCCATGAACTGAGAAAAGTCAAGCGTGCAGCTGCCAAGATGCCACTTGCCACCAGTTTGGCCATATTTCAGAGCTGCAACATCACTGGAGTGCCCAAAAGCACAAGGTGTGCAATACTTAGAGACATGGCCAAGGTAAGAAAGGCTGAAAGACGACCACCACTGAACAAGACACACAAGCTGAAACGTCAAGACTGGGCCAAGAAATATCTCAAGACTGATTTTTCTAAGGTTTTATGGACTGATGAAATGAGAGTGAGTCTTGATGGGCCAGATGGATGGGCCCGTGGCTGGATTGGTAAAGGGCAGAGAGCTCCAGTCCGACTCAGACGCCAGCAAGGTGGAGGTGGAGTACTGGTTTGGGCTGGTATCATCAAAGATGAGCTTGTAGGGCCTTTTCGGGTTGAGGATGGAGTCAAGCTCAACTCCCAGTCCTACTGCCAGTTTCTGGAAGACACCTTCTTCAAGCAGTGGTACAGGAAGAAGTCTGCATCCTTCAAGAAAAACATGATTTTCATGCAGGACAATGCTCTATCACACGCGTCCAAGTACTCCACAGCGTGGCTGGCAAGAAAGGGTACAAAAGAAGAAAATCTAATGACATGGCCTCCTTGTTCACCTGATCTGAACCCGATTGAGAACTTGTGGTCCATCATCAAATGTGAGATTTACAAGGAGGAAAAACAGTACACCTCTCTGAACATTGTCTGGGAGGCTGTGGTTGCTGCTGCACGCAATGTTGATGGTGAACAGATCAAAACACTGACAGAATCCATGGATGGCAGGCTTTTGAGTGTCCTTGCAAAGAAAGGTGGCTATATTGGTCACTGATTTGTTTTTGTTTTGTTTTTGAATTTCAGAAATGTACATTTATGAATGTTGAGATGTTATATTGGTTTCACTGGTAAAAATAAATAATTGAAATGGGTATATATTTGTTTTTTGTTAAGTTGCCTAATAATTATGCACAGTAATAGTCACCTGCACACACAGATATCCCCCTAAAATAGCTATAACTAAAAACAAACTAAAAACTACTTCCAAAACTATTCAGCTTTGATATTAATGAGTTTTTTGGGTTCATTGAGAACATGGTTGATGTTCAATAATAAAATTAATCCTCAAAAATACAACTTGCCTAATAATTCTGCACTCCCTGTATATATACTGTATATATATATATATATATATATATATATATATATATATATATATATATATATATATATATATATATATTTAGGTCTCAGACTAATGTAAGTATATAACTTTAAGGGTACATGTAAAAATAGTATTTAAAAATGAAATCCACTCATGCACATTTCAATTTTGACCTTTCTATCCCTTTAGGGGTTCAAGTAAAACAGGATTTTTTTTAAATCTTAAACAATTTAAAAGTAATAACAACAAAAATAAATAAATAAAAGTTAAATCAAATAAGGAAGTATAATAATCAACAAAAATCTAATACAAAAACAAAAAAACACAACTTAATACAATATAAATTCGAAATTTAAAGAATGGATAATCAAAGTTTTATCTATCTTGTTTTTTTAAACTTTTATTTCTACAAAACCCAAACACAGACCAAACAGTGTGACAATTCCTCCCCTCTCCCACCTCCACAAGCTCTTTACCATTCCAGCTTCCCTCAGAGTATATGGGGAAGTGCCACTCTGTTTGGCTTCCGTTTGGGTCCTATAAAGGTTTAGACAACTCTCCTAAATTCTTTTATTAAAAAACACTAATTTAAAAAGGTCTTGACGTAAAATAGGTGGTAAATAAAATAACTTACCGCCTTCCTCCAGTCCAAGGGTTTGATGAACAGTTCTATTTAAAACTTCTTGGGAATCACGAGTAAAGAGACCTGTTTAAAGAATATTAAAACAAATAAGAGGGTGAAGAGTATCGATTCGCCACATGATTAGTGTCCTCTTAGGATCACTACAGATTTATATCAATGTCAGTAATTTTGTATTAAACTTGATTCCAAAAGAGAAGCTTAAAAAAAACCAAAAAAAAAACAATCATCTCATGTTTGAAAATAATGAAGCTATTTTTTTTAACATATCTTTAGGAAGTTAAAAAAAACATAAAAAATAAGGTAACAAAATTATATAAATAGAAATATTTAAAAATGCTAATAAAAAGACAATAAGACATGTACAGGCGAGATTACAAATTAAACCCTCCCCCCCCCCCACCTCGCCAGCCTCTACTGCTTTTCAGGTTTCTTACACAGTATTTCATGGGCATGCTGTCTAATCACAGTGCACCAGTTCATCTTGTTGAACTACATCTAACGTGCTCCTGCACTGGGTAAAGCAGCCGATAGCTATACCCAGCGTGAGAGTATGGTACATGTAGTTCAACAAGCGTCTAATTGCGATGTGATTAGAAACCTCGCTGTTGAAGAAACCAGAAGAGCAGAAGAGGCTGGCAAGGAAGGTAATGTGAGGTAAGTATGGGTTTGGGGAGTTAAATATTTAAAATCCTTTTCACTATCCCCATAATTCTAAGCATAGTTAATGGCCCTTTAATATAGAGGACACACATGAAAACATTAGTTATTCCACTGCTATTTACCTGCTTTTTCCAAAAAAAGGTTCATCAACCAGTGTGACAATCAATTCCTCTCTACCTCCTACATCATCCCACCACTAGTCCAATATTCCATAGAGGAAGAGGGGATGTGTCACTCTGCTTGGTGTCCTTTTCGGTCCTTCTGAGAACAAAATAAAACTGTTATTAATATTAATATTAAAACAATTAATGAAACGCACTAGTTAAAAAAATATATTAAACTAAATCCCCTTCCCTCTCCCAGCTCCACAAACTCTCTACCATTCCAGTTCACTACAGAGAATATCACTCTGCTTGGCTTCCATTTAGGTCCTCTAGAGGTGTAGGCAGCTCTCCAAAAGCAAATACTTTTATCAAAAACACAAATTTAAAAAGTGCTTTACCCAAAAGAGGTCGTTATAAAACAGCTTACCTCTTCTTCCATTCCAATGATTTGATGAACAGTTCTATTAAAAACTTCTTGGGAAGCTCAAGTAAAGATACCTGTTTACATAAAAATTAAAACATATAAAGTTAGTAAACAAAGATCATGGTGATGAAAGTCCATGAGAAATCACATGTGGGATTATACTCCAGTCCACTAGGAAGAGGCAAAAAATAATCAACATACCAAGAGCTTTTAATCCCATTTCACTGATTACCTCAGTCGAACATATGGCCAATGAAGGAAAGGAACAGAAAAGCAAGAAAGATCATGGTAGGATAAATGAAGTGCCAACAACTGAGCATTAAAATGAGACATCACATCTGTGATCTAATACTTAAGCTGTGGAGTCCACAAAAAAAACGTGAAAGCGCGGAACATAATGTTAAGGCAGGAACACTAATGGCAAGACACTGCTGCCTGGAGAACGTTCCTACTAAAACATAAGAGACAAAAAACATCAAAATGATAAAATGTAGTAAAATAACGCAAGGACCAAATAGATGTCTTGTAGATTTTTCTAAAATACATAATTCCCAAAGGCCATAGAAGTAGAAATGGATCTAGTAGAATTAGCTGTAATATACTCTGGAGATTTCTGCCTTGCTACCAGCCTTACTAATCATTTGCTTTAGCCAAGAATCAACTGTAATTGTTGAAGCTTTCTGACCCTCATCAGATTCATTAAAAAAATTGATAAGGAAGAAAGTTGTCAAAAAAAATCTTTGTGGCCCCTAAAGAAAATTTTAGAGCCCTTACCACATCCAGATTATGTAAAATATATTATCTTCCAGACAGAAGTTGAGTGTCCAAACCATGCATACATATAAAGGATGATGTTTATAACACCCGTATGGCCAAAAAGGTTCCAAGGAGGAGATACCGGATCAAACACCTGTCTAATGGTAAACAGCGCCTGTGTCATGCCTGCCTGTTTGATGCCTCTATTTCTTTTAGGATGTTACTGGTATTCCCTGCCACTCAGCTTACTTTCAGCGTCAACCACTTTTGCTGGAACCTGTCTGATTAGTTATCTCCCACCTGATCTTTGATTCAGTTTCTATTTATGAATTTCTGATCAATCCACCAGCTTAGCTGCAGTTTACTCTCGGCTAGATTTAGAGTTCTGCGGACAAAGGGGTGCGTATTTAATAGCTATCTAGTTAAAATAATTACAAAATTACCTGTAAAATAAATCCTAACCTAAGTTACAATTAAACCTAACACTACACTATCAATAAATTAATTAAATACAATACCTACAAATAAATACAATGAAATAAACTAACTAAAGTACAAAAAATAAAAAAGAACTAAGTTACAAAAAATAAAAAAATATTTACAAACATTAGAAAAATATTACAACAATTTTAAACTAATTACACCTACTCTAAGTCCCCTAATAAAATAACAAAGACCCCCAAAATAAAAAAATGCCCTACCCTATTCTAAAATTAAAATAGAAAAGCTCTTTTACCTTACCAGCCCTGAAAAGGGCCCTTTGCGGGGCATGCCCCAAAGAATTCAACTCTTTTGCCTGTAAAAAAAACATACAATACCCCCCCCCAACATTACAACCCACCACCCACATACCCCTAATCTAACCCAAACCCCCCTTAAATAAACCTAACACTAAGCCCCTGAAGATCTCCCTACCTTGTCTTCACCACGCCGGGTTCACCGATCGATCCAGAAGAGCCTCCGATGTCTTGATCCAAGCCCAAGCGGGGGGCTGAAGATGTCCATGATCCGGCTGAAGTCTTCATCCAAGCGGGAGCTGAAGAGGTACATGATCCGACTGAAGTCTTCTATCAAGCGGCATCTTCAATCTTCTTTCTTCCGGATCCATGTAGTTCATCCCGCCGACGCGGAACATCCATCTTCACCGACGACTTCCCGACGAATGACGGTTCCTTTAAGGGACGTCATCCAAGATGGCGTCCCGCGAATTCTGATTGGCTGATAGGATTCTATCAGCCAATCGGAATTAAGGTAGGAAAATTCGGAACAGCCAATAGAATGCGATCTCAATCTGATTGGCTGATTGGATCAGCCAATCGGATTGAACTTGACTCTGATTGGCTGATTCCATCAGCCAATCAGAATTTTCCTACCTTAATTCCGATTGGCTGATAGAATCCTATCAGCCAATCGGAATTCGAGGGACGCAATCTTGGATGATGTCCCTTAAAGGAACCTTCATTCGTCGTCTAGTCGTCGGAAGAAGAGGATGGATCCGCGCTGGAGGTCTTGAAGATCAGCCGGTCGTCATTGGATGGAAGAACATAGAAGATGCGGCTTGGATGAAGATGTTTGCCGGTCCGGATGTCCTCTTATTCCCGCTTGGATCAAGACTTCCGCCGGAGGATGGATGTCTTCAGCCCCCCGCTTGGGCTTGGATCAAGACATCGGAGCCTGGACGGATCGCTGATACCCGGTGTTGTGAAGATAAGGTAGGAAGATCTTCAGGGGCTTAGTGTTAGGTTTATTTAAGGGGGGTTTGGGTTAGATTAGTGGGTGGTGGGTTGTAATGTTGGGGGGTATTGTATGTTTTTTTTCCAGGCAAAAGAGCTGAATTCTTTGGGGCATGCCCCGCAAATGGCCCTTTTAAGGGCTGGTAAGGTAAAAGAGCTTTTCTATTTTAATTTTAGAATAGGGTAGGGCATTTTTTTATTTTGGGGGTCTTTGCTATTTTATTAGGGGGCTTAGAGTAGGTGTAATTAGTTTAAAATTGTTGTAATATTTTTCTAATGTTTGTAAATATTTTTTAGTTCTTTTTTATTTTTTGTACTTTAGTTAGTTTATTTAATTGTATTTAATTGTAGGTATTGTATTTAATTAATTTATTGCTAGTGTAGTGTTAGGTTTAATTGTAGGTAGTTTATTTAATTTATTTATTGATAGTGTAGTGTTAGGTTTAATTGTAGATAATTGTAGGTAGTTTATTTAATTAATTTATTGCTAGTGTAGTGTTAGGTTTAATTGTAACTTAGGTTAGGATTTATTTTACAGGTAATTTTGTAATTATTTTAACTAGGTAGCATTAAATAGTTATTAACTATTTAATAGCTATTGCACCTAGTTAATATAATTACAAAGTTGCCTGTAAAATAAATATTAATCCTAAAATAGCTACAATATAATTATAATTTATATCGTAGCTATTTTAGGGTTTATTTTACAGGTAAGTATTTAGCTTTAGAGTTAATTTATTTCGTTAGATTTAAATTATATTTAACTTAGGGGGGTGTTAGTGTTAGGGTTAGGCTTAGCTTTAGGGGTTAATACATTTATTAGAGTAGCGGGGAGATCCGGTCGGCAGATTAGGGGTTAATTATTGCAGGTAGGTGGAGGCGACGTTGGGGGCGGCAGATTAGGGGTTAATAAATATAATATAGGGGTCGGCAGTGTTAGGGGCAGAAGATTAGGGGTACATAGGGATAACGTAGGTTGCGGCGGTGTACGGAGCGGCAGATTAGGGGTTAATAATAATATGCAGGGGTCAGCGATAGCGGGGGCGGAAGATTAGGGTTTAATAAATATAATATAGGGGTCGGCGGTATTAGGGGCAGCAGATTAGGGGTACATAGGGATAACGTAGGTTGCGGCGGTGTACAGAGCGGCAGATTAGGGGTTAATAATAATATGCAGGGGTCAGAGATAGCAGGGGCGGCAGATTAGGGGTTAATAAATATTATGTAGGTGTTGGCGGTATTAGGGGCAGCAGATTAGGGGTACATAGGGATAACGTAGGTGGCGGCGGTGTGCGGTCGGCAGATTAGGGGTTAAAAAATTTTAATAGAGTGGCGGCGATGTGGGGGACCTCAGTTTAGGGGTACATAGGTAGTTTATGGGTGTTAGTGTACTTTAGAGCACAGTAGTTAAGAGCTTTATAAACCGGCGTTAGCCCAGAAAGCTCTTAACTACTGACTTTTTTCTGCGGCTGGAGTTTTGTCATTAGATTTCTAATGCTCACTTCAGCCACGACTCTAAATACCAGCGTTAGAAAGATCCCATTGAAAAGATAGGATACGCAAATGGCGTAGGGGGATCTGCGGTATTGAAAAGTCGTGGCTGCAAAGTGAGCGTTAGACCCTTTCCTGACTGACTCTAAATACCAGCGGGCGGCCAAAACCAGCGTTAGGAGCCTCTAACGCTGGTTTTGACGGCTACCGCCAAACTCTAAATCTAGCCGATTGTGCTTGTTCCAACATACCTTTTCCCTGGGTATTTCAAGTCAATCCGGTCTTGACTGATGTTCTACTGCCTGCACGTACCGTGCTGTATTATTATTTTTTTATACTGCTGTATTTATCCTGGACACTGCTATACTGTATATTCTAAACCCTACAACATATCTCAGTTAACAAAGAATCATTATTGTGATCATCCAGCCATTTGCTAGAAGTATATTCTATACCCTAATCCTGCAACATAACTCAGTTAACAGACAAGTATTAATGTGATTACCAAGTTATCTGCTACAATTGTATTGTCTACCCTGACCCTGCAACATAATTCAGTTACCAGACAAGTATTATTGTGATTATCTAGTCATCTTCTAAAACGGTATACAACTGTATTTTATGCCCTGACCCAGCAACATATCTCAGTTACCAGATTTATATTACTGTGATTACCCAGTCGTCGACTACTCCTGTATTGGATACTCTGAGCCCTGTAACATATTTCAGATTTCCAAGGAAACTCTTACTGTGAAACCAGGAAAGAAAATATTTCCAGACCTTATGATAAATCTTCCTAGACAAAGAATTCCTACCTTGAAGAAGAGCTGATTTAGAAAAACCTCAAAAACAGGCATGAAAATACATATGTACAGTCCAGGTTTGAATAAATTCTTCCACTGAAAAGGAACAGACAAAATCTGCCTTTACAAACCATATCCGACGACCAAGATTTTAACCACCAGACTCTTCTAGTTAAACGGCCAGGCTGCATTTTGGCATTGATGAAGATTATTTCCACAACAGCATAACAAAAGTAAGTATTGGCAACTTTAAACATCTATGGAGGATCTTGAATCTAATCCAGTGAAATCTTCTCAGAGACCATCTGTGATAAAGAGTCACACTATAAAGTTATAGCATCTGCTACTCAAACATCACAAACTACTAGTCTAAAGACAAAAAAACAGCCTGCTGGAAAGCTTTTCTATAATAAGCTTATATTCTATTCATTGTCATTGCCTGTTTGTGAGCAAAGGGGTCTCTGTGACATCACAGGCTCCATGGTAACTCACTACCTCTAACCACAGACAATGAGGCAGAGGTAAATTGTGACTCTAGAGGTTATTTCTTAGCAAATATGGAAAAAGTCATAAATATGTCCTTGAATAAAGTGTTGTATTCTAATGGAATAGTAGTTTGCTTAGCTAAAGTGATTCTGTCCCTTTAAAAAGGCACATGAAAGACAAAATCAAACTGTCATGGATCAGATATGCAATTTTAATTTTATTGAGAAAATGTGTTTTGTTCTCTTGGTATTCTTTGTTGAATAGCATACCTAGGTAGACACCACAGCAATGAGCTACTGGGTGCTGCTAGCAGGTGATTAGTAGCTACACAAAAATTGGGGTAATGTGTTTCTTTCAAGTGGTCTGGGTGGGCAAGTAAATTTACTAGCCCGGGTCGGTTGAGAAAATGGAGATCTTGATGTTACAGTTCTTTTAATTAAAAAAATAAAATAATAATAATCTTTATAATCATTTTTTAAACAATGGTATCTTAGATCTGTTTATTTCTGGTTAAATTTTCCCTTTACAGCAGAGCCAATGCTGCCGGCAATATCTATGTTTCTATATAAGTTTATACTGTTAGGTAAGGTGGGGCAGACTTGCTGGGCCTATGGCTCTTATCTGCCGTCAATATCTATGTTTCTATGTTTCTATAAGGCAGAAAAGATTAGGTAACCCTTGCAGCTGGTTGCAGTTTTGTGAAATGATAATGTATATTGCATAAACACACTATAGCAAGCTGGTACATTTCTAAACTATCTTGAATGAGCATAACAAGTGTAGAATTTAAATGCACAGATTAGTATATAATGCTGTCATGTGACAATGGGCATCCACAGAAGTTTTTCCGGGGGAGGGGCCGTAAGCATAAGAATATTAGTTGCAACATGTGTATACAGTATATGTATATACAGTATATATATATATATATATATATATATATATATACATATATATATATATATATATATATATATATATATATATATATATAAAATAAGAAAGAAAGAAACTGCTGCCAGACAAAGCGTATGCCTAGAGTGTTCAGTTTATTCAACCACCGTCAAGGAATATCACAAGCTAGAACACCTGACATGTTTCATGCTGGAGTACCTGCGCTTCACCAGAGGTGATTAATTCTAGGTGTTGTATTGCTTCATAAAGGCTATGTTAGCAAATCAAATGTTGATGATAAGATCAAACCCCCTGGCTACCTAATTGAGCTCCAGTGCAGTAGCGGCCTCACCACAGAGCCTGCACATCACTGTCTACCATGAAGCGGATACTGACGGATCACCTCTGTGATCATAACCCTACTGCTCAAGCAGCCGCCACCTCTTGTTTAAAGCACCCGGTTCAACTATTCCTTATCAGCACAGAGCAGATCTCTGATCCTACAGCACAGACACCGGAGTCCATCCTTAACAGTCCTCCAACGCTGGGGCCTGAGATCACCATGGAACTGAATAGTATAGATGGTGAGTCTATATTGTTTATCTCTAAACATACTGGTGGACCCTAAAGACTGCCTCATTATTCTTGGCCTTCCCTGTTACCATAAGACCTCATTATACAAATAATTTACATCTCAGTGATCCTCCTTCAAAGACCACAACCTTGCTTAGAGGGCCCTGGATAGTTAAACCAGGATCACTTATCACGTAATTGGTAGAAGTGGTACAACATCTATCTGGCAGACTCTTTAGAAAAATCCAACACCACACATATATTCTCTTGATCTGCCTCATGTGGATCACTTTTACATAACCTGTGAGACAGGATCCCACAAATTCAGGCCCATTATACCTCTCAAATCACCCAAGAACTGTGACCCTGATATCTATTTCTCTCCACAAATCTGCTACAAAGTCGATTTCATTGATGTCACCCTAATTACCGGATATACTAAGGTGGTCCATTTTCTATAATATCTGTTCTCTCTCCTCCCTTTCCCATCAGCCCTTTTTGCCTACGGGTCATATTCCATACTCCTTTTCCCTAAAATCACTCTGAGAGAGTACTTTCCCCAGGAGAGAGACAGGTACATATCTATTAAAGTATTGTCGGACAAAATGGACTCTGATTACACGTCGCTTAAACAAGAGCTCAAGATGTCTGTCTTTGAACTTAAGAGAGACATTTCATCCCTGGGAGAAAGGACTGAAACGCTAGAAAGGAAACAAGAAGATCTCAGCGTGGACCACACTAATCTACTTTCATACACCCAATCTCTCACAGAAATGATTTCAGATCTAGAATCCAAAATAGAGGATAGGTCGTAATAATATAAGGATACGTGGTATACCAGAAGATGTGGGTACAGCAGATCTTCCTGAATATCTATTGGGCATATTCAAGGAACTATTGGGACCCTTCCAGGACCAAGACCCACTAATTGACAGGGCCCACCGGGCACTCCGCCCCAGAAACTCCACTTCAGGTACTCCCAGAGATGTAATAATTAGACTACATTACTACACATTTAAGGAAAAACTACTCAGGGCATCGTTTCTAAACAAAACTTTAAAAGATCCCTATCACGCTATTCAAAATTTTCCAGACCTGTCTTCACACATCCTAGCCAAAAGACACCTTTTCCAACAAGTCACCAAATGTCTCCACAAAAGCAGTGGGAAATATAGATGGGGTTTTGCCGTCAAGCTGTTTTTTCAATTTGAATGTCTTATGTCATCTCTACACCAGATCAGGGTATGAAACTCTTGCTTTCATTGGGTTTGCATCACTCTTCTGATCAAAATAAAAATACAGCTGACAATTTGGATGATCTGAACTCTACAGCTCCTGAATGGTGCCCACTATCGCAAAGACCAAATCTTCAATCCAAAAGAAAGGATATCCCTGCTCCCAATAAAGAATCCTATATGGCATATTGCTCTTCTCTACAGGACACTTTATCATTCCAAGAACAGTATATACCTACCAAGAAAGGATTAATCTGATCCTAACATGGATTCCTAACATGATCCTTTCAGTAGGACACTTAATGATCTCCAACACACCATACATTTTCCATCAGAATTCCCAGCCAATAGTCCAGAGGTTGGAAATTCCCCACAGTCTAAGGTGGAGGCGTTTGACTTTCCACTCGCCTCCGGACTAATAATCCTTGAACTTCAAACCAGTTGCTAAGTATACATGTTGAAATGTTAATTTGTTTATAACACTATTTGGGTTTTTATATGTTAAATTTTAACTCTTGCATATATGCAAGCTAGTTCTTTAGTAAATGTTTATTTTGTGTGTATTCTAGGTAAAAGTTGATCTAACAGATTGATATATTTACACTCACTACACTATAAGACTATAAGATTTTACTTAAGAGGTGACTAGTATAGAATCTAATATATCTTACACCAGATTTTAAAGGGATTAATTTACAACCCTGCGCATGCACTTGGATCATAAAGGTTTTCTTCACTATTGTCATTTAGACAATTAAGCTGTTAGCACATTCGTATATTCGGATTAATTCCCAAGTAATTATTCAACATACTAATTTCACTAATACTCACTAGCACGTTTAAATGTTAGCGGTTCTAAATCAAGATGATGCCATAAGGAGTCTTAAAACCAGTTTCATATATTTCTAGTCCATAATATTTAAAGTATTTCATATAATCATCCCCAAAACGAATCCCAGAGTCAATATTTTTATAGAGATACCCTTATACCTACAACCTCATGTACCTGTTAGCTTCAATGTCATAACTTATGGACTTATATAATCCTGAGGCATATAAACCTCTCTTACTTAACTAAATTTCTCACGTAATTGACTACTTCATAATTATACTGCAAACAGAATCCTCCTATACCTAAATTGAATGTTATTTTTTTCATTTTTTCTTCTCTTTCTATATATTACTTACCACTGCCATGCTCCATTATACTCAAGTGTAATATATCTCTAAATATTTATATGCATGTCTATATATCAGTTAGCTCCGGTAACTTATAGTTAGATAGTAATGTTACAGAGTTCATTGGCTCTTGCCTTCATACAAGTATGCTTTTCATTAATAATTTGGTCATTATTACATTGCCAACCTCCCCTCTTCCATGTCAAATACTGAACCACACTACCCTCCAGTGGAGACCCTCCCCCCCAGCACCCCCTATATCACATCAAGGGAACACCTACTTAACACATACAGAAGACCCTCCCTCCCCCATCTCCTATATTAGCCCTACCTTGCTGATTTTATATCAGCAAATTGTAGTACTCGTACCACTTCACTATTAAAATTTATAGTTCACTCTTGCATACGTTCTTTTTCCTACATCCAAGCTCCTTTCCCTCCCTCTAACCCACAACAATTATTGAGCAGCTCTTGTCTGCTGAACCCCCCCACCTGACATTTGCGATTACCAAACAAATACTCTTATTCTCTGAACTTGTAGATACTTTACATATATTGCTTTTTATTATACCCATTCCCCATCAATATACCCAATAGGTGGCAGCCTTTCTAAACTGTTTTTGAATTACCCTTAGAACTCCCTCTTTCCCTAGGCCCCTTGCCTCTCCTCCTCTCTTACCCCCCCTTTTTTTCCCTCTTGTACCTTCCTCTTCCTTCCTCCCTCCATCATGACAGACTTACATTTCATGATGCTTAATACTCAAGGTCTTACTTCCCAAAAAAAACGCAGCCTCTTGATAAATATGCTCCAACGCACTTGAGTAGATGTCGCGTTCCTTCAAGAGACACATTGGCTTTCACAGACAGGGATCCCTCGGCCTAACAAAAGATTCCCAATAATTATAGATGCCTCTTATCCAGAGGAGTAGCAATACTAATTAATACTAACCTTAAATATGAACCCATCAACATAGAACGTGACCCTCAAGGTTGTTTTGTTATTCTAATTTGTAGATTGAATGACAAATTAGTTACTTTAGTAAACACCTACGCTCCGAATTCTAAACAAATTGGGTTTCTTAAAAAACTCCTGGAGTCAGTGTCGGCAGTCAAACAAGGTGAACTAATATTAGAAGGTGACCTAAATCTAATTTTGGACCCTAAAATAGATAGACTAGGCCCAAAGATCGCTACTGTGGAAAGATCTGTCCACTCCCTCTCTAACGCTTTTCGGAAATTATTTTGCCAATATGATCTGTACGATGTATGGAGGGCCTTACACCCCTCAGATAATGAATTTACTTTTTACTCCCCTCTCCATAAATCCTATATGCAGATAGACTTCTTTTTCATGAGCTCCTGTGCACTGGACCATATAACTTATGCCAGACTCTCCCCTGTTTACTAGTCTGACCATGACTCCCTTCTAATTTCTATAGGCCCACATTAACTAACTCACTGCCCCCCACATGGCGCCTCAGAGATTGGCTAGTCACCAACCCTATTCACAAACTAGATACACAAGATAGCATCTCTGAATTCTTGGAATTTAATGACACCCCACACATCTCAACAGAGATTTTATGGGCTTCCCTCAAGGCATTCCTTAGAGGTCACTATGTCAAAAAGGCCACTCAGATATGTAAAGCCCAAGGAGCCTCCCTATCTTCCCTAACATGTTAACTTAGAGCTCTACAAACCCAGCTATTCATAACCTGCACTGCTACATTAAGCGACCAAATTTCAGACATCACAAAACAGATCAAGACTCTTGAATACCAAAAAACACATGATAATTTGGAAAGGCTCAAACAGCTATATTACTATAAAAGTAATAAGGCGCCTTTCCTCCTAGCAACAAAACTATGAAATCGCATGGCCCAATCCAAGATATCCTCCCTTAAGATATATAATAGACTAGTGTCTTCTCCAAAAGAGATTGGTGAGGCATTCAGATCATATTACCATCATTTATATAATTTAGAGCCTAACAACCCTAGTCTCTCATCGTCATCACTAGATATTTGCTCATTTTTGAACACCCTAAATCTACCTCAGCTCCCGGAAGAAGATTTTCAGACTCCTACTGTCCCTCCGGACCAAGTGGACTTTATTCCCTCAAGAGTAGGTCCGAACGCCACTAAATGCATACTTAACATTCTAACTTAGGCCTCAGGGGATGGAGTGCCCCTCCTTGCTCTGTCCTTAGATGCTGAGAACGCCTTCGACAGAGTAAGGTGGGAGTATCTCTGGTAAAACATGAGGGCATTACATTTCCCAAATGAGTTCATACTAGCTATCCAGGCTTTATACTCTGGCCCCTTGTCGCCGCTCTTATTCACGCTCTCAATAGAGCCTATTACACAGGCGATTAGACTAGACCCTGATATCTCTGGTTTTAACATACAAGATACCCAACATAAAATTACACTATACGCTGATGCTATTACTCTCCTTCTAACCTCTCCATCAAATTCACTCCCTGCTGTTTTTAAATTACTCACCTTCTTCAGTACCATAAGTTATTACAAATTTAATGTCACCAAAACCGAAGCCCTATACATTAACATTTCATCTAACAAATTGTCTTGCTTTCATAAAAAGTATAAATTACAATGGTCTGTGCACTTTATTAAACTTTTAGGAATATACATCAGTATGGACACTTCGTTGGTAATCACTAAAAATTTCTCAGATAGACTCCCTGAATTCAGAAAGCTCCTAGACTCTTAGGAGTACAAAGAGATATCTTGGACTGGAAGGATAGCTGCCATTAAAATGTATTTTCTCCCTAAAAATCTGTTTCAATGTATTCCAATTTATATACCTAGACCAATCCTTAACAAATCTTATCACTTCTTTCATATGGCAAGGTAAAAAACCTAGGATATAAAGACAGACTCTGCAGAGAAATGCAGCCAAAGGAGGGTTGGCCTTACCAAACATTATTTTCTATTATAACGCAGCTCATCTATCTCACTTAATGAGTTGGAGCTAGGCAGACAATACTTTGCACTGGCGCGAAGTGGAGAAGTTGTTTCTACCAAAAAGCCTTAAATTGATTGATCTACCATGGATACCTTTACACTATAGGAAAGGCCTTAATATAAATCATCCCATCATACTTGACACCCTACAATTCTGGGATCAGGTTAGACATTCCCCCGGGTTTGTTACCCATCCCTCACCTCTGCAGACAGTATCAAGCTCCCTATTTTGCCTTCCTGATTCACATATTCTTACCTGGCAAAGAATTAATGCTACCTATATATCCGACTTCTATGACCATAGAAAATTGTTATCCCACCACAGACTATGCCTCCAACTTCAGATACCCCTCACACTCAGATTCTAAGTCTTCCATCTTTGCTCTGTTTTGAATTCTTGGGGATTTCCTAAGATCAACTTCAGAGACCCCACAGCCTGGGAGCAGAGATGGTCTCAAACACAGATGATCACAGGGGCCCTATCATATTATTACAATTTATTTCTCGAACCACATACACATTATAAAATCCCACACTATTTAGCTTGGGAAAGAGACCTAAACTTTTCTGCTGACGCTGACTCCTGGTACTGAAAGATCCTATTTACTGAAAAAACTCCTCCACTGTGCAATCCTGTGGGAACTTTATTATCCACTATATGCAAGATCTATAAAAACCACTCTCCAATGTGCTGGAGGGACTGTGGCCAGATAGGCACTCCAAGTCATATTTGGTGGTCTTGCCCCAAGATAAAACCTGTCTGGACTCAGCTCTTCATTATATTCAACCAGATTCTCATCACTCTCCCCTTTAAGCCACAAGTTACTTTTGCTTCACTTGGACTTCCCGACACTAACACCGGTGCATAAAACCCTAGCTATTAACCTTTTGATGTCCACTAAGTTAGAAATAGCTAGATCATGGAAACAAACCTCCCCCCTATTCTAACACAAATCATTATCCACAATAAATTATATTAAGAAGATGGAGTCTTATCCTAGCTCAGTCCTAGATCAAATAGATTTTCATATAGAAACTTGGCTTTCTTGGACAGAAAAATTCCCTGACTGAGACAACCTGATAAATAGCATAAAAGCCCAAAATACTTACATTCTCCCTTAGACTACTTAGTTAAATGCCCTTCCCTAACCAAAACCCCTCCCCCCTTTAATTGTAATCTTTTTTTTCCCTTCTCTCTTCTCTTATCCTGCCACCTTCTTCTGCTTAAACAATACCCATACTTAATTAGACTTGTTCACTCTACAAGTATCAAATTCTATATGGTATAACATTATATAAAGAGAACCAATACTCCAACCATGAGCTCCAGCCCATTGGTTCATCTACCCTACAGACAATTCTTTCTCTAATTTATAAATTACTAGATGTAATAGAATTATTCTTACTTATGTGACATTGAGGCCCATTTATCAAGCTCCCTATGGAGCTTGAAGGGCCGTGTTTCTGGCGAGTCTTCAGACTCGCCAGAAACAGCAGTTATGAAGCAGCGAAAATTTAACTTTAAAGACAGATCCTATTTCTACCCTATTCACACTAGGAGGCCCATTTATCAAGCTCCGAACGGAGCTTGAAGGGCCGTGTTTCTGCTCCATAACCCTGTCCGCTTGCTCTGAGCAGGCAGAAAGACATTGCAGCAATTCAACCCAATCGAGTACGATCGGGTTGATTGACACTCCCCTGCTAGCAGCCCACTGGCTGAGAGTCTGCAGGGAGCGGCGTTGCACCAGCAGCTCTTGTGAGCTGCTGGTGCAATGCTGAATATGGAGAGCGTATTGCTCTCCGCATTCAGTGATGTATGTCGGACCTGATCCGCACTGTCAGATCAGGTCCGACAGACATTTGATAAATTGGCCTCTAGAGATCACAGGATAGACATGTATCAAAGAACTATAGAAAAATAACTTACATTCACCTAGATTACGAGTTTTGTGTTATGAGTCAAATCATTTTCCGTAATGCAGCCATTACAAGTCTTGTCGGTATAACTGTACTGCAAGCCTTTTAGCCTGTACTGCAACGTCAGTACCGCACTCCTAAAAATAAAGTTTTTTCATGGGATTTCCATAGCACCAGTATTATGAGTTTTGCAGTGAGGCTAAAAAGCGAGCGTTATACTCTATAACTACAAGATCTGTACCACCATCTAAAGTCAGTAGTTATGAGTTTTACGCTACAAAGCTGTAACATAAAACTGATAACTAATGTGTTAAAAAGTACACTAAACACCCATAAACTACCTATTAACCCCTAAACCGAGGCCCTCCCGAATCGCAAACACTATAATACATTTATTGACCCCTAATCGGCTGCACCCGATATCGCTGCCACTTTAAAAAATATTAACCCCTTTTCCGCCGCTCCCTGACATTGTCACCACTATAATAAACGTATTAATCCATAAACCGCCCCCCTACCACATCGCAAACACTATTGAAATATTATTAACCCCTAATCTGCCGTCCGCCCACATCGCCCCCCCTATACTAAAGTTATTAAGCCCTACACCGCCGCCACTATAATAAACCTATTAACACCTATACTGCAAGCCCCCCATAACTAAATACAGTAAATAAAACTATTAACCCCTAAACCGAAAGCCCCCACATCAAAATAAACTAAATTAAACTATTTACCCCTAAACCTAACAACCCCCTAACTTTATAATAAAATTACAATTTCCCTATCTAAAATTAAATTAAAACTTACCCGTCAAATTAAAAAAACTAAGTTTAAACTAACAATTAAACTAATATAATTATTAAACTAAAATTAAACTCACTACCAATTAAATTAAACTAAACTACACATTAAAAAAATCCTAACACTACTAAAAATTATAAAGGCCCTTATTTAACAAAGGTCTATCGGACCTGATCTGACAGTGCGGATATGGTCCAACAGAACTCACTGAATGCGGAGAGCAATACGCTCTCAGTATTCAGCATTGCACCCGCAGCTCTTGTGAGTTGCTGGTGCAACACCGCCTCCTACAGAGGTTGATTGACAACCCCCAGGCCACCAGCTGGGGGTTGTCAATCAACCCGATCGTACTCGATCGGGTTAAATTGCGGCGATGTCTGTCCACCTGCTCAGAGCAGGTGGACAGGTTATGGAGCAGCAGTCTTTAGACTGCTGCTTCATAACTGGTGTTTCTGGCAAGCCTGCAGGCTCGCCAGAAACACAGGCCCTCAAGCTCCATACGGAGCTTGATAAATGTTCCCCAAAGAATCTAACTACAAAAAATAACAAACACTAAATTACAAAAAATAAAATCTGAAATTATCCAAAATAAAAAAAATTACACCTAATCTAATATCCCTATCAAAATAAAAAAGCCCACCCAAAATAAAAAAAAACCCTAGCCTACATAAACTACCACTACAGTTTATGAAGTCCCGCTTGAATGATCTTCATCCCGGAGTCCAAATCCAGGCGATGAGAAGTCTTTATCCAGACGTCCTCTTTAATCTTCATCCTGGAGGCGAAGTCCTGATCCAAGCTGCGATAAGTCTTCATCCAGACGGCCTCTTCAATCTTCATCCAGACGGCATCTTCTATGATGATCCCAGAGGCGCGGTGCTGTCCATCCTAAAGACATCCGGCGTGGAGTATCCTCTTCATACGGTCGCTGCTGTAAGTGGACTGTCAGGGAGTTAGTGTTAGGCTTTTTTAAGGGTTTATTGGGTGGGTTTTACTTTTTTGTTTAGGGTCTGGCCAGTAAAAGAGCTAAATGCCCTTTTAAGGGCAATGCCCATACAAATGCCCTTTTCAGGGCAATGGGTAACTTAGATTTTTTTAGAACTAGGTTTTATATTTTGGGGGGTTGGTGGGGTGGTGGGTTTTACTGTTGGGGGGGTCTTTGTGGGGTTTTTTTTTACAGGTAAAAGAGCTGATATCTTTGGGGCAATGTCTCACAAAAGGCCCTTTTATGGGCTATTGGTAGTTTATTGTAGGCTAGGGTTTTGTTTTATTTTGAGTGGGCTTTTTTATTTTGATAGAGTTGATAGATTAGGTGTAATTCTTTTTTTATTTTGGATGATTTCATTTTTTATTTTGTATACATAAAAAAAGAGAAGCGCTCAACCTGGGAACAAACAATAGCATAATAGCTTGTTCTATGGCTAGTTACCTCCCAAGAAGCAGCCTCTTTTTGCTCAACATGTGCCTTTCACAGAGAAAAACTTTCCTGAAGCATATCAGTATGATCCTGACTTCACAGTACAGTCCAGCCCCGAAATACCAGGCAATCCTTCTCTGAACGAGAGAAATAGCAAAACCCCAGACGTACGTTTCGGCCTATTGTGGGCATCGTCAGTGAGGTGCAGCCATATCCCTCTAGGCACACTGAGCAACGGGTCCACGTCTGGATTCCCGCATCACACTAAGTGTCATAATTTGCATACATAAAAAGAGAGAAGCGCTCAATCTGGGAACAAACAATAGCATAATAGCTTGTTCTATGGCTAGTTACCACCCAAGAAGCAGCCTCTTTTTGCTCAACATGTGCCTTTTACAGAGAACTTTCCTGAAGCATATCAGTCTGATCCATATCCCACTAGGCACACTGAGCAACAGGTCCACGTCTGGATTTCCACATCTCACTTAGGGAGACTTCCCTAAGTGTCATAATTTTCATACATAAAAAGTGTGATGTGGGAATCCAGACGTGGACCCGTTGCTCAGTGTGCCTAGAGGGATATGGTTGCACCTCACTGACGAGGCTCACAATAGGCTGAAATGTACGTCTGGGGTTTTGCTGTTTCTCTTGTTCAGAGAGGGATTGCCTGGTATTTCGGGGCTGGACTGTACTGTGAAGTCAGGATCAGACTGATATGCTTCAGGAAAGTTCTTCTCTGTGAAAGGCACATGTTGAGCAAAAAGAGGCTGCTTCTTGGGTGGTAGATAGCCATAGAACAAGCTATTATGCTATTGTTCGTTCCCAGGTTGAGCGCTTCTCTCTTTTTATTTATGTTTTTTATTTTGTGTAATGTATATTTTTAGGGGGTGTTTTATTTTTTGTAGCAAAAGAGCTGTTTAACTTAGGGCAATAACTTTTAATTTTTACTTTTTAGGGCCCCCCAAAAGGCCCTTTTAAGGACCCCCCAAAAGACCCTTTGAAGGGCCCTTGGAAGTTTGGGGGTGGGGGTTTTGTATAGTTTTAGGGAGTGTTTGTATTTTTTGGAGCAAAAGAGCTGTTTATCTCAGGGCAATGCCCTACAAAAGGCCATTTTAAGGGCCCGCCCTAATTTATTCTAGATTAGGCTTTTTTTATTTTGGGGTGTTTTTTTTTTTTTTTAAGGGTATTAGAATAGGAATATTCTTTATTTTTTTGGATAATTTCGTTGTTTTGTTTTTTTAATGGTAGGTTTTTTAATTTTTTGTAATGTTAGGTTTTAGTGTAAGGCAGGTTTGGTTTTATTTCGCAGGTAAGTTTGTATTTATTTTAACTAGGTAGTTATTAAATAGTTAATAACTATTTACTAACTAGTCTACCTAGTTAAAATAAATACACTTACCTGTGAAATAAAAATAAAACCTAAGCTAGCTACAATATAACTATTAGTTATAATGTAGCTAGCTTACGGCTAGATTACGAGTTTTGTCGGTAAGGCTTGCGGGGCTAACAAGCCTTTTTTTCCCACCGCTCCCTTAAGACAATGCTGGTATTACATAGCCGCAAAAAGGTGATTGTAGAGCAAAATTTAGCTCCATATCTCACCTCAATACCAGCGTTGCTTAAGTCAGTGGTGAGCTGGCTAAACGTGCTTGTGCATGATTTCCCCATAGGAAACAATGGGGCTGAGCTGGCTGAAAAAAAAACCTAACACCTTCAAAAAAGCAGCGTCCAGCTCCTAACGCAGCCCCATTGTTTCCTATGGGGAAATTAATTTTATGTCTGCACCTAACACCCTAACATGAACCCCGAGTCTAAATACCGCTAATATTACACTTATTAACCCCTAATCTGTCACCCCCGCTATCGCTGACACCTACATTATATTATTAACCCCTTATCTGCTGCTCCGGACACCGCCGCCACCTACGTTATATTTATGAACCCCTAATCTGCTGCCCCCAACACTGCTGAACCCTACATTATATTTTAATCACAAAAAATCCCAGCCAAGGAGTCTTAGAATTAGATTTAATTAAAGAATAGCATATATGTTACAAATGTAAAAAAAAGAAAGAAAAAACACAAAAGATGAGAGCTTACTCATATCCACACATACCCCATCCACCAAACATATCCATACTCCAAATAGTCCTAATCACAAAATAAATAAGTGTTGTCAAAACAGAAAAAAAATAAGAATAATAAATCTGAACAAAAAACAAAAAGACACCCCCCGGGCATCCCCAGGGAGTGAAGACGCACTCCACCTGTCACTCAAAAAGAGATGTTAGTATAGCTTTAAATGTAGCCACCAGTCATTGTGCACAATACTTCACAATTTTGCATATGACATCAATTTCTGTCCAGAAACTAAAAATCCATATTATGTTATTTGTATCCAAACTGGAAAGGAAAAAATAAACTTTCTTGTGTAAAGTTCAAATGAAGATACAAACTGAAATGTCCTTTCATGTATCAGACCTGAAAACTGAAATTAAAGTTCTTGATACAATGTGTATAAATGGTCTGAGAGATAATAAATTGAGCCAGCCCTTAGACCCAGATCCTGTGGGTATTAAACGTTATAGGCTGAGTCAGTGAGGTTGATGCACCTTAAGGTATCCTTTAAATGTTGTGAAGAAGGCACTATACAAAGTAACAATTCCACCCATATAATAAACGGCTTTAAACCTCAATGTTGTAGCCACCAACATATGTTACCGGTTGCCGTGCTGATAGCGAGGTATATTTATGCAGTGAATCCAACCTCACACCCTTTAGTTAATATTCACTCACGGTATATTTGCAATATTGTATAATGTGCCTGAATGCTCCTAACCTGTACCCGGACAGATTGATAGATTGAAGCATCAGTGTCTCTGTACAGGTAATTATAATTGCAGTAAAGCTGCAGAGCCAGTCATGTTCTACGATATTACCTGTGTCCTCCAGATTTGCCAGTACCGTGAGACTCTTTCCCCGGCGTGATCTTCAGTGTGGACATGGACTCACTGTTGTAATTATCCCATCTCGCGCCTTCCTTCTCACAGGCTAACCGGTAATCGAATGCAGTATGAAATGTGGCTGCCGCAGTCAGGGTAAGTGCAGGTGTTAGAGTCCTTGCTGGTTCCGACGCGCGTTTTGGGGACTCCTCCCCTTTGTCAAGGAATGTCCAGCCTCAGTGTGAAGGTGAAATTTAAACTTATTGTAAGAATGCCTATTGGTTATTAGTTATATACACCTTCAAGTGCTAAAATTATATTACTGGATACGGATATGAATAATACTCACAGATCTGCCAACCAAACAACATTTGTTAAACATCAACATATATAAAAAAGCAAAATCATATGCCAAAAGACGAAAAATGAGAGAAAACAAACAGAAAAAACACAGAACAGAGAGAAAAAGAAAAATTAGTTGATTCCAAGTATGCACACACAAGAATTAAATACATAGATAAAACACATGCTCAAGGACGAAAAACAAGAGAAAAAGGCCCAGAACGGGGAGAAACAGAAAAATTTATTGATTCTAAGTATACACCCACACAAAATAAATACATAGATAAAGTACAGATTGTACACAAAGTTGCATAAATCGCTGAATATATAAACAGAGTATTCCAAACGCATTTATTCATATTCTCCTAAGGTATGACTCCTTGCCATATAGGAAAAATAATAATAATTTATATAGACGATATGCGCTATAGGATACATTCAGCTCGGCATGTAGAAACTAAGTCAAAAACTGAAATAACCTAGAATACCTAGGAATCTATCTTAATCTATAGCCAATTTTTAATCACGCACCGTCACTAGTGTAATCCGGCATACAGTCCCAACAAACAGCTCAAAAAAGAAAAAAAGCCTACAAACTTCACTTAGGGAACTGAAATCCTCTGTATAAAAATAATTAAATTCTCAAAACAAAGGAATTTTTATTACAAAAGTAAGACGAATTTCCATAGATTATCTATACTAAGTAGAAACAACCAAACAGTTAAATTAAGTTACCCCAAGAAATGTCCCTATTCAGACCTTTGGGAACCATAGTATCTAATTTCCTAATCCACTGTGCCTCTTTTCTGAATAGTAATTGTTGCCTGCCCCCCCCCTCTACGTAGGGGTGGTACCCCATCAACAATTTGAAACTGTAATTGGCTTTTATTGTGTCCAAATCTCGTAAAATGATGTGCTACCGGGGCATCCTCATCATTGCTACCAATCGCTGCCTTGTGCTGGCGTATTCTATCTCTGGCCATTTGGGTAGTCTCGCCTACATAGGCTAAGCCACATGGACATTTAATGACATATATCACGTACTTTGAGGTACATGAAAATCGGCCATGAATAGGTATCCTTTTCCCGGAAAGTGGGTGAGTAATACTATCACCTTGCTGCATGGAATGGCATAAGGCACAGTTCATGGAAGGAAATGAGCCTTTCTAAGATATTTCCACTGGTTTTTTTTTGGGAACCCCAATCAGCCCGGATTAATTCGTCTCTGAGGTTTCTATTTCTCCTAAATAAGAAAAGTGGGGTATCAGAAAAAACAGTCCCCACTTGAGCGTCATCTCTCAGTAAATGCCAATGATGGAGTATTGATCTCTTCAGATCTCTACTGTGAAACCCAAAGTGACTCACAAATGGAACAGAAATTTTCTTAGGGTCTTGATTCTTTCTAGATAGTAGACTTGTTCTATCAATCTCCAACACTTTACTCATATTTTGATTAACAATTTAAATCGGATAACCTCGGCTCAGGAATTTCTGGGACATCTCCTCTAATCTCTTAGAACAAATTTCTGGGTCATCAACTATTCTTTTAGTTCTTAGCAGTTGGCCCAACGGAAGCTTTTTAATCAGAGAGGGTGGATGGAAGCTTTGATACAAAAGAGTATTGTTTCTATCTGTTGCTTTGGTGAATAGATCGCTTCTCAAATGATGATCCACGACAGATATCATTGTATCCAGAAAAATCACTTTAATTTTACTTGCCTCCATAGTGAATTGTAAAGATGCATGTGATGCATTGAGCCTCTGAACAAACTTAGATAAATCCTCATCACTCCCTGTCCAGATAGAGAATATGTCATCTATGTAGCAATACCAGCCTTGTATATGATCTTTATAACCTTGATCTTTGTACACTATTTCTTCCTCAAATTGACCAACAAAAAGATTTGCGTATGTTGGGGCTACATTTGAGCCCATAGCCGTGCCTTTTTTCTGCAGAAAGAAAGTATCCTCAAAGAGAAAGAAGTTTTTGTAAAGAATTATCTCAAATAGATCTTTGATAAACCTTCTTTCACTTGGTGAATATAGATTGTCTTTATTTAAAAAGTAGAATATGCTCGCAATACCAAGATCATGAGGAATGGATGTATATAGGCTGGCTATATCCATAGTTACCAATTGACTATTTGGGGGAACGATCTTAGATGCAATTTTGCATAAAAAGTCTGTGGTATCCTGTAGATAAGAGTCCAAATACCCCAAGAGTGGCCTAATCAGTTGGTCCATAAATATGGCAATGGGTTGGAAGATTGAATCTGTACCTGCCACAATTGGCTGACTGGGATGATCACACAGCCTTTTATGTATTTTGGGCAATACATAAAAGACTGGTGTGATGGGTTTATCCTTAATCAGAAACTTAGCTTGTTTAGTCGTAATGAGGTCAGAGGCTAGGGCTTCCTCTACTATTTTCTGAATTTTGTTTGTGATTCTCATAGTGGGATCACCTATAACTTTGACATAATTCTCTTGGTAATTTAGTTGTCTCAAAACCTCTGATTTGTATTTCATTTTATTCATGATGACAAGAGCACCGCCCTTGTCAGCAGGTTTCAGAATCAAGTCACTGTGATTCTGAATTTCCCCAAGGAGTTTTTTCTCTTGTCTAGACATATTAGACCTGGCTTTAATTTTAAAATGTTTCCTCATTCTCTCAAAGTCTTTTTTGACCAATGTTATATAGGCTTCCACAGAGGCATTGGTGTGAGGAGGATTAAAAGTGCTTTTAGGTTTAATTTTTTTGTAGGTGAAATTGAAAAGGGCTACTTGTATCATTTTTACTAGTTATTTCTTTATTAGCAAAGAAACTTTTTAATCTCAGATTTCTAAAAAATCTGTGTAAATCACATTCTATTGCAAAGAATTCTGGGAAAGTAGTAGGGACAAAAGACAATCCCTTTTGTAGCACCTTTAAGGTATCATCTGAAATAGCAATGTCTGAGATGTTAACCACTAAACTTTCAGTGGTCACCTCCTGTTCTGTCGGGTTGATATTTGATAACTGCTGTCCCCAGTGTTGCTTATGTTTCCTCCCCCCTCTCTTCTGCCTCTTCTTCTGTTCCTTGTGCCACGTCCTCTTAAGGGAAAAGGGACTGATGAATCACTATATTCACTATCCGAGGAAGATTCACCCTGATAGTTACTAGGTTGCATGCCCCTTCTGAATCTTCTAAAAGGTATAACGTCTGGGTTGCGCCATCTGTAGACTTTATTATTAAGATAATCAGTGAGATCCCGCTGGAATGTTCTATATTTCTTGCTTTCCAAACTTTTTTTAAAAACGCTCACATCATTATCCAATTTACTTTTAAAGTTAGCGAAATCTGTTTCTGATTTCAGCTCCTTAATAGATAGTTCAACTTTGTCACTCTCCTGTTGCATTCTGGGTAATTCCTTCTGTATATATTCTATGGTCAAAATGATAATGTCATATGAGCATTTATTTAGAATGCCTTCAAATCTATCACAGTATTCTAAATTGTCTCTAAACAGTGTAGGGTGCAAGTGGCTGCGTAGACCTCTGGGAATACGTTTTTTCCTAAAGTATTCTGCCAAAGTGACAGAATGCAGATCGTATACAATTTTTTGTTTAATCAATTGTTCTAAACATATTGGTTCCTTAACCTCTGGTTCTGTATTCAAAAAGTCTCTATTTCCTATGCATAAAGTGGCTATCCGTGAAGCATCCAGATCAGAATAAGGAAACAACTTATTGCCTTCCATGATAAAGTACAATCTCCACAAGTCCAGAATAAATCAAAGGTGTGCTGGTCACAGACCAAATAAATCAATAATATTTAAATAGTGACCGCACCACCAGCTATAGTCAATTGTGCTCCTGCAAGGGATGGAGTCTGGCCATAAACTCAATAATAATATAATCACAAAAAATCCCAGCCAAGGAGTCTTAGAATTAGATTTAATAAAAGAATAGCATATATGTTACAAATGCAAAAATAAAAGAAAGGAAAAACACAAAAGATGAGAGTTTACTCATATCCACACATACCCCATCCACCAAACATATCCATACTCCAAATAGTCCTAATCACAAAATAAATAAGTGTTGTCAAAACAGAAAAAAAATAAGAATAATAAATCTGAACAAAAAAACAAAAAGACACCCCCCGGGCGTCCCCAGGGAGTGAAGACGCACTCCACCTGTCACTCAAAAAAAGATGTTAGTATAGCTTTAAATGTAGCCACCAGTCATTGTGCACAATACTTCACAATTTTGCAATGTCCTCATATGACATCAATTTCTGTCCAGAAACTAAAAATCCATATTATGTTATTTGTATCCAAACTGGAAAGGAAAAAAGAAACTTTCTTGTGTAAAGTTCAAATGAAGATACAAACTGAAATGTCCTTTCATGTATCAGACCTGAAAATGGTAATTAAAGTTCTTGATACAATGTGTATAAATGGTCTGAGAGATAATAAATTGTGCCAGCCCTTAGGCCCAGATCCTGTGGGTATTAAATGTTATAGGCTGAGTCAGTGAGGTTGATGCACCTTAAGGTATCCTTTAAATGTTGTGAAGAAGGCACTATACAAAGTAACAATTCCACCCATATAATAAACGGCTTTAAACCTCAATGTTGTAGCCACCAACATATGTTACCGGTTGACGTGCTGATAGCGAGGTATATTTATGCAGTGAATCCAACCTCACACCCTTTAGTTAATATTCACTCACGGTATATTTGCAATATTGTATAATGTGCCTGAATGCTCCTAACCTGTACCAGGACAGATTGATAGATTGAAGCATCAGTGTCTCTATACAGGTAATTATAATTGCAGTAAAGCTGCAGAGCCAGTCATGTTCTACGATATTACCTGTGTCCTCCAGATTTGCCAGTACCGTGAGACTCTTTCCCCGGCGTGATATTCAGTGTGGAAATGGACTCACTGTTATAATTATCCCATCTCGCTCCTTCCTTCTCACAGGCTAACTGGCAATCGAATGCAGTATGAAATGTGGCTGCTGCAATCAGGGTAAGTGCAGGTGTTAGAGTCCTTGCTTGTTCCAACGCGCGTCGGCTGGATTGAAGATGAACCCTCTCCGCTCCGGATGGATGAAGATAGAAGATGCCACTTGGATGAAGACTTCTGCCGCTTGGAGGACCTCTTCTGACTGGATCGGATGAGGACTTCTGCCCCTCTGGAGGTCCACTTGTGACCGGATGGGTGAAGACGGCGCTGGGTGAAGATGACTCAAGGTAGGGAGATCTTCAGGGGGGTAGTGTTAGGTTTTTTAAGTGAGGATTGGGTGGGTTTTAGAGTAGGGTTGGGTGTGTGGGTTTTAATGTTGGAGGGGTATTGTAGTTTTTTTACAGGTGAAAGAGCTGATTACTTTGGGGCAATACCCCACAAAAGGCCCTTTTAAGGGCTATTTGTAATTTAGTATAGGGTAGGGAATTTTATTATTTGGGTTTTTTTTATATTTTATTAGGGGGATTAGATTAGGTGTAATTAGTTGTAATTCTTGTAAATCTTTTTTTTTCTGTAATTTAGTGTGTTTTTTTTCCGCAATTTAGTTTATTTAATTTAATTGTATTTAATTGTAGGTAGTTTAGGTAATTTATTTAATGATAGTGTAGTGTTAGGTGTAATTGTAACTTAGGTTAGGTTTTATTTTACAGGTAATTTTGTACTTATTTTAGCTAGGTAGTTATTAAATAGTTAATAACTATTTAATAACTATTGTACCTAGTTAAAATAAAAGTTTCCTGTAAAATAAATATAAATCCTAAGCTAGCTACAATGTAACTTTTAGTTATATTGTAGCTAGCTTAGGGTTTATTTTATAGGTATTTAGTTTTAAATAGGAATAATTTAGTTAAATATGTTAAATTTATTTTGTTTAATTTAAATTATATTTAAGTTGGGGGGGGTTAGGGTTAGGTTTAGACTTAGGTTTAGGGGTTAAAACCTTTAATATAGTAGCAGCGACGTTGGGGGTGGCAGATTAGGGGTTAATAAATGTAAGTAGGTGTCAGCGATGTTAGGGACAGCAGATTAGGGGTTAATAGTATTTAACTAGTGTTTGCGAGGTGGGAGTGCGGCAGTTTAGGGGTTAATATATTTATTAAAGTGGCGGCGATGTCCGATCGGCAGATTAGGGGTTAAAATATTTATTATAGTGTTTCCGATGTGAGGGGGGGCCTTGGTTTAGGGGTTAATAGGTAGTTTATGGGTGTTAGTGTACTTTTTAGCCTTTAGTTAAGAGTTTTATGTTCCGGCGTTAGCCCATAAAACTCTTAACTACTGACTTTTAAATGCGGTAGGAGTCTTGACAGGAGAGGGTCTACCGCTCACTTCTTCCAAAACTCGTAATACCGGCATTAGGCAAATCCCATTAAAAAGATAGGTTACGCAATTGATGTAAGGGGATTTGCGGTAGCCTAGAGTCGCGGAAGAAAAGTGAGCGGTAGACCCTTTCCTGCCTGACTCGTAATACCAGCGGGCATTAAAAAGCAGCGTTGGGACCTCTCAGCCCTGCTTTTTAAGGCTAACGCCAAACTCATAATTTAGGCGTTAGTTTTTATTTCACAGGTAAGTATTTAGTTTTAAATATGTATTATTTAGTTAATAATTGTAGGGGTTAATAGTTTAATTTAGGTTGTTGTGATGTGGGGGGCTGGTGGTTTAGGGGTTAATAGGTATTATTTAGTTAATAGTTGTAATTTTAATTTAGATCTAGTTTAATCATGTTAAAGTTAGGGGGTGTTAGGGTTATGTTAGGGTTAGGGGTTAATAGGTTGTTGCAATGTGGGGGGCTGGCGGTTTAGGGGTTAATAGGTTTATTTAGTGGTAGTGATGTGGGAGGCCAGAAGTTTAGGGGTTAATAGCTTTATTTAGGTGGTGGCGATATCGGCAGCAGCGGAATAGGGGTTAATAACTTTAATATAGTTGCAGCGATGTTGGGGTGTGGCGGAATAGGGGTTAATAACTTTAGTAAAGTGTCAGCGATATCGGAAGCGGCAGATTAGGGGTTAATAGTTTTATTTAGGTGGTGGCAATATCAGGAGCGGCAGATTAGTGGTTAATAACTGTAGGCAGGTGTCGGCGATGTCAGGGGCAGCAGATAAGGGGTGTTTAGACTCAGGGTTTATGCTAGGGTGTTTGGTTTAAACTGTATTTTCTTTTTCCCCATAGACATCAATGGGGCTGCGTTACGGAGCTTTTGTTTCCGCAATCGCAGGTGTTAGACTATTTTTTTGCCAGCTCTCCCCATTGATGTCTATGGGGGAAGCGTGCACAAGCATGTCAAAACATCGATGCTTTTGTGTGAGGTATGGGGCTCAACGCAGCCATATCGACCGCACAAGCCGGGTTTTTTTAAACTTGTAATGGCAGCGCTATAAGGGGTTAAATAATGCAACTTTTGTGCGTTCTTTACTTTCCCTATAGCGTTCAAAACTCGTAATCTAGGTGATTGCTAGATAAGAAGATAAAAACAGATACTACTAAATTTAAGGATAATCAAACATACACTGAGAGAAGAGCCCTTAGAGAACTGAATCATAACCATGACATCATAATCACCCAGGCAGACAAGGAGGGGCAGTAGTGGTGTTGAATAAGGAAGATTATCACAAAAAAATGATGACACAACTGAATAACACAGAATTATATACTAAACTTCCCTTTAACCCCACTCTATCCTTTAAAGAGGTCTTGTTATCTTTACTAGATACAGCAAATGAGTACAATTATATGGACAAAGATGTAGTGGATTATATGATCGTGAATTATCCTACCATTCCATATTTTAGAATTACTCCGAAAATACACAAAACTCATATCTCTTATCAATCCTCCAGGTAGACCCATAGTGGCTAGCAATGGATCTCTATGTGAATTATTTAGTAAATGGCTTGACCATATATTACAACCCATTGTATTCGCTCTCCCTGGCTATATTAGGGAAAGTTCCCATCTAACTGAGCAAATGGAAGATGTAATATGGTAAAAAGAATATAAATGGCTGACCTTATATTCAAATATAGCTCATGGATTGGGTTTAGAAGCCCTTACCAAAATGTTATACAGGCATACTGAATATGATACACAATTTATAACATTTATAGTATTTATAACAAGATTTCTCCTTTTACATAATTACTTTGTATACCAGGGTGATTATTATTTACAAAAGAGTGGTACAGCCATGGGGGCTAAGTTTGCCCCAGCCTTTGCTAACATCTACATGGGCTGGCTCGAACTTTGCCTGATTCTGACAGATATTTGCCCATTTGATAATAATATAGAACTATATATGTCACTTCATAGACAACCTTATACTCATATGGAAAGATGATGGCATCCATACAACAGACACGTTTTTGTAATATCTAAATACTAATAATTTCAATTTGAAATTTACTAGTCAACAAGATCACAAACAGATAGATTATTTAGATATATATCTCAACATCAGCCCTAACAATAAAATAATCACTTCTGTATATAGAAAATCTTTAGCTAAGAACACAATATTACATGCCAATTCCTGCTATATTCCCCATGTTAAAAAGGTATCCCTAAAGGACAATACCTTAGGATCCGCAGCCATTGTTCAAATATCTCACTTTATTTTAAACAAGCTAGAGAACTAACTGAAAGACTTCAACTTAGAGGCTATAATAGAGATTTTCTACTTAAGATGAAATATACCATATCAAAGATAAATAGTTTAATAATAAGAAAAATAAGTTAACTATATGACAACAACCTTATGTTTATAACTAAATTTAGCAGACAATATACAGAGGTTTGCAACATTATAAAAAGAAAACCTACCCATCCTACAGATAGATGACACACTTAAGACCATCACTTCAGGCAGTAATATTAAATACATAGCTAAAAGAGCTCCCTCACCAGGGGATATTATGAGAAAAGATCTTTCCGCTAAATCTAAGGGCCCTTAAAATTGGCTTAGCCAAACCAATGTTTTTTTATAAATGTGGACACTTTCTATGTAAAAGCTGTACTTATACACAAAACAACATTTTTTTACATCAACAGATACTGGCAAAAAAGAAATAGACTTGATTGTACAACCCAATATGTCATATACCTTATCACATGCCAGTGCTGTTTTCTCCAATATGTTGGGATCACTACTAGACCCCTAAAAGAGCGATATAGACAACACCTTTTATCATTAGACGAAAAAGAGGCCTAAACCCCAGTGGTGAAAGATTTCAGAACACACCGTAAAGGAACTAATTACTTTTTTACTCATTTTTGGGTATTTAACATATTCAGAAGTCAGCCAGAGGAGGCAATAGACTAGACTAGATATACTATCCAGAAGAGAAGTATATTGGATTATAGAATTGAACAGCAGATTACCTGAAGGGATTAATAAAATGTTAGATGTAGATTTATTTATCAGATAAATTACCTTTCTATTTTTACTAGAAATAGCTAGCTAATATCAACTTTACTTCTATAGTTCTTCTTGAATCACGATCTCTAGATAAACATTTATACATCACTATTAGTAAGTATATGAGGGCTACTTACATATATTAGCTCGATATTCTTCCTATTCCCTCCTGCACATTATGAGCTATAAAGTTTTTTTTTTCTATATGAGGACTAGCTACTCTTCTGAAATGTAACTATATATTTATTAATAGATGGATATACACTTAAAGGGACAATTTAGTACAAAATAAACTTTCATGATTCAGATAGAGAATGTAATTTTAAACAATTTTCCAGTTTACTTTTATCACCAATTTTGCTTTTTTCTGTTGGTATTCTTAGTTGAAAGCTAAACCTAGGAGGTTCTTATGCTAATTTCTAAGTCCTTGAAGGCCACCTCTTCTCTCAGGGCATTTTGACAGTTTTTCACCACTAGAGGGTGTTAGTTCATGTGTGTCATATAGATAACACTGTGCTCACGCACGTGGAGTTCCAGTGAGCCATCTCTGATTGGCTAAAATGGATGTCTGTCAAAAGAACTGAAATAAGGGGGCAGTGTGCAGAGGCTTAGATACAAAGTAATCACAGAGGTAAAAAGTGTATTTATATAACTGTGTTGGTTATGCAAAACTAGATAATGGGTAACAAAAGGTATTATCTATCTTTTTAAACAATAAAAATTCTGGTGTAGACTGTCCCTTTAAGAAAGAGAATATTAGGTAACTATAGACTATTCTCTCTCCATATTTATCTATATGTTATTATACATTTATTGTGTTATATGCAATTTTAATTATTATGTTTTTTAGAGTACATTTTCCTTCTGTTTTCTATTAATTTATTTTACAATTAATTCCTATTTTATTGCTTTCAGTTGAGACGATTTACTATATATTATATTTATCCTATGCTACTATCCTAGAACTCTTGGACATATATTTTTTATATATTTTATATATTGTAGCTTAGTTTAGATATAACTTGTCCCATGCTGATCACAAGTACTTATTATTGTTTACATTTTTATTTTTTAGGTTTAGGATTATATTTACATCTGCTTCTGTTACATCGAGTTTGACAAATTTATGTATTACCATCTGAATATTTTACGTGTACTACAAACTACTTGTAGATGTATTCTATTCATGTCCTTTATTTAATATTATGACTATTATTGTTTTCTTGTTTTTTTTTACTATGTTATTTATATTTGGTTTTATAATTGTTAGTTTTCTTTTTAAGTTGAGATGTAAAATATTATATTGTATACAATGTTACGAACAAGAAGTATTGATGAATTGCACTCCCTACTCCTCCCTCTGTATACACCTACAATTACCCATATACGTATGCTTTGTTGCATTCTAGCAGTTTGAGGGTTAATGGAGGAATAGTGGGTGTGATCTTATCATCACCATTTGATTAGCTGACATAGCCTTTATGAAGCAATACAACACTGAGAGGCCCATTTATCAAGCTCCGTATGGAGCTTGTGGCCCGTGTTTCTGGCGAGTCCTTTTGTGAGCTGCGGGTGCAATGCATTCAGCGAGGTCTTGCTGACCTGATGCGCACTGTTGGATCAGGTCCGCAAAACCTTTGATACATAGGCCTCCTAGAATCATTCACCTCTGATGAAGTGCAGGTATGCCAGCGCAAAACATGTCAGATGTTCTAGTCTGTAATATCCCTTGACTGTGGTTGAAAAAAACGCTTTGTCTGGCAGCAGTTTCTTTCTTTCTTATTATTGGATTATGTACGGCTTGATTGAGCCGACTTCACTGCTTCCACCAACAGTCGATTGTGCAGTTTTCTACTATACTTGCCTGGTTTTCCCCTTACTGCATCTTTGGACCTGCTACAGACAGCATTACTTACAGTATACCTACAACCGCACTTGGATCCAATCCTGGTCAGTCCTGGAGGAACCACCCCCATGACACAGGCTCTTTAAAGTTCTGTACAGAAGTGGCGACTTGTGCAGGGGATGGCGGGCTACCTACCTGGTAACCTCAGCACTGGATAGGACTTTTATTCTATCTACATAACTGTAGCTGTGGTGAGTGGTTGCACATTATTGTACATGGAGAGACTGAGGGGGGTAGTTATCAAGCCGTCAACCTCAAATACGCTGCGTATTCCGCAGCGTATTTGTGGCGAGGCTGATACGCCTTAGTTATCAAAGGCTCGAGACCGGCAAAAGTAGAATTTTGTGACGTCAGCTTCGATCCGCCGGACTCAGTCCGACACAGATCGATTCTTACGTCACTCCAGATGTTCCGCACACAAGTGCGGCACATTCTCACTACTTTTGCTAGCTATCAAAAAACTAGCAGGTACGCTCGGCACTTTTACGGCCCAGCGTACCTGGTTTTCAAAGTGCCAGCCTGGAGGCGGCGGATCCCATAGGAATCAATGGGAGTCTGACCATAGCGAAAGTACAAGTTCGCTGCTGACAGACATCCCATTGATTTCTATGGGAGATGTCTGCACCTAACACCCTAACATGTACCCCGAGTCTAAACACCACTAATCTGTCCCCCCTACACCGCCGCAACTAAATAAAGTTATTACCCCCTAAACCGCCGCTCCCGGAGCCCACCGCAAGCTACTCTATACATATTAACCCCTAAACCGCCGCTCCCGGAGCCCACCACAACTATAATAAATGTATTAACCCCTAAACCGCCGCTCCCTGAACCCGCCGCAACCTATATTAAATGTATTAACCCCTATCCTGCCCCCCCTACACCGTCGCCACCTATATTAAATGTATTAACCCCTATCCTGCCCCCCCTACACCGTCGCCACCTATAATACATTTATTAACCCCTAATCTGCCCCCCCTACACCGTCGCCACCTATAATAAATTTATTAACCCCTATCCTGCCCCCCACTACGCCGCCGCCACTGTAATAAAATGATTAACCCCTAAACCTAACCCTAACCCTAACGCCCCCTAACTTAAATATTAATTAAATAAATCTAAATAAATTAACTCTTATTAACTAAATGAATCCTATTTAAAACTAAATACTTACCTTTAAAATAAACCCTAATATAGCTACAATATAAATAATAATTATATTCTAGCTATCTTAGGATTTATTTTTATTTTACAGGTAACTTTCAATTTATTTTAACCATGTACAATAGCTATTAAATAGTTATTAACTATTTAATAGCTTACCTAGCTAAAATAAAGAGAAATGTACCTGTGAAATAAATCCTAACCTAAGTTACAATTACACCTAACACTACACTATACTTTAATAAATTATTCCTATTTAAAAATAAATACTTACCTGTAAAATAAACCCTAAGATAGCTACAATGTAATTAATAATTATATTATAGCTATCTTAGGATTTATATTTATTTTACAGGTAACTTTGTATTTATTTTAGCTAGTTAGAATAGTTATTAAATAGTTATTAACTATTTAATAACTACCTAGCTAAAAGAAATACAAAATTACCTGTAAAATAAATCCTAACTTAAGTTACAATTAAACCTAATACTACACTATCATTAAATTAACTAAATAAACTACCTACAAAGAACTACAATGAAATACAATTACATAAACTAACTAAAGTACAAAAAATAAAAAAAGCTAAGTTACAAAAAATAAAAAATTAAGTTACAAACATGTTAAAAATATTACAACAATTTTAAGCTACTTACACCTAATCTAAGCCCCCTAATAAAATAACAAACCCCCCCAAAATAAAAAAAATCCCTACTCTATTCTAAATTACATAAATTTCAAAGCTCTTTTACCTTACCAGCCCTTAAAAGGGCCATTTGTGGGGGCATGCCCCAAAAAGTTCAGCTCTTTTGCCTGTAAAATAAAAATACAACCCCCCCCAACATTAAAACCCACCACCCACATACCCCTAATCTAACCCAAACCCCCCTTACAAAAACCTAACACTAATCCCCTGAAGATCATCCTACCTTTAGTTGTCTTCACTCAGCCGAGCCACCGATGGAACTGAAGAGGACATCCGGAGCGGAAGAAGTTAATCCTCCAAGCGGCGCTGAAGAAATCTTCCATCCGATGAAGTCATCATCCAGGCGGCGCTGAAGAAGTCTTCGATCCGGCCGATGTCATCTTCAAAGAGGCGCTGAAGAGGTCTTCTATCCGGGCGAAGTCATCTTCCAAGCCGGGTCTTCAATCTTCCTTCCGCCGACGCGGAACCACCTTCTTCACCGACGGACTACGACGAATGACGGCTCCTTTAAGGGACGTCATCCAAGATGGCGTCCCCTCAATTCCGATTGGCTGATAGGATTCTATCAGCCAATCGGAATTAAGGTAGGAAAATCTGATTGGCTGATGGAATCAGCCAATCAGATTCAAGTTCAATCCGATTGGCTGATCCAATCAGCCAATCAGATTGAGCTCGCATTCTATTGGCTGATCGGAACAGCCAATAGAATGCGAGCTCAATCTGATTGGCTGATTCCATCAGCCAATCAGATTTTCCTACCTTAATTCCGATTGGCTGATAGAATCCTATCAGCCAATCGGAATTGAGGGGACGCCATCTTGGATGACGTCCCTTAAAGGAGCCGTCATTCGTCGTAGTCCGTCGGTGAAGAAGGTGGTTCCGCGTCGGCGGAAGGAAGATTGAAGACCCGGCTTGGAAGATGACTTCGCCCGGATAGAAGACCTCTTCAGCGCCTCTTTGAAGATGACATCGGCCGGATCGAAGACTTCTTCAGCGCCGCCTGGATGATGACTTCATCGGATGGAAGATTTCTTCAGCGCCGCTTGGAGGATTAACTTCTTCCGCTCCGGATGTCCTCTTCAGTTCCATCGGTGGCTCGGCTGAGTGAAGACGACTCAAGGTAGGATGATCTTCAGGGGATTAGTGTTAGGTTTTTGTAAGGGGGGTTTGGGTTAGATTAGGGGTATGTGGGTGGTGGGTTTTAATGTTGGGGGGGGGGTTGTATTTTTATTTTACAGGCAAAAGAGCTGAACTTTTTGGGGCATGCCCCCACAAATGGCCCTTTTAAGGGCTGGTAAGGTAAAAGAGCTTTGAAATTTATGTAATTTAGAATAGGGTAGGGATTTTTTTTATTTTGGGGGGGTTTGTTATTTTATTAGGGGGCTTAGATTAGGTGTAAGTAGCTTAAAATTGTTGTAATATTTTTAACATGTTTGTAACTTAATTTTTTATTTTTTGTAACTTAGCTTTTTTTATTTTTTGTACTTTAGTTAGTTTATGTAATTGTATTTCATTGTAGTTCTTTGTAGGTAGTTTATTTAGTTAATTTAATGATAGTGTAGTATTAGGTTTAATTGTAACTTAAGTTAGGATTTATTTTACAGGTAATTTTGTATTTCTTTTAGCTAGGTAGTTATTAAATAGTTAATAACTATTTAATAACTATTCTAACTAGCTAAAATAAATACAAAGTTACCTGTAAAATAAATATAAATCCTAAGATAGCTATAATATAATTATTAATTACATTGTAGCTATCTTAGGGTTTATTTTACAGGTAAGTATTTATTTTTAAATAGGAATAATTTATTAAAGTATAGTGTAGTGTTAGGTGTAATTGTAACTTAGGTTAGGATTTATTTCACAGGTACATTTCTCTTTATTTTAGCTAGGTAAGCTATTAAATAGTTAATAACTATTTAATAGTTATTGTACATGGTTAAAATAAATTGAAAGGTACCTGTAAAATAAAAATAAATCCTAAGATAGCTAGAATATAATTATTATTTATATTGTAGCTATATTAGGGTTTATTTTAAAGGTAAGTATTTAGTTTTAAATAGGATTCATTTAGTTAATAAGAGTTAATTTATTTAGATTTATTTAATTAATATTTAAGTTAGGGGGGCGTTATGGTTAGGGTTAGACTTAGGTTTAGGGGTTAATCATTTTATTACAGTGGCGGCGGCGTAGTGGGGGGCAGGATAGGGGTTAATAAATTTATTATAGGTTGCGGCGGGTTCATGGAGCGGCGGTTTAGGGGTTAAACTATTGATTTAGTTGCGGAGAGGTGCGGGATCAGCAGGATAGGGGTTAATAATTTTATAATAGAGGGCGACGGTATAGGGGGGCAGGATAGGGGTTACTAGGTATAATGTAGGTGGCAGCGGTGTCCGGGAGCGGCGGTTTAGGGGTTAATACATTTATAAGACTTGCGGCGGGGTCTAGGAGCGGCGGTTTAGGGGTTAATACATTTATAAGACTTGCGGCGGGGTATAGGAGCGGCGGTTTAGGGGTTAGTAACTTTATTTAGTTGCGGGGGCCTCCGGGGGCGCCGGTATAGGGGGTAGAACAGTGTAGTTTAGTGTGAGTGCTTAGTGACAGGCTAGCAATAAAGCTGGGAAAAAGCCGAAGGGCAGCGAGATCGGATGAGTGATAACTGTCACAGTCCGCTGCTCATCGCCCCGCGGCTTTTTGACAGCTTTATTTGATAACTTAGGCGAACGTATTCAAGGTCCGCGGCGGCGAAGGTAGGCGAGCTTAGGCGGACGTATTGGGCCGGCGAAGCCAGAAAAGTAGACGGCTTGATAAGTAGCCCCCCATGTGGGCTTATACAGGCTAAACATTAATCGTTCCTGGGACATTGCTACAGAGTAACATTATTACTTATACTTATGGTCTGAATCCCGGACGTTTTACCTACTGGTTACAAACTGCACAATAAATACTGGCAAACATCGAGCAGTGTGCCTTGTCCTCCCTTGCTATTTTTGATATATAGCAAAAAGAAAGAGAGAGCAAATGTGTAATTTGTAAATTCATGATGAAAGGGAATAAAATTAGTAATTTGGATGGAAATTAATTTAAAGTTAAGGGTCACATTAACTGCAAAAACAGTGGAATAGTATATTTAGTTACCTGTACATGCCCCAAATTCTATATTGGTAAAACCTATAGGGAAATCCATGAAATAATAAAAGAACATTGGAAATATATAATTAAGCAAAGGATCAAAAGTAGTGGGGTAGCCAGACATTTTATGGAATGTCATAACAGTGATGATATGGACTTGGAATTAATTGATTTAAAAAAACAGAGGGGTGATATTGATAAACTGCTATTGAAGGCTGATGGTAAATTGATACATAACCTAAATTCTTTACAGCCAGTAGGTTTAAATGAAGAGATAAATTATGCTCCATTCTTAACATAAACAATTTTCGTTTATCATCAGTGGAATGTTTTATGATCATTGTAATGTATAATGAATGTATTCCTCTTGCCTACATATTTGTCTTCCTTGACTTAAACATTTATTTCAATGTGAAGAAGGAATAATTGTTAAATAATCCCACTCTCTGTACTTTATAATCCAAATGTTATGCAAAAAATAAAAGCACAATGTATATATGATTCATAGATATTAGTTAAATTGATTAGATATATTATAATATTTGAGCAAGCCGATTTGTCCATTTCACTGTTACCACTTGGAGGTGGTATACATTTTGCAAGCACTGTCAATCCAATATGACACTTGAGAAAGCCTCAACATAATCAAGAAGGGTGAAACGCGCATAGCGCTATGCTGACATGCCCCTGTGTTTGAAGGTGGCATGCTATGCTTTGTGAAGGTTGTGAGGAGTTTGCAGCAACTACCGGGTATACCTGTATTTGCACGGAATAAATAATCTATATGCAGCAAGCAGTGTGGTGAGTTTAAATCTGCAGGCATAAGGGGTGGACATTTTAATACGGAGCCTTATATAATCCGGTGAGTAGATGTACAGAGGGGCAGATCTTGGAGGACCATGGACTGGCTTCTGCTTGGGAGACTGCTCTTAGTAACAAGGGTCCAGTGAGCTGTGGGTAAAAATTAACTTTACCTTTCCCCGGGAATAACATCACTCTAGGAGGATTTTTGCTCTGCTATGCTATGCCTTGCCTGACTTTGGACTGGATTAGTCGCTGACTTTGGCTGTCTGTAATGAACCTATATTGAATTCCATGTGAATGGTGCACTCTCCCTATGGGTACCCTGACGTTTTATTTTGAAATCATTTGTATTGTTTTGTAAATTCTCATGTTACAAAAAAGACATGTTTAAAATATACAGATGCATACAAGTAGCAAAAAATACAATTGTAATAGTATAGTGTATTCTAGAAAAGCGGTCACCAACCAGTGGTCCGTGGGCTATGAGATGTTGGTGGTCTGTGACACCATCAAGCAGGAATTAATCTCCTTTAATGGTGTCAACCCCATCGTGCCGCAACTCCCTACAGTACCTGGCTGGACATCAGTGAAAACCGAGGGAAGAGGAGTTAAATTACAATATCCCTACGCACGTTGAGTAATTCTGCGCAGCTTGCGTAGCTATATTGTATTTTTAACTCTTCCCACCCGGCGTGCTGCTCAGAGGAAGATGCTTCCATTCTAAAGCCAGCAGAGGTTGTTATAGTCTTGCCTTGAAATAGCGGAATTAAAGTATATTAAAAAAAAGAAAATATTAAAAAAAAAATTCTCTCTTATATTTCATTTATTTTCTTCCCTTTATCCGTCTCTTTGTAGTAGTTTTCCTAATTCCTTCAGATGGACTTACATCACTGTTTATCTTTCTCCCCTCCATCTTCTTTTTTTTAAATTAAATAATTATTTTTCTAATAATTTTCCTGCGCACAAAGCCATTCCACCTGAATTCCAGTAATTGCCATCCAGCAGATCAGCCATATCCCACCAGTATTATAGTAATTGACAGTAACATCAGTCGTGGTTAGCTCACATCCATATTGAGAGCTTTCTGATATAAACTTAATTTTTGACTCCAATATCTGTCCATGATCATAAGTAGTTTTCATTAATTCCTAACTGAGGAGGTAACTTGGAAGTTTTGTGGTCCTTTTAAACATAATTTCCCCCCCCCCCACTTTCTGCCTCTCTGCTTCCAGCTCAAAAGTTGGCACTCACCCATCATCTGTAATTTGGAAGTTTTCTCTCAGTTCTGTCATTCAGTTAGTTATTTCCAAAAAATAATTCTTAAAAATGTGTAAATATATACATAATGTAAACTTAGCTATGGTTATACTACTTAATTACAGTATGTGTGTATATATACATCTGCTGCTGATCTGTTGAACCGATCACTAAAGTATAGTTTCTCCTTTGTTGAATATCATTTAAGTTTAAAAAATATGATCTGATCTTTTTTAGTCACATAATAATAACCAGTGTGTACAAATAGAAACAAGTCAATAAACACAACCATAGTAATTTTTATTCTCTGTTCTGAGTCTCTAAGGTAATTAACGCTAGTTTTAGGTGTTAGATATTATTTATAGGGCAGGAAGGGGGGGAAAGGGGGGGGGGAATTAAATTTGTCCATGGGTGGCCTTCCCCGTTCCTTCCCCCTCTCCTCTCCTATTATCTCAATAAAAATTGGCAAAGTAGTAGAGATCAATTCCAATTAGGTAAATTGCTGATTGCAAGTCTGTTTAATCTAATTTGTCTATATTCCCAAGTATACTACGCCTCCCAGGTATCTAAGAAATCTGCTCTTGTGTCTGTGAGATTCGACGATACGTCCGACATTTGATAATATCGCCTTATCTTATTTAGTTCAATGTCAAAAGTAGTTATATGAGTTTTCCAATACTTAGCAATACAGGTTTTAACTGCAGTACAAATATATGCAATCAATTTGTTCTGTGATTTTGATAGACCTGTCACTGGTATATGTAGTAAAGCTTGCTCTGAAGTAAGATTGATAGGTCTATCAAAGATAGAACTTAGTAGTTTGGATGTCTTATCCTTTATGTCTTTGACGCTGGAACAAAGCCACCACATTTGAAAGTATGATCCTTCCTCTGAATAATTACGATAGCATTCTGAAGAAACAGAGGTATTAATTAAATGGAGTCTTGAAGGAGAAAGATACCATCTACACATTACTTTTAAAATGTTTTCTTTAAAATTAGCACAGTTTGAAAAAGCTGTTCCCCTTCTTAGATCTGAACTCAATTGTTCAACTGATCTCTGGGAGTCTAGGTCTATTCCCCATTTAGCCATGAATGGAAGTTTCTGTTCCTTTGTACCCAAGTTACATATTAGATAGAGACCGGCAATGGCACCTCTATTTCTGATATGTGATAGACATAAACATTCTAAATAGATTAACTTAGTTGCTTTATACACTTTCCATAAATGTCTGGTCTGGGATATTAATTGGAGATAATGATACTATGCAATATTGATCATATGTTAGATAACTGTTATTTTTATAGACATCGGCTATTCTATACAGTCCTTTGTTTGCCCAAATGCTAGTAACATCTTTACCAATGGTAGAGGTCAGGTTGGTCAGTGGGGTTGCTGGTGAACCTACACTTTTTAAAGGTAACTTTTTTGTTAATGTATCTCTCAATTAAATTGTGAAACTGATAGTTTTAAATGTCTTCCATAGTATAGGTCTATAAGTTTTGGGAGACCAAAGTAAATAATAAATCGTTTTAACCTCCACCATGTCACTTTCAAGATTAACCCACATAATCCTCTCATCCATATCATGCCACAATACAGTTTGTGCCATTCTTGCTGAAAAAGAAATATGCTTGTAGATCAGGAATTCCAAATTCCCCTCTGCTTCTATGTGTTAGCATAGATTTTTTATTAATTCTGTCTTTCTTATAATTCCAAATGAAGCCTAACAGTTCTGTTTGAATATTCTCTAAATCCTTTTGATTTATTGGAATAGGCAATGCCCAGAATAAATATAGAAGTTTAGTAATATTACAATTTTACTTACTGTAATTTTCCCATAGAAAGATATGTTATAGGTAGACCATTTTTTAGCTCTTTACTTATTGTGGAAAACATAGGAGTGTAATTAAGTTTATATAAGTGATATAGATTACTAGGTATATATACTCCTAAATATTTTATAGCTTTCTCTGCCCATTGAAAGTCAAAATTAAGGGCTCATAACTTTTTAGTGTGCTCAGGTAAGTTAGTTTCAATCGCTTCGCATTATCATTATTAATTTTAAAACCTGAAATTACCACAAATTTGCTTATCAAATCAAAAGTAGGCGGAAGGGATAATAGTGGTTTGGTGACCATTAATTTACCATCATCAGCAAATAGAGCTAATATGTGTTCTGTTTGTCCTACACGTATTCCAGCAATATCTGGATTTTGTCTGATACGAACAGCTAATGGTTCTATACTGAAGGCAAATAATAAAGTAGAAAGAGGCAACCCTGCCTTGTTCCATTTCTAATTTTGATAGTTCAAAATTGAAAATCAAAAATTATAATATAGGCGGATGGAAGTATAGAGAAGCTATTGCTTTGAAACTAGTTGTTGGGATATTCTCAAGGGTTTTTTGTATTAATATATATACAGTATATATATATATATATATATATATATATATACAAAATAAACTTTGTCAAAGTGAATTTAGATTATGGTTAGCGCTTATCAAGGTTTAAGATTACTCTCTATAATGAGGGTTATAAGATGACCACTTCTAGGGCCACTTGTTTAAAGCAGACTACTGTATATACCTCCTGGAGGTCAATATATGTGAAAATTGTGTATGGTAACAAGTATGGTATAGTTGTGATAGCACATTTCAATGTACCTACTTCTTGCAACAACAGTTTACCTTTGATTCTTCATCTGTCTCTTAGAATATATTATGTCACTCTGATTACCTTTATATTATATTAATTCTATGACTTGAATATTTCTTCTAAGAAATCTAAAGGTTATTTACTAAAGGGGTTTAAATGCATTTTAATATATCTGCTTTAATCAATGGGAACCAGAACAGGATAGCTACAGTAACCAAAGTGAACATCAAGGGCCCGATCCGATATGCAGCGTCACCCGCAAAAGCCGGCGATGCCAAATTCTGCGCTGGTTTGGTATCCTATATACGGCGTAACATAGAAGTTACGCTCGTATATTTCTGCCTTCGCCCGTAGTTTTTTGCCCCATAGACTGACACACACAACACGCGGAGTTTGGTATCCAATATACAGCGTAAGGACGTGGCGAAAATGGAGAAATCTTACTCCATTTTCACCTTGCCACAAAATACAGTCGGAGCAAACCTTACGCTGAGTATTGGAGAACTGTAACTCCCTAAACTGCCTGAAAAATAAAACCTAACACCTAACACATGCGCAATGTCTATCTACCTGTCAACCGCAATCCCCCACTGCAATACCTAATAAAGTGTTTAACCCCTAAACCGCTGCTCCCGGACCCCGCCGCCACCTACATTAAATGTATTACCCCCTAATCTGATCCCCCTACATCGCCGCCAACTACATTATATGTATTACCCCCTAATCTGATCCCCCTACACCGCCGCCACCTATATTAAATATATTAACCCCTAATTTGATCCCCCTACACCGCCGCCACCTATATTAAATATATTACCCCCTAAACCTAAGTCTAACCCTAACACCCCCTAACTTAATTATTATTTAAATAAATCTAAATAATATTAATATTATTAACTAAATTATTCCTATTTAAAACTAAATACGTACCTATAAAATAAACCCTAAGATAGCTACAATATAATTAATAATTACATTGTAGCTATTTTAGGGTTTATATTTATTTTACAGGTAGCTTTGTATTTATTTTAACTAGGTACAATAGCTATTAAATAGTTAATAACTATTTAATAGCTACCTAGTTAAAATAATTACAAAATTACCTGTAAAATAAATCCTAACCTAAGTTACAAATACACCTAACACTACACTATCAATAAATTAATTAAATAAACTACAATTATCTAAACTAAAATACAATTAAAAAAACTAAACTATAGTACAAAAAAAACAAAACACTAAATTACAAAAAATAAAAAAATATTACAAGAATTTTAAGCTAATTACACCTAATCTAAGCCCCCTAAAAAAATAAAAAAGCCCCCCAAAATAATAAAATTTCCCTACCCTAAACTAAATTACAAAAGTTATCAGCTCTATTAGCAGCCCTTAAATGGGCCTATATTATTTAGATTTATTTAAATAATAATTAAGTTAGGGGGTGTTAGGGTTAGACTTAGGTTTAGAGGGTAATATATTTAATATAGGTGGCGGCGGTGTAGGGGGATCAGATTAGGGGTTAATATATTTAATAGGTGGTTGCTGTGTAGGGGGATCAGATTAGGGGGTAATACATATAATGTAGTTGGCGGCGATGTAGGGGGATCAGATTAGGGGGTAATACATTTAATGTAGGTGGCGGCGGGGTCCGGGAGCAGCGGTTTAGGGGTTAAACACTTTATTAGGTATTGCAGTGGGGGATTGCGGTTGACAGGTAATACATATTATGTAGGTGGCGGCGGGGTCCGGGAGCGGTGGTTTAGGGGTTAAACACTTTATTTAGTGGCGGCGGGGTCCGGGAGCGACGGTTTAGGGGTTAATACATTTATTATTAGGAGTGAGAGGGGGGATTGTGGACAGAGGGGTATATGTGTCGGGATGATGTTTGGGAGGCGTGTTAGACAGTTACGGGATATTTAAAAGTTCAGTAAGTTTTCTTAGGCGCAGGCAGTTTCTAAAGTGCTGTAAGTCACTGGCGACTCCAGAAATTTGTACTTACACTTATTTCTGGACATCGCTAGTTTGTCCAACTTACAGCACTTTATAAACTGCCGGCGGGGTATATTGGATACCCCGATGTGCGAGGTGAAACTACGGGCGGCGCAGGTTCCCTCACTTGCGCCGAAAAATACGCCATATATCGGATCACGCCCCCTAGTCTTAGGGTTCCTTATATATAAAGTTATATTTTACCTTTGAGTGTCAGTTGCCTCAAATCTATGTATAACATCAACAAGGTGTGTGTGTGTGTGGGGGGGGGGTTACATAGCACTACCTCTTTCTTAAAGTAAACTTTTAAAGGGAGGGAGGTGCAGAGGGGGGGGGGTTGGAGACCAGGAACAGCTTTCTACAGAATGTTACTGTATCATGTTGACTATTCTATTAGAGGGGTTACCTTCCCATGTCAGGAGCATTAGTTCATGTAGTTCGGGCTTGCCTATTTTAAGGTAGTGATATCTTTCAAGATGCAGTTGTGTAGTAACCAAAGCCCTCCACTCTGCAAGAGTAGGTACAGATTCAGTTCTCCATTTTTTTAAGTATCAGTGTCTTAGCTCAATTTAGCATTATAATGAAGAGTGACGTATCATGTGTGCTATTAAATTTTGGGAGGTCATGATATAATAGGAGCGCAGGAATTTTTGTTTATTTCAGCAAAGACCTCCTTCCAAAAGCCTTCCAACCTCCACCAAACATGCAGTAATGTTCCCACCTGTCCGCAGCCCCTCCAGCACCTCCCGGACGTATTAGGATATATCTATTTAATTCTTTGGGGGGGGGGGGGTCCGATACCACATGCTCAGAAATGTGTACTGAGTTTCTTGCGTGTTCGCCAAAATGGAGCACTTTTTGGTAGTATTAAAGATTTTATGCCACATTTTAGGCTCAATCTCTATCCCTAGTTCTTTGTGCCAACTCTGCACATATGAGTGCAGGTTGTTAAGCCCACCATGCTGGAGCATGTCGTATAGAAGCGATATAAGATGTTTAGGCAGTTGTGATTGTATGCATAATGTTTCGAATGGTGTCAGGGATCTTAGGAATGATGATTTGTGCTTGTGCGAAGCAATAAAGTGTGATAGTTGGGCGCAATAGAACCATGAGGTAAAGAGGTCAGATTTCTTGCTGTGTTTTAAGTTTATGTCCGTGTAGGGCATTGTGGATGGCCAATCCGCTTAGCAGTAGGTTGCCTTCTGTTAAGGATGAATAATTTTGGATGCCCGTGGTCGGGTTACCACGCGCTGGTACTAGAGGTTGATATCGGGGTTGAGATGCTGCTCTGTGCGGCAGCAATCTTGTCCCACGTGTCCAAAGTCTCTTTTATTAATGGATAAAAGGTCAGTTTGTAGGTGTGGTCTTTCTGTGGGATCCACGCCAGTGCTCCCACATTACTGCAATTAAGAATGTCTGTGTTAAGTTTCACCCAGGTTTTGTGTGGAACATTTTTACTCCATTCAATGATTTGCAGTGAGATGGCCTGTCTGTATGAATGCAAGTTTGGCACTCCCATCCCTCCCATTGACCGTGTTTTGCACAATGTTTGTCTGTTAATCCTTGGGTTTTTTGCCTTGCTAAATATATTTTTCCATTGCGTTCTGTATGTGTTGGATATGTGGGTTGTTTGGTGCTATGGGAATAGTTTGTAACACATACAGAACTCTTGGCAGAAAGTTCATTTTAATTAAGTTTATACACCCCAACCATGATATGTTTCTTTTTCCAGCTGGACAGGTCAGCTATTATTTCTTCTTTGAGTTTTTTGTAGTTAGTTATCTACCACTTTTATAGGGCTATATCTCCTAATCAAATTAAAATTTGTGTGGGACTCATTAATGTTAAGGAGTTCAGATTTATTGAGATGTAGATGGAAATTAGAGACTAATCCGTGAGGCTCAAACTCCCTAAATACTTCAGGTAGTGAGTGGATAGTGTTTGTGAGGGTGAGTAGTATATCATCTGCATACATGGCCAATTTGTGTTCTGTGGCATGAATTTGCAGGCCTTTAATGTTGGGGTTCTCTCTTATTTTACTGACTAGAGGTTCTATTTAGACGGCAAACAGAAGAGGGGGGAGTGGACAACCCTGTCTCATTCTATTCAATATTTTAAAGGGTACTGACAGTACCCCATTGACGTGGATCCTAGCGTTTGGTGAGAAATATAGTGAGGTGATTAGATTAGTAAGTTTAGGACCGATGTTCATTTTAACTAGGGTAGAGAGCATGAAGGACCAATTAACACCGTCAAACACATTCTCTGTGTCTGTGGAGAGAAGGGTGAGGGGGGTAATTGTGAGCATGAGAGATCAGTATAGCACCTTTGAGGTGTTATCCCTCGCCTTTCTGCAGGGGATAAAGCCCACTTGGTCAGTAGAGACATGAATTTGTTGAGCCTGTTTGCTACAAGTTTAGCTAGGATTTTAATGTCAGAGTTGAGCAGGGATATTGGATGGATATTTTCAGGTTTATTTGGGGGTTTACCCGGTTTCGGGAGTACAATTATATGGGCTTCTAACATGGAGCCTGGGAGGGAGGCTGTATCAAAAGTGGAGTTAAAAATATCTAGAATATGAGGTGCCAGTATTTGGTAAATGTTTTATAATATTTGGATCCCAGGCCATCTGGGCCCGAGCTTTTCCCTGTGGGTAAGTCTTTGACGGTTTCTAAAATTCATTAAGCGTAAAAGGCTCCTCTAAAGAATTACTTTCCTCTTGTGAAAGGGATGGCAGAGTAACCTTTGAAAGTTAATCCTGGACCGGGGCAAAGTTGTGTATCTTGGGCGTGAACCCTTTGGAGTTTGTGGTGTGCTTTTGCAGGTTATATAGCGCTGTGTAGTAGTCTCTAAAGATCTGAGCTATGCCTTTGGCTTCCTAATAGGGGTTACTATGTGAATCTACAATCTCGTGAACATAGCTTTTTAACTTTCTACGGGCAATGCCTTGGGCTAGCATTTTCCCTGTTTCATCCCTTTGTTCATAGAACTTCTGTTTCAGGAGAAACGCCTTTCTTTGGTGTTCTTCCTGCAGGTGATTTAATAAATTGAATTTTGGCTGATTCCCACTCAGCTAAGTGGGTAGTGCTCGAGGGGTCTGCCTCGTGTAAAGCTTCACTGTGTGACAAATGGGATAGTAGGGTTTTAAGTCTATACAGGGAGTGCAGAATTATTAGGCAAATGAGTATTTTGACCACATTATCCTCTTTATGCATGTTGTCTTACTCCAAGTTGTATGGGCTCGAAAGCCTACTACCAATTAAGCATATTAGGTGATGTGCATCTCTGTAATGAGAAGGGGTGTGGTCTAATGACATCAACACCCTATATCAGGTGTGCATAATTATTAGGCAACTTCCTTTCCTTTGGCAAAATGGGTCAAAAGAAGGACTTGACAGGCTCAGAAAAGTAAAAAATAGTGAGATATCTTGCAGAGGGATGCAGCACTCTTAAAATTGCAAAGCTTCTGAAGCGTGATCATCGAACAATCAAGCGTTTCATTCAAAATAGTCAACAGGGTCGCAAGAAGCGTGTGGAAAAACCAAGGCGCAAAATAACTGCCCATGAACTGAGAAAAGTCAAGCGTGCAGCTGCCAAGATGCCACTTGCCACCAGTTTGGCCATATTTCAGAGCTGCAACATCACTGGAGTGCCCAAAAGCACAAGGTGTGCAATACTCAGAGACATGGCCAAGGTAAGAAAGGCTGAAAGATGACCACCACTGAACAAGACACACAAGCTGAATCGTCAAGACTGGGCCAAGAAATATCTCAAGACTGATTTTTCTAAGGTTTTATGGACTGATGAAATGAGAGTGAGTCTTGATGGGCCAGATGGATGGGCCCGTGGCTGGATTGGTAAAGGGCAGAGAGCTCCAGTCCGACTCAGACGCCAGCAAGGTGGAGGTGGAGTACTGGTTTGGGCTGGTATCATCAAAGATGAGCTTGTGGGGCCTTTTTGGGTTGAGGATGGAGTCAAGCTCAACTCCCAGTCCTACTGCCAGTTTCTGGAAGACACCTTCTTCAAGCAGTGGTACAAGAAGAAGTCTGCATCCTTCAAGAAAAACATGATTTTCATGCAGGACAATGCTCCATCACACGCGTCCAAGTACTCCACAGCGTGGCTGGCAAGAAAGGGTATAAAAGAAGAAAATCTAATAACATGGCCTCCTTGTTCACCTGATCTGGACCCCATTGAGAACCTGTGGTCCATCATCAAATGTGAGATTTTTACAAGGAGGGAAAACAGTACACCTCTCTGAACAGTGTCTGGGAGGCTGTGGTTGCTGCTGCACGCAATGTTAATGGTGAACAGATCAAAACACTGACAGAATCCATGGATGGCAGGCTTTTGAGTGTCCTTGCAAAGAAAGGTGGCTATATTGGTCACTGATTTGTTTTTGTTTTGTTTTTGAATGTCAGAAATGTATATTTGTGAATGTTGAGATGTTATATTGGTTTCACTGGTAAAAATAAATAATTGAAATGGGTATATATTTGTTTTTTGTTAAGTTGCCTAATAATTATGCACAGTAATAGTCACCTGCACACACAGATATCCCCCTAAAATAGATATAACGTAAAACAAACTAAAAACTACTTCCAAAACTATTCAGCTTTGATATTAATGAGTTTTTTGGGTTCATTGAGTACATGGTTGTTGTTCAATAATAATATTAATCCTCAAAAATACAACTTGCCTAATAATTCTGCACTCCCTGTATTGCTTGGTCCTAATTTTAATAAGCTCCCCCCTAAGGACACATTTATGTGCTTCCCATACCGTAGTTAGTGGCAGATCATCCACTGAGTTAGTTTGAAAGTATTCTTGGAGAAGTTTAGCGATATCAGCCTGAGTGACTGGGTTGTTTATCAAAGTGTCATTCAGTCTCCACACATAGGAGGCGACTGGGATGGTGGGCCACTGGATTGTACAGGAGACTGGGGCATGGTCTGACCAGGTGAAAGGATTGATGGAGCAATCTGATATGAGAGTTAAACCTATGGTATCGGTGAAGATATAATCAATCCTTGAGTATTTATTATGCGGGTGTGAGAAGGTAAAGTCTCTGGTGCTCGGGTGTGTTATACGCCAAACGTCATGGGCCGACAAGTCCCTCATAAGAGAGCTTATTGTTTTTTAAGTGTCCTGTGGGAGGCACTGGAGGAGCCATCGGAGGTGCCTAGGAGGGGATCTAGTGCAACGTTGAAATCTCCTCCCAGTAGGAGGATTCTTTTTTGAAATTTGAGTATTTTTTGCTCTATTTTTTTTAAAAAAAGGGTGCTTGCAAGGAGTTAGGGGAATATAGGTTTACAACAGTCATTTGCCTATTGTATAAGAGGCCCGTGATAATAATGTATTGACCCTCAGGGTCCCTAGGCCTGAAATGAGGCCTTTGTGTGGAACAGTATCCCCACTCCGTTTTTCTTGGTGGTGCCAGATGCAAAATATGCCTGCGTGTAGTGTTTATGGAACCACTTGGGTTAACGCCCTTTTCTAAAATGTGTTTCCTGTAAGAGGATTATGTCTCCTCCCATTCTCTGGAGGTCATTAAGTACAATGGACCTTTTCCCTGGGTTGTTAATACCCTTGACATTTACTGTTATCTTTTCTACACCGTGGGATTTGTTCCTTAGCTTATGTGGTGTAATTTTCCCAGGGACTGGGGCAAATTGTCTAAGGGGAAGGGGAAGGAAGTGGGGCAGAGGAGGAGAATTGGTGAGTCAGGGTTAGGAAGGCTGAGGTGAAAGATGGTGTATGGGGAAGATAATTTGTTACCCCTCTGTGCAGTGCAGTGGGGTCAAAGAACAACAACAATTCAAGACTGTGCACTAACTAGTATAGTAATAACAAACAGAATATTTTGTAACAGACTAATAGAAATAACACTAGGGGTAGATACCCTAGATTGAAGCATGTGAAAGTGTGAAATGTTGAAATATTATGAGCTAACATGTGCTGTGCGGACTGTAGCAGACTGTAGTGTATTGCAATGTTATGCGCAGGGAGGTGCGTGTAAGGGTGTGTAGTAAGTGTGTAGGGCATAAGTACAAGTGGGATGTTGCAACTCCTAGGATTATCTAGGTTATTTGTTATTGTGTGCTATGTATGATATTTTAATGCTTATGTCAGACTGGTGGTAGAGTTGTTTATATTCCACTGTGGATGTAACAGAAACAGTAATGTCATCTTTACTGTGAAAAACATAATTCGAGTCAACTTTAGAAATACAAAGACATTCTGTGTACGGCTATAAAAGCCCATTCCAGCATATTTTAAACAATTCAATACTGTTCTACCCATCACTGGCTGGAATAGCTGTTTATTTCCTTAATTGTAGGCTATGTGTGGTATTATAGTGCTTATGTCCTCCTGACAATAATAAAATGTATATTCCCTTGTGGGTGTATCAGGGACTGTAAAACCATCTCTACAGTAGAAAACTTAATGTGAAACATCTTTAATAGTCCGAAGACATTCTATATAAGGTTGAAAAATAGGAGACACAGAGGCGGCAATATGGCCTAATAACGTTGACACAGAGGCGCCAATATGGATTATTCTATATAAGGTTATAAATGTCTAATCTAATAAACATCAAAACTCAAAAATTTCAAAACTATTCTTCACTTATCTGATTAGCATAGCAGTTAATGTCCTTGATTCCTTTTGGCAAGTTCTTTACCTGTCTCAGCCTAAACGGGAGTCAGGTGTGGCCGGGGTCCTGTGAGGAAGTCTCTGGGAGATGATGAACAGATGAAGATGCTTCATCCTGCAAATGAGAGAGAAGCTGGAAGTTGAATGATAAGGCCCAGATTTTTGTTAAAGGCCTCCAGGTATGTTGCGGAAGACAGACGTGATGTCGTCTGTTGTGGCAATAATGCATGTCAGGAATCCCCAACGGTAGGAAATACCATTGTCCCTGAGAACTGTTGTTATGAATCTCAAGTCCTTTTTTTTTTATAGAGTAGTGGAGCATAAGTCTGAGTAAACTTGCATTTCTATGCCCGCATGCGTAAGAGGTGACTTGTTTATGCCCCCCCCCTAAGGATTTCCTCTTTATCACGGGAGGAGAGTAATTTTACAACTACATCCCTCGGGGGTGGTTTTAGGTGACGGGCTCTCTATGTACTCTTTCTATTGGGACTTCAGGGGCAGAGGGAGAATCTTTTATGGTGTGGAATAGGCTTTGTAGATATCCCAAGAGGGCTGTAGGGGACACTGACTAAGGGACGCCCCTAATCCTAAGGTTGTTTCTTCTACTCCTATTCTCCAGATCCTCCATGTGGTCCATGAGGTTTTGTATCATATCTGAGTGCAGTTGTGTATTTTCTGCTTGCTGGTGAAGATCTGCTCTTTGGGTCTCATGTTTCCCTTCAAGTTTTAAAACTCTGTTTTCTACCCCCTTGATATCCTGCCTGAGTTCCCCAAATAATTCCTTAACCTCTTGCATAGCTGTTCTTATGTCCTCTTTGAAGGATAATGATTTCAGGTCCTCTTTGGTGACGTAGTTGGTAAATTCTGGACTCCCATCATAAACTAGAGCTTCTGCACTCTGCCAGCTTTTATAGTGGGCATCAGTAACCAGGGCTGGGGAGGGATCCACCGGTTTCAAGTAGTTGTTCATCGTGGAGAGTTTGTGGTCTTTGGTAAGCTTAGAAGATCTTCTATTTGGCATTACAGTATTTATTGCCTGAGTAGTTATCATGCACGCTGTGCACTTGAAGCAATGGAAGTGTTCTTTCTGTGCGTTAATTGAATGCCCTGATGTCCCCCACTTAGACCAAAAGGGTTTCTTTGTTCGCCCCTATGTAGAGAAAACTTCTTCGGCCAGAGTAGGTTCTAAGTATCTGTAGCTGTGAGAGCCACTTGTGTGTCTGGTTAGTTTACCCGCCGGCCCCACTTTCAAGGGTGGCTTTATGTTAGGTCAGGGTATTACCCTGAGAGTAAATGCGTGTCTCTGCAAATATAAAAACAGTTGCTTTTATAATTAATTAAGGGGGTGCCGCTATCCCCCTCCTGTGTGTAGTGCTACAGGGTCCTGGGGTCGCCAACTCTGCCTCCCTTATATCTAACAACGAGGGTGTATGTAATCTCAGCACTGCTATGATCTTGATAGATAGGCCTCCTCTGCCACAGGACTGAGGGTTATTTCTTGGGCTACTGATCTCTTTGCGATAGGGTTATAAATAAACTGTCCCTTTTGTTAATTTCCCCCTTGCACCTTTCTCTGACTCACCTCTAGCTCTGTTATACCCCTGATGGATCTTAGAGTTTAGTCCCCTTAGTTGGTGATATAAGTGCTCAAGGGTCGTGTCGGGGTCTCTCCAGTAATAGCTTTTGCGCCCAGGATATAGAATGGAATACGTGGGGCCCGTCTCTTAGGATATGTGCCAGGCTGGCTAGTACTCACTGTAGGGACTGCTGGTCCGTACACATTTTGTGACGTTCGTCTTAGTGGCTTGTGTGCAGGTAGTCGCAGGTCTCCACAAGGTCTGTATTCAGAGGATCTTTCTAGTCACCAATAGCTCCGCGATGTAAGCTGCAGTTTTCTTTGCTTGTCACCTCTTCGGGCATAAGTTAGCCTGTCGTTGGTCCACTCTGAAGTAGGCCCGGCGGTGTCGGCAGTAAACTCGGCCTGTACATTGGGGTGTGTGCCTCCCTGCACAATTAAAGCTTAGGTCCATGTAAGAGGAGTACTCCCCTATCTGCTACATCAATTAGGCTTTGATTTTGCAGGTTGGTAGCCCTTAGATGAGCGTCTTACAGTCTCAGGGCTCTGGAGCAACTAAGTTACGTAGACATATTCCTGTGCAACTAGGCTCCACCCCCCAGGACATCTTATTATAGAGGAAAGAGAGTCTAAAAGGGAAGTTCCATTGGTATTTAAGGTTGGCTTTTATTAAAGCTGTGAGGATCGGCTTCATATCTCTCTGTTTCCTGAGTGTAAGTTGGGAAAGAGCTGAGAATATTTTGATAGTGGTATCTTCAAACACCAGTTGTGGAATCTTTATTGCCACTTGAAGGAGTTGTTCCTTTGTAGTATAATAATTACATTTTATTATCACATCCCTGACTGATGAAGCATTAGAGGGCTTATTTAAGGCTCTGTGAGCACTGTCCATCATGAAGAGGGCTAGATCAGTATCTGGTAGTAGTTGTTGATAGAGTTTTAGTAGAGTGGTGTTTAGATCAGTGTAGGTCTCTGGTAAATTTCTCATTCTTAAATTAGATCTGCGGGACCTATTTTTATATCCTCTAATTGTATTTATAATTGCTGAATATGTTCTCGCTGTTGTAGCTCATTCTGTATAGGTGGAATTTCTCCCACCACTCTCAAATTTATCTTCCAGTTCAGCAGTTCTATTTCCTATGTCTAGGATATCCTTTCTTAGATCTCATAGTGCAGATTTTAACTCTTCTTGGAAAACTGCCTTTGTGTGCTGTACCAAATCTGTCTGATCTGTGATCTGTTGTGTCCCTGTTATAGGGTTATTCACTTCCTCTGTTTTCTCCATATCATTCTGAGGTGATGTTGCTTCTTTTGGGCCTTTTTTCTATTGGACTTTATGGAGACAATCTTTAACTGATTGATTGAGGCCTTTCATGATAGTTTAGTCCGTTTCTGTGCTTGGTTAATGGCCCAGGGCTTGTTAGATACGGACCGTATGTCAGTCTATCCAGATATCTGAAAATGTGAGAAATCAGGCGGTAGTAATGAAGGACCATATCCCTTTATTTTTTATGTGATAATGGAGTCATCTCCGTGGCCATAGCCAGCTAGACCAATTGTTTAAAAACATTGCAGTCCCTTAAATCATTGCAATCATTCTGTATACTGTGGGTTTCCTTCCCCTCTTTTTTCCTTGTTTCGGTGATATTTGCAATAAGCAGGTACCCTTTGCAGATTTGCAGCTTTGCTAATAATGAACTACATCATATGAGTTAGATCTCACTTCCAATATTCTAGTAACGTGTTCTATTGTCTGTTATACAGATTCAGAAAAGATATTGCACAGTAAAAGGAGAATTTTATGTAAATCTCAAGACCTTAGTATAGCGTGTTTTAGACCTATAGACTCTGCTCCAAATATGGCCACTGTGATGTATCCCTAAAAAGTGAAGTGCGCAGATTCTAGTTTGATACTCTCTTCATTTGGGTATGTGTATAAGCAAAAAGTTTACCAGGGTAATTGTTGTTATATTATACCACTGTCCGATGCATGGTCGATTATGTCCTGTATGTCTCCTTGCTGAAACCCACCAGGCCGCACGTATACAGTTATACCGCTGAGACGTGCAGAGGTTCCATCGGACTTCCAAACTTGAAACCTCAGGTGCCGATCTTGTTCTTGGGGCTGTTCTTTATAGTTCAGTCAAGTTTGGGGCAAAATTATGCGATTATTTTGCACTAAATCGGTCAATTAGCCGGAGCTGCTCTCACTTACGTCTGTTAAGTTCGAAACTTGGCTCCGCCCTTTCGGGTACCCTGACATTTTATAACTGTGATAACTCAATCTCTGGGAGTATGGATCTTCCATGAATCTCTTCTCCTCATTATATCCTGTTTGGTTTGCTCACAGTATTTTCTGAGTGTTATATCCTGTGTATAATAAATACTTGAATTGCAAGAGTGTGAGTTTGTTCATGTGATAAAGAGTGTGTTTGTTCCCATGTGTGTATGCGTGAGCAAGCGTGGGCATTGTGGGTGTTGTAAGAAACATATATTGCAGAACTGCTTTGCAGGGTTTAGATTTGGATTTTTTTTTAAAGGGCCCATTACATTTACCTGTGCGCCTAAGACTCTAAGGGGCCGATTTATCATATGTCGGGTGGACACTGAGTGGATCATGTCCGCCCGACATCGCTGAATGCAAATTTAGATTTGATATTTAAAAAACATGTGAACCATAACATAGGGAATTATAAAACAAGCAAATTACATATTCATAGAAACTTTGGGGCCAATTTATAAATCTCTGTCTGACATGATACGCTGTAGCTACTTTCATCCTATTGGCTGATTTGAATTTGAAGAATCAAATCAGCCAAAAGGAATGCAAGGGTACTCCTATATAAAAGGGGTTCCTTGCATTTAATATTCAGTGTGTGGATGGAGATCGCATGAAGAGAAGCTCCCTGTCGTTGCCCTAAAGAGGATCACCAATGTTGCCATCGACCTCGCCGAAGACTTCAAAGCCGCCTCCGGGATGAAGATAGAAGATTTACCATGGCTGGGATGAAGATTGAAAAAGATGGTCCTACGATGGATGAAGATGGAGAATCACCGGGATGATGATGGAGCGCTGCCCTTCATCATTGGTGAGTACCAATTTAGGGGTTAGTGTTAGTTACTTTTTTTCATTTTTCGGGGTGTTTTTTTTTTTTTTTTTAAAGATTAGGGCTTTTTTATTTTTATTGGGCAGCAAAAGAGCTGTATGTTTAAGCCCTTAGGTTAAATCAGTGGGGTAAAGAAAATCCTATAGAGTGTAGTGTGTGGAAAGTTAAAGCTGCATGGAAGCAATGTGGAGTGTACAGCTCTGTGGAGCCACATGAATAAGTTTACTACTGAAAGATACTGCCCCAGTATAGTGCAGAAAATGCACCTACCAGTTTGCCTCTGGAGTTTTTTAAGGGCAATACCCATCCAAATGCCCTTTGGCGGTTTAGGGGTTTATAGTTTTAATTACTGTATGTTTTTTTCAAACTTGCAATTGCAGCATTATGCAAAATACGAAAAAAACATATAGCGCCCTGAGTTTTCACAGCAATAAAGGGATGAGACCATACATCTGTTCAGATATCTAATTTAGGCTGTTGGGCCATGTATCTGACCTGATCTCTCTTTATAGTATACAGCTGAGCTGTTGTCTCATTCGGTTAAATTCTTTTTGCAAAAATGGGGCTACAGGGACAAAGAAAGGGATGAAATAGCAAGTATGTGATTAAAACTATTTCCTGCACGTATATATATAAACCTAAATTATTGTTATTAGGTACCAATAAGTATTACACTTTGCACGCATTTCCAGGGTAAGGGAAACTTAAGACAAAGCAGCAAAGCAAATGTAGAAATACTACTGTATGTTTAAGCCCTTAGGTTAAATCAGTGGGGTAAAGAAAATCCTATAGAGTGTAGTGTGTGGAAAGTTAAAGCTGCATGGAAGCAATGTGGAGTGTACAGCTCTGTGGAGCCACATGAATAAGTTTACTACTGAAAGATACTGCCCCAGTATAGTGCAGAAAATGCACCTACCAGTTTGCCTCTGGAGTTTTTTAAGATATTGGGGACGATTTATCAAGAGCCGAATGGCCACTGATACCCCTCTTTCCATGTGAGTCTTCAGGCTTACCGGAAACAGCAGTTATGAAGCAGCGGTCTTAAGACCGCTGCTCCTTAACTGGTCTGCTGCCTCTGAGGCTGCGGACATCAATCTGCCTGATCCTATATGATCGGGTTGATTGACACCCCCTGCTAGAGAATATATACATTACCATTTCACAAAACCCTGACTGCTTAAAAGCAATTTTCTCTGTCCTGCTACAGTGTGACCCTGCAACCAGCTGCAAGGGTTCCCTAATCTTTTCTGCCTTGTAGCAGCATTGGCCCCCCTGCTGTAAAGTGAAATATAAACAGATCTAAGATACCAATGTTGAAAAAAGATTATTTTTTTTTAATTAAAAGTACTGTAACATCAAGCTCACCATTTTCTCAACTGAGCCGGGCTAGTAAATTCACTTGCCCACACAGACCACTTGAAAGTAACACTTTACCCCATTTTTTTCTCCAAATTTATTTGTTTCCAGTGATCTATTTGAACTGCTGGAGAGTATTAAAATGTTTACAAATAGCTCCTTTTACTTTATTTTGGCATTTAAAATACCTGAATTTTCCTGTGTTATCACTATCTATTCGGAATGTTTCTATAATTAGGTAGAGGTTAAAGGAAACCTGTATAAAGTTCAAGAAATTACACTTCCAGTAGGAGGTAGAAGAACTATTAATTTTCAATTGTTCTAAGTATTGGGCTTTAGTTTACAGGGAGAGGCATGTGTGTAGCTATCAATCACCTGCTAGCAGCACCCAGTAGTGCATTGCTGTGAGGTCTACCTAGGTGTGCTATTTAACAAAGGGTACTAAGGACTCAATGATATAAACTTCGCCTGCTCAAAGCCACTTTTTCTTGCCGACTCTCGCAAGGCTGCTCCAGTGAAATGATAGTATAAAAGGGGCAGTCCCTGCAAGTGGCGAGATGGCTCCTAATAAAAGTATTGGAGCTTGCTGGATAGGGATACTTCGCTCCTTAGAGCGAAGTTAGCAGGGAGCAGGGGAGCACGTTAAAATTAAAATCCTGCAGCCAATATAACTCACATTATGCTGCTTTCTGCAATGAGCATCTTATATTCAACTATATTTTCATATATATGTGTTTATCTATTAGGGTTATAATTATTTTGAGTGTTTTGAGAAAAGCTCGCCACCTTTTAGTTGGCGAGAAAATACTGTGATATCTGCAGTGCAAAAATCTTTATAGAATTATGCTGGGATTAGAGAGACATTTTCATATACGACCAAGGAATGCCCATGTTCAGCCCATTTTACGAAAAACAATTACGCTTTGCATTTTGTATTTATAAGTTCAATTTTCTGTGTACTACAATTACGCTGTGCATATTTAATTTGATGTATTCCTGCGTAAATTATATAAAATTTTAACTTTTTTTTTTTAACTTACGATTTTTGGTGAAGAATTTTGTTACGGTTTTTGATGGACCTTAACAATACATTTTTTCTTGCTTATTTTTGTGTGAATGGTTCAAATATTTGTTTTTTATGATGTTTAAAATACGAATTTTGTGGTGAACATTTCACATGAAAATGCAGTATACTCCCCTTAGCGAGACACCCTGTTTTCAGAGTAAAAAGTGGCTTTAGATCATTCCACCAGGGAAATAGGAGGACTGGCGAGCATTCTTTAGTAATCTAGGCAGCCCAGAGAGCTTTCAATCAACGAGCCCTAAGAGAACAAAACAAATTTCTCAATCAAATTAAATTGCATATCTGATCCCTGAAAGTTTAATTTGGCCTTTCATGTCCCTTTTTAAAGGGACAGAATCACTTTAGCTGAGCAAACTACTATTCCATTAGAATACAACACTTCATTCAAGGACATATTTATAAGACTTGTTCTAAGAGGTAACATCTAGAGTGACAGTTCACCTCTGCCTCATTGTCTATGGTTAGAGGTGGTGAGTTACCATGGAGCCTGTGATGTCACAGAGACCCTTTTATCACAAACAGGCATTAGCTCTTAAATCAGTGATCCCATCACACTTTCACTTACAATAGATAGGACGTTAGTAGCTTACCATAGAAAAGCTTTCCAGCATGCTGTTTTTTTGTCTTTAGACTAGTAGTTTGTGGTGTTTGAGTAGCAGATGCTATAACTTTAAAGTGTGACTCTTTATCACAGATGCTCTCTGAGAAGATTTCACTGGATTAGATTCAGGATCGTCCGTAGATGTTTAAAGTTGTCAATACTTACTTTTGTTATACTGTTGTGGAAAAAATCTTCATCAATGCCAAAATGCAGGCTGGCCGTTTAACTAGAAGAGTCTGGTGGTTAAAATCTTGGTCGTCGGATACGATTTGTAAAGGCAGATTTTGTCTTCTCCTTTTCAGTGGAAGATTTTCTTCAAACCCAAACTGTACACATTTATTTCTATGCCTGTTTTTGAGTTTTTTTCTGATTCAGCCATTGACACTCTTCTTCAAGGTAGGAATCCTTTGTCTAGGAAGATTTATCATAAGACCTGGAAATGTTTCCATTCCTGGTTTCACAGTAAAGTTTCCTTGGAAAACTGAAAAAATGTTATAAAGTTTAGAGTATCCAGTACAGCAGTAGTAGATGATTGGGTAATCACAGTAATAGAAATCTGGTAACTGAGATATGCTGCAGGGTTAGAGTATATAATACAGTTGCAGCAGATGACTAGATAATTACAGTAATACTTGTCTGGTAACTGAGTTATGTTGCTTGGTCATGGTATACAAAATAGCTGTATACAGTTTTAGCAAATGACTGTATAATCCCAATAATACTTGTTTGGTAACTGAGTTAAATAATACAAAAAGTAGAGGGCGCCACATAGTGCAGATCAGCAGGTAACCAAAAACGTTTAGATACAGGTGAAACCCTACTTACGTGATATAAGGCACAATTGTGCAGTACAGGTAGACCGGAAACAAAGGTTCATCTGGCAGACTCCTAGGCACACTAGAATCTGGGGATATCCTCGTCCCACCAAAAGGGAGTCCAGAGATATTCCCTAATACTCCAGGGAATATTGGGCCACGATCAGTGATGAAGATCGGCTCTCATAAGAGCACAATGGCAAAGGATTGTATCCACAAGGAAAAGGAAGCAGCGAGAAGATGAGTAGTAAAAATGTATTTTAAAAGGTTAAAAACATATGCAACGTGTTTCTCCGTGTACACTGCACGGTTTCATCAGGCAAGTTATGTTGCAGGGTCAGGTTATACACTACAGTTGTAGCAGATGACTGAGTAATCACATTAATACTTATCTGGAAACTGATTAGGGTATAGAATTTACTTGATGCAAATGGCTGGATGATCACAATAGTGGTTCTTCGGGAACCGAAATTTGTTGCAGGGTTTAGAATATACAATATAGTGGTGTCCAGGATAAATACAGCAGAATAATCAAAAAAATACAGCAGGGTATGTGAGGGCAGTAGAACACAGGCAGAGGAAATCAGGCGGGACCGGAAAGGCTGCTCCAGTGAAATGATAGTATAAAAGGGGCAGTCCCTGCAAGTGGCGAGATGGCTCCTAATAAAAGTATTGGAGCTTGCTGGATAGGGATACTTCGCTCCTTAGAGCGAAGTTAGCAGGGAGCAGGGGAGCACGTTAAAATTAAAATCCTGCAGCCAATATAACTCACATTATGCTGCTTTCTGCAATGAGCATCTTATATTCAACTATATTTTCATATATATGTGTTTATCTATTAGGGTTATAATTATTTTGAGTGTTTTGAGAAAAGCTCGCCACCTTTTAGTTGGCGAGAAAATACTGTGATATCTGCAGTGCAAAAATCTTTATAGAATTATGCTGGGATTAGAGAGACATTTTCATATACGACCATGGAATGCCCATGTTCAGCCCATTTTACGAAAAACAATTACGCTTTGCATTTTGTATTTATAAGTTCAATTTTCTGTGTACTACAATTACGCTGTGCATATTTAATTCGATGTACTCCTGCGTAAATTATATAAAATTTTAACTTTTTTTTTTAACTTACGATTTTTGGTGAAGAATTTTGTTACGGTTTTTGATGGACCTTAACAATACATTTTTTCTTGCTTATTTTTGTGTGAATGGTTCAAATATTTGTTTTTTATGATGTTTAAAATACGAATTTTGTGGTGAACATTTCACATGAAAATGCAGTATACTCCCCTTAGCGAGACACCCTGTTTTCAGAGTAAAAAGTGGCTTTAGATCATTCCACCAGGGAAATAGGAGGACTGGCGAGCATTCTTTAGTAATCTAGGCAGCCCAGAGAGCTTTCAATCAACGAGCCCTAAGAGAACAAAACAAATTTCTCAATCAAATTAAATTGCATATCTGATCCCTGAAAGTTTAATTTGGCCTTTCATGTCCCTTTTTAAAGGGACAGAATCACTTTAGCTGAGCAAACTACTATTCCATTAGAATACAACACTTCATTCAAGGACATATTTATAAGACTTGTTCTAAGAGGTAACATCTAGAGTGACAGTTCACCTCTGCCTCATTGTCTATGGTTAGAGGTGGTGAGTTACCATGGAGCCTGTGATGTCACAGAGACCCTTTTATCACAAACAGGCATTAGCTCTTAAATCAGTGATCCCATCACACTTTCACTTACAATAGATAGGACGTTAGTAGCTTACCATAGAAAAGCTTTCCAGCATGCTGTTTTTTGTCTTTAGACTAGTAGTTTGTGGTGTTTGAGTAGCAGATGCTATAACTTTAAAGTGTGACTCTTTATCACAGATGCTCTCTGAGAAGATTTCACTGGATTAGATTCAGGATCGTCCGTAGATGTTTAAAGTTGTCAATACTTACTTTTGTTATACTGTTGTGGAAAAAATCTTCATCAATGCCAAAATGCAGGCTGGCCGTTTAACTAGAAGAGTCTGGTGGTTAAAATCTTGGTCGTCGGATACGGTTTGTAAAGGCAGATTTTGTCTTCTCCTTTTCAGTGGAAGATTTTCTTCAAACCCAAACTGTACACATTTATTTCTATGCCTGTTTTTGAGTTTTTTTTCTGATTCAGCCATTGACACTCTTCTTCAAGGTAGGAATCCTTTGTCTAGGAAGATTTATCATAAGACCTGGAAATGTTTCCATTCCTGGTTTCACAGTAAAGTTTCCTTGGAAAACTGAAAAAATGTTATAAAGTTTAGAGTATCCAGTACAGCAGTAGTAGATGATTGGGTAATCACAGTAATAGAAATCTGGTAACTGAGATATGCTGCAGGGTTAGAGTATATAATACAGTTGCAGCAGATGACTAGATAATTACAGTAATACTTGTCTGGTAACTGAGTTATGTTGCTTGGTCATGGTATACAAAATAGCTGTATACAGTTTTAGCAAATGACTGTATAATCCCAATAATACTTGTTTGGTAACTGAGTTAAATAATACAAAAAGTAGAGGGCGCCACATAGTGCAGATCAGCAGGTAACCAAAAACGTTTAGATACAGGTGAAACCCTACTTACGTGATATAAGGCACAATTGTGCAGTACAGGTAGACCGGAAACAAAGGTTCATCTGGCAGACTCCTAGGCTCACTAGAATCTGGGGATATCCTCGTCCCACCAAAAGGGAGTCCAGAGATATTCCCTAATACTCCAGGGAATATTGGGCCACGATCAGTGATGAAGATCGGCTCTCATAAGAGCACAATGGCAAAGGATTGTATCCACAAGGAAAAGGAAGCAGCGAGAAGATGAGTAGTAAAAATGTATTTTAAAAGGTTAAAAACATATGCAACGTGTTTCTCCGTGTACACTGCACGGTTTCATCAGGCAAGTTATGTTGCAGGGTCAGGTTATACACTACAGTTGTAGCAGATGACTGAGTAATCACATTAATACTTATCTGGAAACTGATTAGGGTATAGAATTTACTTGATGCAAATGGCTGGATGATCACAATAGTGGTTCTTTGGGAACCGAAATTTGTTGCAGGGTTTAGAATATACAATATAGTGGTGTCCAGGATAAATACAGCAGAATAATCAAAAAAATACAGCAGGGTATGTGAGGGCAGTAGAACACAGGCAGAGGAAATCAGGCGGGACCGGAAAGGCTGCTCCAGTGAAATGATAGTATAAAAGGGGCAGTCCCTGCAAGTGGCGAGATGGCTCCTAATAAAAGTATTGGAGCTTGCTGGATAGGGATACTTCGCTCCTTAGAGCGAAGTTAGCAGGGAGCAGGGGAGCACGTTAAAATTAAAATCCTGCAGCCAATATAACTCACATTATGCTGCTTTCTGCAATGAGCATCTTATATTCAACTATATTTTCATATATATGTGTTTATCTATTAGGGTTATAATTATTTTGAGTGTTTTGAGAAAAGCTCGCCACCTTTTAGTTGGCGAGAAAATACTGTGATATCTGCAGTGCAAAAATCTTTATAGAATTATGCTGGGATTAGAGAGACATTTTCATATACGACCATGGAATGCCCATGTTCAGCCCATTTTACGAAAAACAATTACGCTTTGCATTTTGTATTTATAAGTTCAATTTTCTGTGTACTACAATTACGCTGTGCATATTTAATTTGATGTATTCCTGCGTAAATTATATAAAATTTTAACTTTTTTTTTTAACTTACGATTTTTGGTGAAGAATTTTGTTACGGTTTTTGATGGACCTTAACAATACATTTTTTCTTGCTTATTTTTGTGTGAATGGTTCAAATATTTGTTTTTTATGATGTTTAAAATATGAATTTTGTGGTGAACATTTCACATGAAAATGCAGTATACTCCCCTTAGCGAGACACCCTGTTTTCAGAGTAAAAAGTGGCTTTAGATCATTCCACCAGGGAAATAGGAGGACTGGCGAGCATTCTTTAGTAATCTAGGCAGCCCAGAGAGCTTTCAATCAACGAGCCCTAAGAGAACAAAACAAATTTCTCAATCAAATTAAATTGCATATCTGATCCCTGAAAGTTTAATTTGGCCTTTCATGTCCCTTTTTAAAGGGACAGAATCACTTTAGCTGAGCAAACTACTATTCCATTAGAATACAACACTTCATTCAAGGACATATTTATAAGACTTGTTCTAAGAGGTAACATCTAGAGTGACAGTTCACCTCTGCCTCATTGTCTATGGTTAGAGGTGGTGAGTTACCATGGAGCCTGTGATGTCACAGAGACCCTTTTATCACAAACAGGCATTAGCTCTTAAATCAGTGATCCCATCACACTTTCACTTACAATAGATAGGACGTTAGTAGCTTACCATAGAAAAGCTTTCCAGCATGCTGTTTTTTGTCTTTAGACTAGTAGTTTGTGGTGTTTGAGTAGCAGATGCTATAACTTTAAAGTGTGACTCTTTATCACAGATGCTCTCTGAGAAGATTTCACTGGATTAGATTCAGGATCGTCCGTAGATGTTTAAAGTTGTCAATACTTACTTTTGTTATACTGTTGTGGAAAAAATCTTCATCAATGCCAAAATGCAGGCTGGCCGTTTAACTAGAAGAGTCTGGTGGTTAAAATCTTGGTCGTCGCATACGGTTTGTAAAGGCAGATTTTGTCTTCTCCTTTTCAGTGGAAGATTTTCTTCAAACCCAAACTGTACACATTTATTTCTATGCCTGTTTTTGAGTTTTTTTTCTGATTCAGCCATTGACACTCTTCTTCAAGGTAGGAATCCTTTGTCTAGGAAGATTTATCATAAGACCTGGAAATGTTTCCATTCCTGGTTTCACAGTAAAGTTTCCTTGGAAAACTGAAAAAATGTTATAAAGTTTAGAGTATCCAGTACAGCAGTAGTAGATGATTGGGTAATCACAGTAATAGAAATCTGGTAACTGAGATATGCTGCAGGGTTAGAGTATATAATACAGTTGCAGCAGATGACTAGATAATTACAGTAATACTTGTCTGGTAACTGAGTTATGTTGCTTGGTCATGGTATACAAAATAGCTGTATACAGTTTTAGCAAATGACTGTATAATCCCAATAATACTTGTTTGGTAACTGAGTTAAATAATACAAAAAGTAGAGGGCGCCACATAGTGCAGATCAGCAGGTAACCAAAAACGTTTAGATACAGGTGAAACCCTACTTACGTGATATAAGGCACAATTGTGCAGTACAGGTAGACCGGAAACAAAGGTTCATCTGGCAGACTCCTAGGCACACTAGAATCTGGGGATATCCTCGTCCCACCAAAAGGGAGTCCAGAGATATTCCCTAATACTCCAGGGAATATTGGGCCACGATCAGTGATGAAGATCGGCTCTCATAAGAGCACAATGGCAAAGGATTGTATCCACAAGGAAAAGGAAGCAGCGAGAAGATGAGTAGTAAAAATGTATTTTAAAAGGTTAAAAACATATGCAACGTGTTTCTCCGTGTACACTGCACGGTTTCATCAGGCAAGTTATGTTGCAGGGTCAGGTTATACACTACAGTTGTAGCAGATGACTGTGTAATCACATTAATACTTATCTGGAAACTGATTAGGGTATAGAATTTACTTGATGCAAATGGCTGGATGATCACAATAGTGGTTCTTTGGGAACCGAAATTTGTTGCAGGGTTTAGAATATACAATATAGTGGTGTCCAGGATAAATACAGCAGAATAATCAAAAAAATACAGCAGGGTATGTGAGGGCAGTAGAACACAGGCAGAGGAAATCAGGCGGGACCGGAAAGACTTGAAATGCACAGGGAAAAGGTACGTTGGAACAGACACAGAGTAAACTGCAACTAAGCTGGTGCATTGAGCCTAGGCATTAAAATTTCGTAAATAGAAACTGAATCAAAGATCAGGGGCTCGATCCGATATAAATCGTCGCCTGCAAAAGCCGGCGACGCCAAAATCTGTGCGGGTTTGGTATCCTATATACAGCGTAACCTAGAAGTTACGCTCATATATTTCTGCCGTCGCCCGTAGCTTTTTGGGCCATAGACAGGTATACCAAACCAGCGCAGTTTGGTATCCAATATACAGCGTAAGGACTTACGTGGCGAAAATGGAGAAATCCATTTTCACCTCGCCACAAAAAGCAGCCATAAGAAGCCTTACGCTGACTATTGGACCCCCGTAACTCCCTAAACTACCTGCAAAATAAAACCTAACACCTAACGCAGATTTTTCCTACCTTAATTCCGATTGGCTGATAGAATCCTATCAGCCAATCGGAATTCGACGGACGCCATCTTGGATGACGTCATTTAAAGGTACCTCATTCGTCGTTCAGTCGTCGGCCGGGATGGATGCTCCGCGTCGGAGGAGCGAAGAAAGAAGATTGAAGATGCCGCTTGATGGAAGATGCCGCCGGATGGAAGAAGACTTTGCTGCCGCTTGGATAAAGACATCGCCCGGATCGGATGAGGAGTTCGGCCCGGTTGGGTGAAGACAAGGTAGGGAGATCTTCAGGGGGGTAATGTTAGGTTTATTTAAGGGTGGTTTGGGTTAGATTAGGGGTATGTGGGTGGTGGGTTGTAATGTTGGGGGGTGGTATTGTGTTTTTTTTTCAGGCAAAAGAGCAGTTTTCTTTGGGGCATACCCCGCAAAAGGCCCTTTTAAGGGCTGGTAAGGTAAAAGAGCTTCAAATCCTCTTCAATGTTATAAAGAGTGTGGTAATAGGATTTTAAGGTTTCTCCGATTCCTCTAGGTGTGTTAATTGGTTTGCCCGCTGGATACTTAATGGTCATAATTTTGGCTTGTGCTGTGCGGTGTCTAAGTTTGGTGGCCAATATTGAAGAGGCTTTGTTGCTATAATGGTAAAAAAATCCTTTTGAATTTCTCTAATGTGTAATGGGTTCTTTGGAGTTCTAACTCCAGAATTTGTTTAGTGATAACTGAGATGTCTCGTACCGTAGTACTGGAATAAGAAGTACTGAGTGAGCATCTTAGTGTTCAGAGTTGTGTAGAGAGAGTGGCTAAAGGGGTCCCTCTCCTTTCACGGATATCAGCATCCATATCAATAAAGTGTCCCCTTTGAGCGTGGCCCAGAGTATCTCGGCCGAGGTCTGAGAGGTATCATTGATTGCAAGAAATTCTATTATTTTCTCTTGGATTCCTATTTTACGAGCTGGGTCTGTGACTAGCTGCATTTTCAGTTTCCATAATGGGGGTGATGTATACGTGATGTGAGGTCCCATCACCAGGGTTACAGTATCATGGTCTGACCATGACACCAAAGGTATTTTTATGTTAGAGATATTATCTACAAGCCGGGCACTGACAAAAAAATAATCAATTTGTGTAAAAGATTTGTGTGTGTGTGTGTGGGGGGGAATAGAATGTGTATTCCTTGTTTAGTGGGTGTAGTGTTCTCCAGCAATCGTATAGATCATATTGGAGAATTACATTTTGGAAAGCTCTGGAGAGAGAATGTATTGTTCTCTCCGAAGTAGATATCTTAGGTCCCATTCTATCTAAGGTATAATCCCAGATAAGATTGAAATCCCCTCCCATTATTAGCTCTCCCTGCTTCACTGCTGACACTGATTTTAATAGTTTTGTGAGAAATCCAATTTGTTTAGAGTTTGGAGCATAAAGATTCACTAGCATTAGTAAGTGATTATTTATTCTACAGATATGTATAATGAAGCGTGCCTGTGGATCAGATTCTAAGTAGATGGGTTCGTATTTGATATTATTGCTAATATATATGGCTACTCCTCTGGACATGGACTGAAAGGGAGCTTTCAAAACTGTCGGGAACCCCTTAGATGTGTATGTAGTACCTTGGTTCGTCGTCCATTGGGTCTCCTGAATGAAGGCTATGTCTATTTTGGCTTTTCGCATGAAGTTCGTCAGTAGGCTGCGTTTTGTGGGGGAATTGAGACCTTGGGCATTCAGAGTGAGGAGAGAAAGACTATACATTCTGCAAGAGGAAAAAAAAGGGGGAGGAGAGGGGGTGGATGGGGGTAAGATGAGATGCGTAAATAGGTTATAAGGGAAAGACACTTATGTAGTTGAGTTGTCCGGAAAGTTGGGACCCCTTAGGTAAAGGCAGAGAGTTACATTTTTATAGGAACTTGTGCTAACACGTGATCCAGCTGCACTGCTGGCAAGTATACTAGTGGAAGGAGATACAGCAGTCAGTAGCTGCTTAAAGTGATGGTAAACTCTCCCCTTTATAAAATCAGATCTGGAATGTAAGCACTATTTTAGATGAAGTTTAATTCATTAGCTGTAATGAAGATGCAGTATAACTTAGTTATTAATATAGATATGAAATTCAAATACTGCATGCTCCTCCGCCCACTTCAAAAGTCAAATTTTCTGTGAGCTAACAGATTGAATTGCTGTCCAATCAGCGCTCTCCCCATATGGCACTTTTGTTGTAGCTAGAGCATTGATTGGAGAGTAATTCAATCATTTAGCTGACAGGAAAATTGACTTTTGAAGTGGGTGGTGTAACGTGGGGTATTTGAATTTCATATCTATATTAATAACTAAGTTATAGCGCATCTTCATTGCACATGATGAATAAAACCCCATCTTAAATAACGCTTACATTCCAGATCTGATTTTTAAAAGGGGAGAGTTTACCATCACTTTAAGAATAGGGAGGGAAGGGAGGGGAGGCGGAGTGTGGCATATGTTACCTCTAGCGGGTGTATGGAAATGATAAGAGTGCGAGGTGGCAGCTGTGTAGTTAAGTTAGGATGGGTAAGGGTCTTGGAGGTGTATGGATTATGACAAATGAGAATAGGTATATGGATGTGAGGTGGAGCAGGGGGGGGGGACCCCCCAGACTGGAGGTGGTACAGGGTATGGTCAAGGAAGGAGGTATGAAGAGTCTGAGAACTCAAGAAGGATGAAAGGAAATGTACAGATGATATAATATGGTGATCTGTGAAATCTTAGTAGAGATTAGTACAACAACATTTCAATTACATAATCAACAATGTAAGAACATATAACTATATTAAGTATGCAAGTGCTATAGAAAGAACAAACGTCAAAAACAGTAAAAACCTTAATTTCTATTGTAATTACTTGCAACCATATCATGAGAACAATGTTCTAACTAGTGGGATAGGGATAGTGAGAAGAGATCAGGAATGTATATGGGAGATCTATCCCTTATAGGCTCATATTTTAGGTCTTGACTGATATCCGCATAAAAGGTGGTGATGCTAGATTGGTTTGGCTGTACAAATGCACCTACTAAGGGTTTATAACTCTCCTAGAGAGCAGGGGGTTTTACAGTTCTAGATCATCTGTGACAATTTGGTTAAGAAGCGTTAGAAACGTGTGTTACATTAAACGGATACCTGTTTAGTAAAATCTAGACCTCTATATTACAAAGACCTGGGCCTCTAGTTTCATTGAGAAATTGTAAGGGTTAAACCTGGTAGGGAGAGACATTCACAACACAAACATGAAACCAGTCAGCATAAATTGAGTACCGCGGAGGGCCATATGAATATAATGAGTGTGGAATAGTTGAGCTGTCATTATGACAGGGGTAAGAAAGGTACCTGTATGTAAGCTCAGTTTATAAACAGAGGATGCAACTTAGAGGCTTTTGTCTGCTGTTGTATAGGCCTTCAATGGGATTAGTTGTGCAAAATAAAGTAATGAGGGTAAGATATGTACCCGTATGTGTGCACTACTAATGTGTCAGTGTGTATAACTCGGGTCTAGTACCGAGAAACATCTGCAATGCTAGGAGGGACTCTTGGGATCCGATGCATCCTTTCTTTTTGTCTGCGATGTGGGTCTCCTGGGTAGGGGTTGCCATTCGGGCTCTGTAATGTTGAGGTTCCCCTCCTGTTCGGAGGATTTAGGGTTACGGTCAGTGACCCGATGGAGTCCTAATGACTGTAGAATTTTCAGTCCCTGGTCTGGTGAGGTAATTACATAGGTGCGATCCTCATGTTGAAAAAAGACCTTGACAGGGAAGCCCCATCTATTTTTAAGGTTCAGTCGGTGTAAATTCTGGGTAAATGGCTGGAATGTCTGTCTCTTTGCGAGAGTATATGGGGACAAGTCTGGAAAGATTTGGACTGAGTCGTATGGTGCTTTAAGATTTTTATTAATGAATGATGCTCTTAGAACCTTTTCCTTAAAAGTGAAGTAGTGGAGCCTGAGAATGACTTCTCTCGGCGTATCTGTGGAAGAGTTCCTTGGGTGGAGAGCTCTATGAGCCCTGTCAATGAGGGACTCTTGTTCCGTGGTGGACCCAAGTAACTCCCCGAAGAGTCCAGAAAGAAATTTGAGCAGGTCAGCTGGGTTAACTTCCTCAGAGATGCCCCTGATCCGTAGGTTATTCCTGCGGGACCTATCTTCCATGTCTGCCAGTTTGGCTTCTAGGTCTGAGATCTTTTCCGCTAGGTTCTGGGGGTAGGAAAGGAGGTTAGTGTGATCTATGGCCAAATCTTCGTGCTTTCGTTCAAGGGTTTCCGTGCACTCTCCAAGGGCGACTATGTCTCGCTTCAGTTTGCTTACTGATTGTCTCAGGTCTTGTCTGAGAGACGAGTAGTGGGTATCCATCTTCTCTGAAAGTGCTTTGATAGAATCCAGCACAGCGGACTTGGGTAGGCCTTGCTTCTCTTTGGCAGGATTGGAAGATTTAGGAGGGGCATTATATGTAGTGGTTTCATCCCTGGAGTCATCCTCAGATCCTTCTGGGTCAGAGGTAATTTTACTATGAAAGTGAACATTTAGAGTTCTTTTAGGATTTACTTGGTGTTTCATTTTTTTCCCCTTCATGTTATGGGCCATATCGGCTAGAGAGGGTAGGATCTTGAAAGTAACTTGATGAATGAGATCAGTGAATGTATCTTTAATAAGAGGTCTTCCTTGATTGTAAGTGAGGCTGGGGGGTATACCACCCGACCCCCCTACATTGGGGTCTCTAGCACTGCATACCCACTGTGGTTACTTCAGAAGTGGGGTAAACGTCTAGAGTGGGACGTATCCCAAATATCAGGTCAGGCGGTGGAAATTATTCTTGAGCTAAGATGTCTCAGATAGTCTCCCTCCTAGGGATATGCCTCCTATTGGAGAAGTTGGCGAAGGGGAAGGTGATATGACCCGCAGGTAGTTAGGTCCTGCGGGAAAGGGAGTAGGGACTGACTTTTGCTTCTGAGAGGGTGACCTCTAAGTAGGTTCAGGTGACCGGAGTTATGTATGTAGAGATCACACTAAACAGACTCAGGCTTTCTCTCCCAGGTGGATTAAGGAGGTTGCCAAATTTCCCTTATTTAGGTAAAGGGTGGGTCTCTGCATGTGTCTTGCTAAGTTTAGCGTATAGAGGGTATATAAATTATGGCCCTGGTTCTTATGTACAGATGGGCTGCTACTTTAGCAACAATGAATTGTCCTGTGTGGGTAGTTTCTAGAGACCTCAGTAGTTGCTAAAATCCAGTGGAAATGCTGTGGGACTTTAGGTGAGATATTGGCTCAGGGCCGTAATATAACTGTAGATAAATGAGAATATAACTGTGAAATCCAGAATCTTTTAGGTCTGGCTGGTAAGTTGTCTGAGACTATAGTGCTATGGGTGGATATGGATTATTTTGCTCGTTTAGGGTGTGTAAAAGTACAGACTCGTATCTGTTACCTAAGAGGATGTGTGCGGTGTGTCCTCTGTGCCAGTCACTTACGTGATTCCCAGGCTGGGCCCTATATCTCTGATTGAGCTGCTGCACTGTGTCCGGTATGTTGGTGTCAGTTGGAGGGGACCGCAACTGCTCTATATACTGTATAAATAGGGTCAGATGTGGGGAGGCATGTATTGAACAACTACTGTATGAGCTCCTTCACTCTCTTCTCCCTACACACCCGAGTCTCAGTTAAAATGGCGGATTTTTGCGGGTTTCCCCCTCAGGCTGAAAGAGACTGCCGATCCGGTGCAGTGAGGGGGATAGACCACTCTTGTGTATGAGTGTGAGTCCGATCCGTACTGTCTCAGGCTAGTGGTTAGGAAAAGTGTCTCCTCTGATATCAGTTGTCGGTAATTTCTTAGCTGGAGTGCAGTTTAAGTGGGTTAAGAGACACTTGTATTTCTGCACGTAGTGTAGTAAATCTCAGTTAAATAGGGGTTTGAATATATAAAGAAACATAATAGAAGTAAGGAACATGGGTATTACAGAGTTAAATGATATGTTTATATGGGTTAAGGGTTATGAATACAGGAGCTCCGTTTTTCTGCTGCCACCTCGCTCTGAGATATTGTTTAATGTGCATAAGATTGTAATGTGAAATCTTTCCATTATCTCCATAGTTAAACATATCCCTTTGTTGGCTTTTTTTTTCTAAAACCCAAGATCTCGTATCTTTGACCCCTCCTAACTTTTGTGTGCAATATCTTTAATAAAATATTTTTTGTTAGACAGTGTTAATATGAGTGTAACTGTACTTTGTAATGTATTTTTGAATTGTTTTATGAAACTTTTATGTTGTGGAAAACTGTTATCTACAGTGCTGCGCAATGGAAATTGATTGCGAAAAGACCATATTATGGAGTATATTTATCAATGTGCGAGCGGACATGATACAAAGTAGCGTATCATGTCCGCTGCACATTGCTGCTCATCGATAAATGCCGACAGCATACACTGTCGGCATTTATCATTGCACCAGCAATGCTGCCCTCTGCAGATTCACGGCCAATCGGCCGCTAGCAAGGGGTTTCAATCAACCCGATCGTATTTGATCAGGTTGATTTCTGTCCGCCGCCTTAGAGCAGGTGGACAAGTTATGGAGCAGCAGTCTTTAGACCGCCACTTCATAACTTCTGTTTCCAGCAAGCCTGAAAGATCACCTGAAACAAGGGGCCTCAAGGTCCATACGAAGCTTGATAAATATGCCCCTATGCACGGAAAACCCATACCACATGACTTGTAATCTTGCCCATTGTATTTAGCTATGTTTTTTGTTTTTGTATTAGATTTTTAATGAATATTATACCTCCTTATTCGATTTAACATTTATTTTAACATTTTTTTTCTTATTATTTTTAACTTGTTTAAGATTAAAAAAATTCCTGTTTTACCTGAACCCTTAAAGGGATAGAAAGGTCAAAATTGCATTTCATTTTTAAATAAAACAATTTTACACGTTCCCTTAAAGTTATATACTTATATATATATATATATATATATATATATTATATTTTTGTTCGTTTTAATATTTTTAAAGGTCTCTTTACTCGAACTCCCCAATAAGTGTTAAATAGAACTGTTCTTCAAACACTAGGAATGGAGGAAGAGGTAAGCTATTTTATTTACCATCTCTTTTGGGTTAAACTGTTTTTTGATTGGAACAGCCAATAGAATGCAAGCTCAATTCTATTGGCTGATCCAATCAGCCAATAGGATTTTTTCAACCTTAATTCCGATTGACTGATAGAATTCTATCAGCCAATCGGAATCTAAGGGATGCCATCTTGGATGACGTCATTTAAAGGAACCTTCATTTGTCGTTAGTCCGTCGGAAGAAGAGAATGCTCCGCGTCCGAAGTCTTGAAGATGGACCCGCTCCGCGCCAAATGGATGAAGATAGAAGACGCCGTCTTGATGAAGACTTCTGCCCATCTGGAGGACCACTTCTGCCCGTCTGGAGGACCACTTCTGCCGGCTTCGTTGAGGACATCTTGCTGCTTGGATGAAGTCTTCTCCCGGTAAGTGGATCTTCGGGGGTTAGTGTTAGGATTTTTTAAGGGTGTATTGGGTGGGTTTTATTTTTAGGTTAGGGCTTTGGGCCGCAATAGAGCTAAATGCCCATTCAAATGCCCTTTTCAGGGCAATGGGGAGCTTAGGTTTTTATAGTTAGGGTTTTATTTGGGGGGTTGGTTGTGTGGGTGGTGGGTTTTACTGTTGGGGTGGTTGTTTGTAAAAAAAAATTACAGGTAAAAGAGCTGATTTGTTTGGGGCAATGCCCCGCAAAAGGCCCTTTTAAGGGCTATTGGTAGTTTAGTTTAGGCTAGGGGTTTTATTATTTTGGATGGGCTTTTTTTTATTTTGATAGGGCTATTAGATTAGGTGTAATTAGTTTAAATATCTTGTAATTTGTTTTTTATTTTCTGTAATTTAGTGTTTGTTTTTTTGTAATTTAGCTAATTTTATTTAATTTATTTAATTGTATTTCATTTAGGTCATTTATTTAATTGAATGGTTAGGTTTTAGTGTAACTTAGGTTAGGTTTTATTTTACAGGTAAATTTGTATTTATTTTAGCTAGGTAGTTATTAAATAGTTAATAACTATTTAATAACTATTCTACCTAGTTAAAATAAATACAAACTTGCCTGTTAAATAAAAATAAACCCTAAGCTAGCTACAATGTAACTATTAGTTATATTGTAGCTAGTTTAGGGTTTATTTTATAGGTAAGTATTTAGTTTTAAATAAGCATAATTTAGGTAATAATAGAAGGTTTTATTTAGATTTATTTAAATAATATTTAAGTTAGGGGGTGTTAGAGTTAGGGTTAGACTTAGGTTTAGGGGTTAATACATTTAGTATAGTGGCGGCGACATTGGGGCGGCAAATTAGGGGTTAATAAATGTAGATAGGTGGTGGCGATGTTAGGGACTGCAGATTAGGGGTTAATAATATTTAATTAATTTTTGCGAGGCAGGAGTGCGGCGGTTTAGGGGTTATTATGTTTATTATAGTGGCGGCGATGTCCGGAGCAGCAGATTAGGGGTTAATTTTTTTTTTAAATATTTGCGATGCAGGAGGGCCTCGGTTTAGGGGTTAATAGGTAGTTTATGGGTGTTGGTGTACTTTTTAGCACTTTAGTTATGAGTTTTATGCTACGGTGTTGTACCATAAAACTTTTAACTACTGACTTTAGAATGCGTTAGGGATCTTGGAGGTAGAGGGTGTACCGCTCACTTTGTGGCCTTCCAGGACAGACTCGTAATACCGGCGCTATGGAAGTCCCATAGAAAAAAGGGTTTACGAAATTTACGTAAGTCGTTTTGCGGTAAGGCCAAAGAAGTGTGCGGTGCCCCTAAACCTGCAAGATTCGTAATAGCAGCGTGCGTAAAAAAGCAGCGTTAGGACCTGTTAACGCTGCTTTTTTACCTTAACGCACAACTCGTAATCTAGCCATTAGTTTGCTTATATATTATTTGAACTCTTACTAAAAAGAAGCTATTTTAATATTTACTTAATGCACGGGAATATGTTGTGCAAACATGCTTTGAAAACATGCCCGTACCTCACTGTCAAGATTCACATTCACTGTTGATATGATCATATTGTTCAAAAGGCAGCAAGCCCTACACTATTGTATGGAAGGCACAGCACTACTTGTCTGTACAGCAAGGGTCAGCTCACTTTTTTATAATATTTTACCCAGTGTGTTATTTACTGGTGAGACTGAAATGAGCATTTCTCAGACCTGCTGATCTTTAGAACAACAGGGCCTAAGTATTGGCCATTGTATATGTAGAGAGATAAAATAAGGAGATTATCTCTTTCTGAAAGCACAGCCCATTTAAATAGGTTTGAGGGATTGATATCCCAATATGCAAAATCAGCTATTTTGTGTAAACCTAAAGGAACACTTTCCACTACTTTAAATCTCTGTAGCTAGTATAAAAAGTTATGTGGAAGCCAATACGGGTACACTACGTTTACAGTTCAGTGTGCCTTTAATGATAAGTAAATGCATGTTTACTCATACCCTATATTACCTTCCTTTTACTAACTGTCACTTGCCTTCCCTTTTATTGGTGAATATGTCAGGTTCCTGAAAACTAATTCCCCACATCTCTACTTTTATGCTAAAAATTGACATGCAGGAAGATGTTTTTATAACTCTTTTTCTTTCAACATGCAGTTAGCACTGAATATATTTTCTGTATTTTTTTATACAGAGATGAAGCATTTCTCTCTAACTTAAAGTTTGTGACTCACTCTACTTTTTTTTATCTTCTTTCAAACACTTTTATGAAAGCCGGCTCCAATTTTCTTAGGAGTTTTAAATTTAATAATATCAAGTCTGAATGAAGCAGCTGAGCGCTCAGGTTTTTTTTTTTTTATCTGACTTAAAAAATGCTTGAATTCTACTTTTCTAAAATGCTTGATAATTAAATTTTTGCATCTGTTCTAGCACTTTACTTTCTTTTGTGTTTTTTTTACATTATTATGTATAATCCCACAATTTAAATTCTCACACTTCTGCACTTTCTTTTTCTATACAGATTACAGATAGCCACAACATTTTCCAATACTTGATTAAAAAAAAATGCAACTTCATTGCCATAGATAGTCTAAATAGATGCAACCAAGGATGTTGTGATTAAATCTTAATATTTTTTTCTTCTGGGTACTCTTGTGATATCACTTTTGTTCTCTATTCAATAAATGAACTTATTAAATAATAAAAAAAAATGTCACTAAATGTTATTAGTTAACCCAGTGCTTTCCAAACTGTGTGTCGTGACACATTAGTGTGTCGGTAGCAGTGTGTAGGTGTGTCCCAGCTTTAGCACAATTTTATTTTAATTTAAAAAAATTTGTACATTTTTTTTGGTTTCCGACTTTCTGCCTGCTTGCTATGCATATCACATGGTTGACTCGTGATTGATACCTAGTGGATCACAGATCATCTTAACCTATAGGCGCAGCTCAGTCGGAACTTAAACTATCCCCATTGGCGGCTTTTGCAGCACATTGGCTCCTGACTGCACGTGTAGTCTCCTCAATCGGCTCGTGACTGCATGTGTAGTCAGTGAGTGGGATAGTAGTGTGTTTGCAGTACGGGCAGTAGTCAGTGCAACTCGCAGAGCTCTGAGGGTGGCAGCTTAAATGCAGAGCTGAAGTCTGAAGTCAAAGTGTTTTTTTTTTCAGCTAGCTCCCAGTAGTGCATGGCTACTCCTGCTCTTGATATATGGATAGGAAGTGGAAGCTTAAAAATGCTTGATGATAAAAATGAAAGTTTCTTTATCTAATATTTCACCAAATATTCAGAAACAGTGTTCATCCCACCAACCTCATACATCCCATTAAAATAGTAAGTAGCTATTTATGGTATTAAACTTTTTTTCAATTCTTGCACAAACTGTTACTTGTAAATACATTTAGTTATTATATCATTTATACATGTGTCCGTATCTCTTAAAACAAGTTAGTTTAACCTCCTTTTTGCTAGTACAACTGAATTACTGTGTCGCAAAATTATGTAGGTTTAAAAAGTGTGTCACCAACATGATAAGTTTGGAAAGCTCTGAGTTAACCATTTGAACAAAGTACATTGAGATAAAAATGAGACATGTTAATGAAAAGAATAATATCAGAAAATCTGGTCAATTACATAAGGTAGCTGAAATGAAATAGATGTAAGTAATAGCAAAAACAATAAAATGATGCAGCGCTAGATACATCATTTGTATCAACATACAATGACAATGATTTGTGGTAAAATACAAAAAAACAGACAAAACAAAATAAATTAATTTAGTGGAACAGAGGCCTACTCCAAAGATTTTACACTCTACAGGCTGAGGATGATAGAGGCATAAGGTTTGGTTTAGCTTGTCATGTGGATTGTATCTGGTATTTAGACAATGCAGATTAATTTTGTTTAAGATGAAGAGGAGAGATGACAAACCTCTCTGAATAGGCGGTGTGACAAAAATACTCCATCTTGTTGGGATTTTTTCCCAGGAAAAACTTTGACACACAGGGGCCGAATTATCAAGCTCCGAATGGAGCTTGATGCCCCTGTTTCTGCGCAAGCCTTCAGGCTTGCCGGAAACAGCAGTTACATATGAAGCAGCGGTCTAAAGACCGCAGCTCCATAACTTTTCCGCCTGCTCTGAGGCTGTGGACATCAATCCGCCTGATCCTATATGATCTGGCTGATTGAGACTCCCTGCTAGCGTGTGATTGGCCGTGAATTTGCAGGGGGCAGCATTGCACAAGCAGTTCACAAGAACTGCTTGTGCAATGATAAATGCCGACAGCGTATGCTGTCAGCATTCATCGATGTGTGGTGGACATGATACACTACATTGTATCATGTCTGCTCGCACTTTCATAAATCGGCCCCACAGTCTGCACAGCAGAAAGTACTCCACACACACTGGATTTTGATGTAAAAGCCTTGGCCTGCTTATTCACAGACAATTTGCAGGTATACAGTTTTAGCATAAACAAAAACAAAAAAATCCTTGCACAATGGTGTTTACTGAACAGAATAAAGCACTCCTAACTAAAGGTCAAAACTTACAGGCCTAGAACCTCTAGACAGCAATACAACTTCAGCATATATTCTGTATTTCACATACAGGTTCTAACAAGCTGCGTCAGCAAACACTATTTAACAAGAACTATTTAACTGCAGGTGAGAAAACCTTATCTTGTAGATAAAACCTGATCTGGATTCCTTACTGCAATTTTCTGCCACATCCAAACTGTTTATTGGATTACCGGCCCATGATACACAAATAATACATTTTGAATTCCACTAAGATAATTGTAGAGTTTGTGGGGAAATATAGTTTCCATTATACACAATCCCATTAGCTCTATCACAGCGAGTTTTCAAAAAGTTTCTGAAAATATACCAGAGCGTATAAGCGGCAGCTGAGACATTGTGCAAGCAATAGAGGGAAGTAGTGTCGTAGGTCAGACGTTGATCTAAGAAACCTGGTAAATATAGATGAACTGAGTGAGGAAATATAGTTGGTAGTAAGAGGTGAGTAGACTTCTGTTAGGGAAAGGAGGACATATGGCTTTAAGGAGAAAAAGGATGTGATAAGGGCAAACAGAAGAATGTTTCCGGGCACACACTTAGCCCTTTATCATGCTTGAATAAGGGCTAAGTGTGTGCCCGAAATGTTGTTTCAGTTTGTTGGACCCTGCACTAATGTGAAAAATAAAGGTGTTATTTAAAGATTCAAGCAGTTGGATGATTCTCTTATTGTTTATGTGTAAAATTTTTACCTGGGAAGGGATATTTAAGGGATATCTTACTCTGTGCGAGGCTCCCATTGGAGCCTATGGAAGCGTGCTCTTGTGAGTACAATTCTGCCTAGCAATGCGAACACGAGCTTGCGTTCACATTACGCTTGAAGGGACACTGAACCCAATTTTTTTATTTTGTGATTCAGATAGAGCATGCAATTTTAAGCAACTTTCTAATATACTCCTATTATCAAATTTTCTCCGTTCTCTTCTTGCTATGTTTATTTGAAAAGTGAAAATATAAGTTTAGATGCCAGCCCATTTTTGGTGAACAACCTGGGTTGTCCTTGCTGATTGGACAGCACCAATAAACAAGTGCTGTCCATGGTGCTGAACCAAAAAATTGCTGGCTCCTTAGCTTAGATGCCTTCTTTTTCAAATAAAGATAGCAAGAGAACTGGGAAAAATTGATAATAGAAGTAAATTAGAAGGTTGCTTAAAATTGCATACTCTATCTGAATCATGAAAGAAAAAATTTGGGTTCAGTATCCCTTTAACTTGTAATACCATCACACATAAGCGATATTTAGCGCTCCAATTTTAATCTAGCCCTTTATGTTTCATATATTTAAAAAAAAAGCGAAATAAAATGGACAATGTAGAGTGTAAATTTTAAAAGAATTAAAAACATTAACTCTGCACTCCTCCCACCCATTTTAACTTCTGCTGTTAAATTAAGAGATTATTGGTTAGATGGTGTAGTAATTGTTTTTTTTTTTAGCTTTAGAGCATTACATTGTAACATTAGGGCCTCTCCTTCACACCTAGAACCCTGCATAGTGTGCATAGCTAACATTTTCATTTGTAAAATTATTTGAGGGACCTCACAGTACTGTGAGACTTCTTAGTAATCTTACCAGAGCAAAGAGCTTTAGATGTTCAAGACTTTAATATCTGGATTCTATAGAAGCTTTTCTGCCATTTAACATAAATAAAGTTCCAAATATAAGATACAGGGGCGAGAAGCCAGCAACCTATCATGGCAGACGTGTTCATGTGAGCTCTGTCTTTACCTAAATGTAAAATCCTTTTAAAAGAGCCATGCTATCCCAATCATCATATTTTTTTTTATATATGGGAGAATATTTTTTACCTGAGAAGAGCTTTGAACTAACCCTAACCCGGATGGTTAACTCCACCGCCAAATCAGATGTGATATAATTATTTACGCCATTGAGGCCTATTCCATTCATCGAACCCAGCTTGTTTATCCTAACAGGCGAGTGAGTGGTGTGCCTCGTCAGAGGTACGGAGTAGATCAGTATGCGGGAGGAGGATGTCAAACGCTTGTTGGACTATCGCTTTGAATGCTTAGAGCAATGCCTTACGAGATGGATAACAGATGTGACGCAGGCCCCAAATCTAGACATTAAACAGAAACCTACGGGGGTGGATTCAATTAAGTTCCTGAAGGGCGATCAGAGCGGACCGATATTTACTACAGCAGTTGAATGCCCTACTATACAACCCCCTTCTTTACTTAGTGCCGACCGCTCAACCAACAGGGGGCAGCTTGTCTCAACAGGATGCCACTTTGAATCTTTTCCACCTCTGGAGGTCATCATCAGTGGTTCCCTTCAGAAATCGGCATCATGTGGTGCTACAGGTATGATGAGGCATTGGAGATCGGTGGTCATTCTCCCCCAGCAGCTTTTCACTGGGATGTTTCTTAATCTGACCAGCATTTCATTAGATCAAAATACTGCAGAGGATGGAAAAATGCAGCTGGATAAAATTCAGTTACCTTGGAAGCTCCATAATGGACAGGTTTTAAGGCTCCCCAGACTTGGAATGGGCTAAGTGATTTTATTATCAGCTTGGTAGTGGACTTTGCATATAGTCTATTTACGCCTGCTCTCATCAACAAGTTATGTATAAATATATAGATGTTCTTCTTATACTATAGTTTTACATGGGGTTGGGGTACTGGGCTCTCTGTATTCTTATATAGCGTTGTAAAGTTGTTTGCTGTAATACGTTCTGTTAGATAGCTGATCTAATACACATTATATACTATTTGTACTGTTGGCACTTCCCTATTAGACAGTATTCTAATAGCCTTGATGTCTATCTATATTGTTTGGTGAGCCTTCATATATGTTTATGGGAACCTGGATGGGTTCCAATTATGCTGTGGATATGTCATCCTCTGTCACATTTCCGTCACGCTGTTGGCGTGGGTTGGAGCAACAGGACTTCTTACAATGAATGGGAAGCTACTTCTTAACATATTTGGGAGTCTCTTATATGGAACTTAAAGACTTAAGTCATGCACTGGCACCACTATGGATATCTGGGCTTATAAGGATATCATTGCTGTTTGATGAAAATATTCTTGGTTCATATTTGTTCTGTTTTGCTCATATGTTTGTTGAACTTTGTACTCACTCACTCCCTATGTATTTAATTAATCTTGTACATTGCTTGCACCCTGGCATATTAAAACCCTTCACAGAAACACAATTTCTTTGTGTGATTAACTTGAGCTTGCAAGGTACTTTAATAGTAAAATTATATATACATAGATATTGACAGGACTACTAGCAGTTCAGTACCTAATATGTAAGCCTAACCATAACACCTGACATGGTTCCAAGATTGGGGTACACACTAACAGTAGCACCAATTTTTCGGCCACACTAGTTCTGTAGTGTATACATTAATAATTTGTCCTACTAAATGCGATTAACAATTGTATGTTTATTGCTGAGTAACCTATATGCCTACTTCTTATGGATAGTGCCTGAGTGGGATTGAAGCAGTTGTGCATTTGCTGCTGCTGGGCATAGGGCCCATGCCCTGTGGCGGTCTTGTTTTCTACTTTGACACCCATGTACCTATACTCTAGATTTTTTAGAATCCCTATTAATTTTCAAGAGGTTGCCAGACTTTGATATATAAAATGAGGCTGGTCCTTGTTTTGAATACTGCTCAGATAACCAGCATTTAGAGGCCTATACATCTACATGCAAAAAAAAAAAAAAAAGGGGTAAAAGAAAAGGAAAAAAAACCTCCTAAGCTACATGTTTCACACACCATATACAATTTACCACCTCCTCCCCCCCTCCCCATAATAAACCTCCTAATTTAGGAGGGTTAACTATACGGCTTATCTTGTCTATGCTGTAACTTAACTATTTATACCTACATATTCTACCATACTATTTATACCACTTGCTAAATTATATTACTATACGCAACATACCCACATACTTCACTACAACAACTATCTATAATATATCCTACTAAACGCAACATACCCACATATTTTATTACAACTATCTATAAAATATCCAACTAAACACAACATTCCCACATACTTCACTACAACAACTATCTATAATATAGCCTACTAAACACAACATACCTACATATTTTATTACAACAACTATCTATAATATATCCTACTAAACACAACATACCCACATACTTCAGTACAACAACTCTCTACAATATATCCTACTAAACACAACATACCCACATATTTTATTACAACAACTATCTATAATATATCCTACTAAACACAACATACCCACATACTTCACTACAACAACTATCTATAATATATCCTACTAAACACAACATACCCACATATTTTATTACAACAACTATCTATAATATATCCTACTAAACACAACATACCCACATACTTCACTACAACAACTATCTATAATATATCCTACTAAACACAACATACCCACATATTTTATTACAACAACTATCTATAATATATCCAACTCTACCTATAACTGATATAAAAAAGAGGTTTGTTTTGAGGCTCAAAAGTGGTCTCTCTTATCCCATACTAACCTTTGCTTGCTGTTTTATTTTGCTTATGTTTGAGGTGCAAGAGAGGCCTCTAAAGTTCATTAGAAGGTTCACATTTAAATTGGCAAATCACAACTGTTAAATAAAGTTGTTCATTAATGCTTATTCTTCTTTCTAGATTGTTTGTATACACTCAACATTGTAATGTACTTGACATTCTTTGCAATGACTAATTGTGCATACTGTTTTTTTTTCTTATTATTTTGTGATTTGCTTGTTGAAACCTCAATAAAAAAAAAAAAAAAAAATAAAAAAAAAAAAAAATATAAGATACAGATACTCTTTCTGCCACCATGGAAACAATCAATATAGGATGAAGTAGACAAAATTGTGATTGGTTCTATTGAAAGGTACATGACTCTGACTGGTCGATTTTCATCAACTCTATTGTATTATAACTTTGTGCTAAGAGTATAAGCAAAACATAAGAAGCCTCCTGTATTTTAGTAAAATCCACATGTTCCCGTTTCTGCTTTTCTTTTCCTACCTAGATTACAGAAAGTGACAACATTTTTAATGTCACCTTAGAAAACTACATTTTTATGTTTAATTCAATAATATTTGTACTGCCACAATTTAATATTTCTTTCATTCCAATTTTAGAGAAAAAAAAAATGAATTTGAAAAATGTATTTCCCCAGTGCCTAGTCACATGAGTATTGAGAAATTAGACGGCATTCAATATCCATAATTGAAAGAAGATTTAATACAATTATTGTTTAATCTTTTTTTTTTTTTTTTAAATCAGATGTACAAAAAGTCTGTTTATGTGGCCATGGAGAAACTGTTGGTCCCTGACCATATATGTAATGTGTTCAATCAAGCCAACACATGCATGGTATTTGGTCACTAGGCAAAAACATGTGGATTATTTTGATAGGGCTGACAACACAGAGACAAAGCAAATGTTATTGTTTAAACAGCACTAATCATACATCAGATGTGTGATGTATCCTATCTTTTTTTCACAGTTACCAAACAATTGTATTATAGTTATCAACTTAGTTGCTATCTGTTAATTTTTTTAAGTGAACTGGATTTGGCTTTGAATAATAATAATAATAATAAAATATTATTAGTATTCATGTTGTCACATTATGTGGCTCTGAAGCTAGATGAAAGGAGATAGAGGGGCCTATCTATCAAGCTCTGAATGGAGCTTGATGCCCCGTGTTTCTGGCGAGCCTGCAGGCAACTTTTTTGGCGTTAGTTTTGCACCCTGTTTAGTGCAAAACTCTTAATCTAGTTGTATAAGAGCAATCACATTGTGGAACTCACCTAGGGAGGTAGTGAACGATAATACCTTAGATATATTTAAAAACGGCCTATAGACATTTCTGGCTAGAAACAGAATTTAGGAATATAGTTGCTTGAGTTAAATGGGTCAGCTTTCTAATTGTCTGAATATAAAAGTTCAGCTTCTTTATTGTAAATCAGGTTCGATCTGTATAGGTTGAACTTGATGGATTCCTGTCTTTTTCAACCTCATCTACTATGTTACTATTATCAGAGGTAATCAATAATGATTTAACAAAAAAATTGCTTACTAGGGGCCAGATTACTAGTGGCGTGCTTTTTCGGGTTTATCACGGCTGTTTGTGTGCATCGGTAAGGAGCGCCCATATTACAAGTTGAAAGTAAACATAACCACATGATCGCAATTGCAATTTACACTAGAATGATTACAGAGACCTCAGAAATCTGATTAACTGTTATGCAAAACATAATAACACTATGAGCTCCATGTACGAAGCAGCGAGAACTGCTCTGGAGCCCTTGCGGGGCAGGTTCGCATACGCAAGCCTGCTTCCCGCAAAGTAAGAAGCAGAGGTCATTAGACTTGTTCTCACTCTCAGTGATTGATGGTCCCTTCACTCAGGCAATTTTTCGCACAAATGAAGGGGTGGGCATTACACAATCATCGGGGTGTACATTAGCCTCAGGAAACAGCCCATTGAAGACTGAGGAACGCTTTGCTTTTAAATAAAGAATTGTTTTTCATTTTTACACTTGCTGCTGCTTGGATTTTGTTGTCCCTTTTTCTGTGGATTGGAGTGGAATCTGCTCTGCCTTGGAGTCCAGTCTGCTGGGCAGTAGATATGTGCATGATCGAAAAATTAGTTTCGGTTCGGCTCGGATCGAATCAGAGTTTTTCGAATTTTGTTTCGGATCGATTCGAATTCGGAAAACTTTGAATGAATTTGTTTCGGATTTGTTTCGGATTCATTCGGATTCGAAAAAATTTGACTGGATTTGGTTCGATTCGGTTATGAAATTCGGAATTTCGGTATGTGTCCTGTGTATTACACTAGTATTATGTACTGTATATTAGGTTTAACCCATAGCAGAGTGATATAACCTAATATACTGTACAATACTAGTATAATCCATGGCCATCTGAATTTACCGAATAAATACGAACTAATTCGGATTTATTCAGTAAATTCAGCAGTATTTTAATTCGGAAATTCGGATCGATCCGAATCTCCGAATTTGCTGAATTTTCCGAATTTCCGAATCGATCCGAAATAAATTGCACATGTCTACTGGGCAGCTGAGAAGTCCCAGTCTGCTTATACTGCACCTGGAAGTGCATTTTATGTTGTAAGTGTGATTTAAACAACATATTCTGCTCAACCAAAACTGTACTGGGCCACCAGCTATTATTGTTCTGGAACTATCCTGACCTGTGCAGCTACCTGCTTCTATCCAGTGAGCTGGACTACTGGGAAGTTCCAGCCTGTCCCATTAGCATCATTGGGTGCATCACACTCGTGAGTAGCTATTTGTTACACCTGCAATATTACCTGTTGTGGTGGCACTAAGCCATTTTGGCGCCTCTGTTTTTTTCCCTTTTTTAGATTACCTTTAACATCAGGATTTGACCTTCCTCTTGGATTGATTATGGACTTTTGTTTGTGCTGACATGTTGTATATTGTTATATTTGATCTCTATAGCATTATTTAGGAAGTGCCCCCTATAGGAGATTTGCACTAGTGTATTTTTTCCTTTTTCTAAGAGTGTGTAATGATACATACGGGGAAAGTGGATCAACAGATCCGCTGCCCATATGCTCCACCCCCCTCTGAGCCCTTTTTTGTGTCATATTTTTTTAAAATAATTTTTATCACATAGGGCCCAATGTATTAAAAAGCAGGCGGACAGCTTCTCAACTTGCCAGCGTTCAACTTGAGCAGACGTATAGTGCTGGAGCTCCGGCTAATAGTACATATTATATCTGATATATATATAATCTAACCCTCATCAAAGGAGATGTACACACTTTAATTGAGCCCTGCAACAGACCGGGGAACTATCTGATAAATTGAGAACAGGTTTAGTTGAGCGAAGAGGAGTGATATTTTGTGATGCAGATTGGGGCCTAGCCAATTTTGAGGCCTTTCAGGAATGGAGTGTGCCTTGTGCCTTACACAGCAGGACAGCAATGGGAGTGCCCTGGATTTGCCTTGCGGAGTAGTGGCTGATAAAGTACAAGGCTTTTGGGAGCATGGCGGAACTTTATGCGACAATACAGAACCTGTTTAAGGATTTTGAGAGCAGGATGTGCCAAAGATTTGACCACCTTCCATCTATAATGGCGGACATACACGCAGAGGTGGATACTGATGATCAGTAGGTGGCGACATCTACAGCCTCTTATGTAGAGTGTAGCAATACACAGGTTGATGTGATTCAACCCCCGGATATCTCTGTGCCCCCCTCAATTGCAGCTATGTCTCGGATTCAGGGGGATGCGGCCAGTCCTCTGAAAAAGGACGATGAGCTTTAAAGTTCTATTAGGGAATATTCTTCACATGGCGTTGCGGGACATGATGTTGCCTCAGAAGCAGATCACAAAGGGTTTTGTTGTCGGTCCAGAGTTCCATAACTACCTGGATATGCTAGAGGATCCTCTGGGTGGACCCAGCTTGGGGATGCTGAACAGCTACGCTATTGACCTGCCTGGTGCAGGACAGCATGTCTAGAGGATCTGCACAGAGAAAGTCCCCCTACAGTTTCTGGTACAATGACCGATGTATACTAGAGACCTGGGAGACAAAGGCCTGTAGTTATCAAACCGTCTACCGCAAAAACACTGGAATTCTGCAGCGTATTTGTGGCGAGGCTGATTCAAGCCCTACAGTTATCAAGCCCTACAGACCGGCAAAAGTAGAATCTAGTGATGTAACATACGATCCACCGGACTCAGTCCGACACAGATCAATGGTTACATTACTCCAGATGTTCCAAATGTAAGTTCGGCACTATCTGACTACTTTTGGAAGTTATCAAAGAACTAAGAGCCAGGTACGCTCACCACTATTCTGGCCCAGCGTACCTGGTGTTCAATCTGCCGCCCTGGAGGCGGCGGATCCCATAGGAATCAATAGGAGTCTGACAGCAGCGAAAGCTCATGTTCGCTGCTGCCCGATATCCCATTTATTCCTATAGGTAGTGTCTGCACCTAACACCCTAACATGAACCCGAGTCTAAACACCCCTAATCTGTCCCCCCTACACCGCCGCCACCTACTTTATACTTATTAACCCCTAAACCACCGCTCCTGGACCCCGCCGCAACTGTGATAAGTTTATTAACCCCTATACCGCCGCTCCTGGACCCTGCCACAACCTACATGATACCTATAAACCCCTAATCTGCCGCCCCGTATACCGCCGCCACCTACATAAAGTTATTAACCCCTATCCTGCCGATCCCGGGCCCCGCCCCAAATAAATTAATTGTTTAACCCCTAAACCGCCACACCCGGAGCCCGCCACCTGCCCCCCCTACACCGCCGCCACCTACAGTACATTGATTAACCCCTAATCTACCCCCCTACATCGCCGCCACTATATTAAATTAATTAACCCCTAAATCTAAGTCTAACCCTAACACCCTCCTAACTTAAATATTATTTAAATGAATCTAAATAAAATTACTATCACTAAATTATTCCTATTTAAAACTAAATACTTACCTATAAAATAAACCCTAAGATAGCTACAATATAACTATTAGTTACATTGTAGCTATTTTAGGGTTTATTTTTATTTTACAGGCAAGTTTGTATTTATTTTAACTAGGTACAATAGCTATTAAATAGTTATTAACTATTTAATAGCTACCTAGCTAAAATAAATACAAAATTACCTGTAAAATAAATCATAAACTAAGTTACAATTACACCTAACACTACACTATCATTAAATAAATAAATTAAATTAATTAACTACAATTACCTAACATTAAATAAAATTAACTAAAAATAACTAAAGTACAAAAAAACCCTCTAAATTACAGAAAATAAAATAAAATTACAACAAGTTTAAACTAATTAAACCTAATCTAAGCCCCCTAATAAAATAAAAAAGCCCCCCAAAATAATAAAATTCCCTACCCTAAACTAAATTACAAATAGCCCTTAAAAGGGCCTTTTGCGGGGCATTGCCCCAAAGTAATCAGCTCTTTTACCTGTAAAAAAAGAAATACAACCCCCCCAACATTAAAAACCACCACCCACACACCCAACCCTACTCTAAAACCCACCCAAACCCCCCTTAAAAAAACCTAACACTACCCCCTTGAAGATCATATATGAATATCTGTAGTTGGATGCGGGATGGAGGAGAGATGGTAAGCCTCTCTGAATAGGTGAGTTTTCAAGGATCGCCTGAAGCTATACAAGGTTGGAGACAGTCTAATGGAGTAGGGTAGAGAGTTCCAGAGGACAGGAGCAGCACGTGCGAAGTCTTGGAGGTGGGAGTGGGACGTAGAGATAACAGGAGTGTAGATACATAGGTCAGAGGTTGATTGAAGAGGACGGGATGGGGAATATTTCACGATGACAGAGGAAATATAGTTGGGAGTTAGACTGTTGAGTGCTTTGTAGGTTAGGGCTAATACTTTAAATTGTATTCTGGAGTGTATGGGGAGCCAGTGTAGAGACTGGCAGAGTGGAGCAGCTGATGTAGATCGTCGACTTAGGTGGATGAGTCTAGCAGAAGCATTCATAATAGATTGGAGGGAGGAGAGGCAGTGTTTTGGAAGGCCATTTAGGAGTAGATTGCAATAATCAATGTGTGACAAAATGAGGGAATGAATAAGTATTTTTGTAGTTTTTTGAGTAAGGAAGGGACGAATTCTGGAAATGTTGCGTAGGTGTGAACTGCAGGATTTGGTAAGCGCTTGTATGTGTGGGTTGAATGTGAGTTCTGAGTCTAGTGTGACCCCAAGGCAGCAGATCTGGGGTGAGGTGTTGAGAATAGAGTCTCCAACCATCAGAGAAATGTCAGGTGTTGGATGCCTCGAACAGGGGGGATAAGAAGCAGCTCAGTTTTGGACAGATTGAGTTGAAGGTAGTGTGAAGACATCCAAGAGAAAATTGCAGAGAGGCAGTCAGAAATCTGGTTGAGTAAAGAGGGAGAGATATCAGGAGAGGAAAGATAGATTTGGGTATCATCAGCATATAGGTGGTACTGGAATCCAAAGGAGGCTATACGTTTTCCAAGGCAGGATGTATAAAGAGAGAAAAGCAAGGGGCCCAAGACAGAGCCTTGCGGCACTCCAACTTAGAGAGGCATAGGATCAAAAGATATGTTGTTTAAGGAAACTGAAAACGAGCGGTTTGAAAGATATGATGCAAACCAGGAGAGGGCTGTGTCTCGGATGCCAAATGAATGTAGTATTTTTAGGAGGAGAGGATGGTCAACTGTGTCAAAAGCTGCGTACAGGTCAAGAAGAATTAGTAAGGAGTAATGGCCTTTTGTTTTAGCTGATAACAGGTAATTTGTTACTTTAGCAAGAGCGGTTTCTGTTAAGTGTTTAGAGCGGAAACCAGATTGCAGTGGATCAAGTAAGGAGTTAGTTGCGAGAAATTGGGTTAGCCGATTATAGACTAGTCGTTCCAATAATTTTGAAGCAAAGGGAAGTAAGGAGACCGGTCGATAGTTAGAAGGTGTGAGGGGTCAAGCGAGGGCTTTTTTAGGATTGGTATGATTGACGCATGCTTGAATGTGTCAGGAAATGTGCCAGCAGTGAGAAATTGGTTAAAGAGATGAGTTAGGGTAGGGGTTAGTGAAGCAGAGAGAGAGGGAATAAGCCGTGAAGGAATAGGGTCAAGTGGGCAGGTTGTGAGATGAGCCAAGGATAGGAGTGCAGAGACTTCTTCCTCTGTTACAGGAGGGAAGTAGCATAGATTTTTGTTAATAGAAGAAGGGGTGGGTAGGATCACTGGGTTTGCAAGGTGCGAGGTGCAGATCTCTTTCTAATGGTGTCAATTTTATTTTTGAAGTGATCAGCAATAATTTGAGCAGTGAGGTTGGTAGTGGGCGGGGGACAGGCGGACGTAGAAGGGAGTTAAAGGTTGAAAACAGTTTTCTGGGGTTGGATGCGTGAGATGACACAATGGAGGAGAAATAAACTTGTTTGGCCAGGCTGAGCGCAGAGTTAGGACTTAAGGGTGAATTTATAATGTTGGAAATTAGCAAAGGTGTATGATTTCCTCCACTGCCATTTAGCAGCCCATGAGCATCGCTAAAGATATCTGGTCTCTTTAGTGTGCCATGGTTGCCGTCGAGTGATTGATGTACGTCGAAGAGTGGAGGGTGCAGTTTTGTCAAGTGTTGATTTTAGTGCTGAATTATTCTGTAGAGTCACGAGGTTTGGACAAGAGAGGGATGAAATGTCAGAGAGCAGAGGACTCAGTTGAGTGGAAAAATCTGTGAGATCCAAGTCATTTAAATTCCTGTAGAGGTAGGAGTTTTTTGGGGGCTTGCAAAGATGTAGCAGGTAAGAGAGAAAGTTAATAGATGGTGGTCAGAGAGAGGAAAGGGGAAGTTAAGGGAGTTGGAAACAGCACAGAGATTTGTGAAGACCAGGTCTATGGAGTTGCCTTCACAGTGTGTTGGAGATGTTGTCCACTGGGACAGGCCTAAAGAGGTGGTAAGGGATAGAAGTTTAGAGGCAGCAGGCGTGTTAGGCTTATCAAGGGGTATGTTGAAGTCCCCTAAGATGAGAGAAGGGACATTAGAAGAGAGAAAATGTGGAAGCCAGGCTTCAAAGTGGTCCAGAAATTGTGATGCTGGGCCAGGGGGCCGATAGATAACTGCAACACGAAGAGCTATAGGGGAGAAGAGGTGGATAGCGTGAACTTCAAAAGATGAGAAGGAAAGAGAGGGGGGTGAAGGAATGCAGTGAAAGGTACTGTGTGGAGACAGGAGAATTCCAACTCCTCCTCCTTGTTTGTCTCCAGGCCTGGATAGGACAGAGAGGCTGCAGCAGTTGTGTTAGAGGAGGAAAGCTAAGTTTCAGTGAGGGCTAACAGGTTAAGTGAACGTGAAATAAATAGGTTGTGAATAGATGTAAGCTTAATGCATACCGAGCGTGCATTCCAAAGGGCACACGAGAATTGGGGTGTACTAATAGAGGTGCAGTTAATGAGGTTTAGAGGGTTACGTGTGCAAGGTGTATGAGGTGTCATTTGGGGTAGTGATCTGAGGGAAGCAGAGGGTGGACCTGGGTTAGGCGAGACATCCCCAGCTGCAAGAAGAAGAAAGATGGTGAGTGAAAGATGAGAATGTGTCTTATGTGAGTGTTTAAGTTTAGGATCAGTGAAGCATGGCTGGCTGAGGGATGTGAGATAGGAATAAAGTTCATGTGTGTTGTAGAGGGGGGAAGGTAGAATAGAAGGAGAAATATGAATGTTCTGAGTGCTGTTTGTGAATGGAAGAGCTGTGACTTTAAGGAGAAGGGAGGAAAAGGTTAATGCAGACATTAGAAAGTGTAGCATGTTTGCATTTAATTGTTGGAATTTGAAAGTACTTATTTCTGTTGTCCACTCCTTTCTCTTACTCCATTGTTATAACTCTCTCTACACTTATGAACTAGCACACTTGAGAACAGCACACATGCAATGCTGCACTGATCTAACAAGCTAAGCTTGATGTTACAATCTGGGGATATTCAATTTAAAGGTAATAACAGTCACATGATCCTAATTAGCCAAGGTCATAAATTAGAGCAGGGGTAATGTTTTGATAGTAATGTTTTGATAGTCCCTAAAGGTCCAAAAGGGGCCTAAATAATTTAAAAAGTACTGTTTACTGTGACAACACCTACATTAACTCTCACATATTTTGAATGAGTGGTCAGTATATAGCTTAATAGATTTCTATATGTTTTTTAAATGTGTTATTTACTACAGAAGTTTTATATCTACTCACTACTTGGTCCTGGTGTCAATCCGTGAAGGGCTTCTGAGCCCAGCTGGGCTATATGTGAACTTATTTGCTGGACCTATTTATGCAAGTGTTTGACTTACAACATAAATTTAAAGTAGAATGGGAAGCTGTGGCATGCAACGTGGTAGATTTGTACCCCAGTCTTCTCTATTAGTATACAATTGGTACATGTAACAGGAGTACTAGATAGAACCAATGTTATGTAGCTCCATTTATTTGGGATACCCGCAATTTGTGTTTGTATACTTGTTTTATGTATTTGTGTGGGATATGCTTGTCCTGACATGCTTTTTCTTCCCAAAAAAATATTATTAAACAAAAAACAACAACATCATTTATGTAAGAACATACCTGATAAATTCATTTCTTTCATATTGGCAAGAGTCCATGAGCTAGTGATGTATGGGATATACAATCCTACCAGGAGGGGCATAGTTTCCCAAACCTCAAAATGCCTATAAATACACCCCTCACCACACCCACAATTCAGTTTAACGAATACCCAAGTAGTGGGGTGATAAAGAAAGGAGTAAAAAGCTTTAACAAAGGAATTTGGAAATAATTGTGCTTTATACAAAAAAATCATAACCACCATAAAAAAGATATGGGCCTCATGGACTCTTGCCAATATGAAAGAAATGAATTTATCAGGTAAGTTCTTACATAAATTATGTTTTCTTTCATGTAATTGGCAAGAGTCCATGAGCTAGTGATGTATGGGATAGCAATACCCAAGATGTGGAACTCCACGCAAGAGTCACTAGAGAGGGAGGGATAAAAATAAAAACAGCCATTTTCCGCTGAAAAAATTAATCCAAAACCCAAAAAATAAGTTTATTCTCATAAATTAAAGGAAAAAAATATAACAAATAGACTAGAAGTCTTCCTGAAATCTTTAGTAGCTTCAACATAATATTTCAAAGCTCTTACCACATCCAAAGAATGTAAGGATCTCTCCAAAGAATTCTTAGGATTTGGACACAAGGAAGGGACAACAATGTCTCTATTAATGTTGTTAGAATTCACAACCTTAGGTAAGAATTTAAATGAAGTCCGCAAAACCGCCTTATCCTGATGAAAAATCAGAAAAGGAGATTCACAAGAGAGAGAGGATAATTCAGAAACTCTTCTAGCAGAAGAGATGGCCAAAAGGAACAACACTTTCCAAGAAAGTAGTTTAATGTCCAAAGAATGCATAGGCTCAAACGGGGGAGCCTTTAAAGCCTTCAAAACTAAATTAAGACTCCAAGGAGGAGAGATTGATTTAATGACAGGTTTGATACGAACCAAAGCCTGCACAAAGCAATGAATATCAGGAAGTTTAGCAATCTTTCTGTGAAATAAAACAGAAAGAGCAGGGATTTTGTCCTTTCAAGGAACTTGCAGACAAACCCTTATCCAAACCATCCTGAAGAAATTGTAAAATTCTAGGAATTCTAAAAGAATGCCAAGAGAATTTATGAGAAGAACACCATGGAATGTAATTCTTCCAAACTAGATAATAAATCTTTCTAGAAACAGATTTACGAGCCTGCAACATAGTATTAATCACTGAGTCAGAGAAACCTCTATGACTAAGCACTAAGCGTTCAATCCCCATAGCTTCAAATTTAATGATTTGAGATCCTGATGGAAAAACGGACCTTGAGATAGAAGGTCTGGCTTTAGTGGAAGTGGCCAAGGTTGGAAACTGGACATCTGAACAAGATCTACATACCAAAACCTGTGAGGCCATGCTGGAGCTACCAGCAGCACAAACGATTGCTCCATGATGATCTTGGAGATCACTCTTGGAAGAAGAACTAGAAGCGGGAAAATATAAGCAAGTTGATAACACCAAGGAAGTGCCAATGCATCCACTGCTTCCGCTTGAGGATCCCTGGACCTGGACAGGTACCTGGGAAGTTTTTTGTTTAGATGAGATGCCATCAGATCTATTTCTGGAAGCCCCCACATCTGAACAATTTGAGAAAACACATCTGGGTGGAGAGACCATTCTCCCGGATGTAAAGTCTGAAGACGGAGGTAATCTGCTTCCCTTCCCAATTGTCTATACCTGGGATATAAACCAAAGAAATTAGACAGGAGCTGGATTCCGCCCAAACAAGTATCCGAGATACTTCTTTCATAGCTTGAGGACTGTGAGTGCCACCCTGATGATTGACATATGCCACAGTTGTGACATTGTCTGTCTGAAAACAAATGAATGGTTCTCTCTTCAACAGAGGCCAAAATTGAAGAGCCCTGAGAATCGCACGAAGTTCCAAAATATTGATTGGTAATCTCGCTTCTTGAGATTTCCAAACTCCTTGTGCTGTCAGAGATCCCCAAACAGCTCCCCAACCTGAAAGACTCGCATCTGTTGTGATCACAGTCCAGGTTGGACAGACGAAAGAGGCCCCTAAAATTATACGATGTTGATCTAACCACCAATTCAGAGAAAGTCAAACATTGGGATTTAAGGATATTAATTGTGATATCCATGTATAATCACTGCCCCATTGGTTCAGCATACAAAGCTGGAAAGGTCTCATATAAAAACAAGCAAAAGGGATCCCGTCCGATGCTGCAGTCATGAGACCTAAAACTTCTATGCACATAGCTACTGAAGGGAATGACTGAGACTGAAGGTTCCGACAGGTTGCAACCAATTTCAAACGTCTCTTGTCTGAGGAATCAAAGAACTTTTTGGAAAATTGATCCTCCAACCGTGTCTTCGAAGAAACAACACTAGTTTATTTGTGTGAGATTCTGCAGAACATAAAGACTGAGCGAGTACCAAGATATCTTCCAAATAAGCCTCGCCCTCTGATTACAGAGAGTAGGACACCTAGAACCTTTGAAAAGATTCTTGGAGCTGTCACTAGGCCAAAAGGAAGAGCAACAAATTGGTAATGCTTGTCTAGAAAAGAGTCACCATTTTGAAAGTTGGTACTCTTACATATCGATTAAAAATCTTTAGATCCAAAACTGGTCTGAATGAATTCTCTTTCTTTAGGACAATGAACAGATTTGAATAAAACCCCAGAACCTGTTCCTGAAACAGAACTGGCATGATTACCCCTGATAACTCCAGGTCTGAAACACACTTCAGATAAGCCTGAGCCTTTACTGGGTTTACCGGAATGCGTGAGAAAAAAATCTGTCAGATTAGGTAATGTCCAGAAGAAGACCCAAAGGGCGAACTTCAAACAACACCCTTGCACTCTGAGTTTAATCCAGGACGTGACCCTACGACAACTTCTATAAAACAAGGTACTCACGATATGGAACAGTGTTGGTCTGAGTCCTCTAGGAAGAGAAATGGAGTTCTTGATATCAGCCGGATAGACTTCTGAATAGGGAACTGTATTCAAGCAGTACAGGAATAGTCCTCCACAATACCAGGGTTGCAGGGAAAGACAACTTATTCTCAGACAGAAGGAGGGTTAACAATAAACAGTTAATAATGCAGGAGTTGGTAACTTGAAATCAGGCAATTAGAGGGATAAGCACAGCGTAGTCAGTAATGCAAAGTCTAGCAACAGGAAACCAGACAGTTTGAGGGTTAGTCACCAACATAGTCAATAATGCAGAGTTTGGCAACTTATCTGGCAGTCTGAGGGTTAAACACAGCAAAGTCAGTAATGCAGAGTTTGGTAACAGGTTATCAGGCATTTTGAAGGTTAACACAGCGTAGTCAGTACTTGCAGAGTTTGGCAACAGGTTGTCAGGCAGTTTGAGGGTTAACACAGCGTAAGTCAGTACTTGCAGAGTTTGGCAACAGGTTATCAGGCAGTTTGAGGGTTAACACAGCATAGTCAGTACTTGCAGAGTTTGGCAACAGGTTATAAGGCAGTTTGAGGGTTAACACAGCGTAGTCAGTACTTGCAGAGTTTGGCAACAGGTTATCAGGCAATTTGAGGGTTAACACAGCATAGTCAGTACTTGCAGAGTTTGGCAACAGGTTATCAGGCAATTTGAGGGTTAACACAGCGTAGTCAGTTTTTGCAGAGTTTGGCATCAGGTTATAAGGCAGTTTGAGGGTTAACACAGCGTAGTCAGTACTTGCAGAGTTTGGCAACAGGTTATCAGGCAATTTGAGGGTTAAGGAGAAAACAGGGTACTCACAGGAGCCACAAGTAAAACAAACAAATGGGCACTGAAGGAACAGGAAGCCCAGAATAAGAAGCAAAGTCCTGACATCAGCAGGAGGGGACGGCTCGGCTGAGCGGACGGCCTGTCAATCAAGCACGCAAGGAGGACCGCCGGAGCTTCCTGGCAGCCGAGCATGACAAAATCTTCTCACAGGCAGTCTTATTCTGAATCCTATTCTGTACCCCTGAGAGACAATACTCTGAATCCAATGATTTTGGACCGAATTGATCTAAACATCTTTGAAAAATTTTAATCTGCCCCCTACCAGCTGAGCTGGAATGAGGGCTTCACCTTCATGTGGACTTGGGGGCTGGTTTTGATCTCTTAAATGGCTTGGATTTATTCCAATTTGAAGAAGGCTTCCAATTGGAAGCAGATTCCTTGGGGGAAGGATTTGGTTTCTGTTCCTTATTTTGACGAAAGGAACGTAAACGGTTAAAGCTTTAGATTTAACCTTAGGTTTTTTATCCTGAGGCAAAAAACCCCCTTCCCCCCAGTAACAGTTGAAATTATTGAATCCAACTGAGAACCAAATAATTTATTACCTTGGAAAGAAAGAGACAGCAATCTGGATTTAGAAGTCATATCAGCATTCCAAGATTTGAGTCACAAAGCTCTTCTAGCTAAAATAGCTAAAGACATAAATTTAACATCAATTTTGATAATATCAAAATGGCATCACAAATTAAATTATTATTGTTGAATCAACTTAACAATGCTAGACAAATCATGATCCGATAATTGTTGCACTAAAGTATCCAACCAAAAAGTTGAAGCAGCTGCAACATCAGCCAAAGAAATTGCAGGCCTAAGAAGATGACCTGAATATAAATAAGCTTTCCTTAGATAAGATTCAAGTTTCCTATCCAAAGGATCTTTAAAAGTACTATCTTCCGTAGGAATAGTAGTACGTTTAGCACGAGTAGAGATAGCCCCATCAACCTTGGGGATCTTTTCCCAAAACTCCAATCTAACTTCTGGCAAAGGATACAATTTTTTAAACCTTGAAGAAGGAAAAAAATGAAGTTCCAGGCTTATTCCATTCCTTAGGAATCATATCAGAAAAAGCATCAGGAACTGGAAAAACCTCTGGAATAACCACAGGAGGTTTATAAACAGAATTTAAATGTTTACTAGTTTTAATATCAAGAGGACTAGTTTCCTCCATATCCAATGTAATCAACACAATATCTGAGGCAGTATCTTCTGAATCAGATAGATCCTCATCAGAGAAGGATAATTCAGTATGTTACTGGTCATTTGAAATGTAATCAACCTTATGAGAAGTTTTAAAAGAACTTTTACGTTTATTAGAAGGCGGAATGGCAGACAACGCATTCTGAATAGAATCAGAAATAAATTATTTTAAATTTACAGGTATATCTTGTGCATTAGATGTTGAGGGAATAGCAACAGGTAATGAACTACTACTGATGGATACATTATCTGCATGTAAAGGTTTATCATGACAACTATTACAAACCACAGCTGGAGGTATAATCTCCACAAGTTTACAACAAATGCACTTAGCTTTTGTAGAACTGTTATCAGGCAGCAGGGATACAACAGTGAATTCTGAGACAGGATCAGATTGAGACATCTTGCAAATGTAAGAGAAAAAAACAACATATAAAGCAAAATTATCAATTTCCTAATATGGCAGTTTCAGGAATGGGAAAAAAATGCAAACAGAATAGCCCTCTGACATAGAAAAAGGCAAGAGGCAAATAGGAATGGGGTCTAAAATAGTGAAAACATTTGGCACCAAGTATGACGCACAACAAACAGAAAAATACTTGTTGTCACCAAAAATGTCTGAAAATGACACAATAGCGTCATAGATGATGCAACCTTGTGAAAGGCCCCGGCGTCAACTAAGACGCCAGAAATTACGAATTTGCGTCAACGAAGGTAACTTCACGCCAAAAAAATCTTGCGCCAAGAATGACGCAATAAACTTTAGCATTAATGCTGCTCGCAAATTTGAAAAATGACAGTCAATTGAAAAAAGACTACACCCCAGGTAAGAAATACATTTCTAAAAAATGCATTTCCCAGATATGAAACTGACAGTCTGCAAAAGGAAATATACTGAAACCTGAATCATGGCAAATATAAGTACAATACATATATTTAAATCTTTATATAAATACATAAAGTGCCAAACCATAGCTGAGAGTGTCTTATGTAATGAAAACATACTTACCTGAAGACACCGATCCACATATAGCAGATAGCCAAACCAGTACTGAAACAGTTATAAGTAGAGGTAATGGAATATGAGAATATATCGTCGATCTGAAAAGGGAGGTAGGAGATGAATCTCTACGACCGATAACAGAGAACCTATGAAATAGATCCCTGTGAGGAAAACCATTGCATTCAATAGGTGATACTCCCTTCACATCCCTCTGACATTCACTGTACTCTGAGAGGAAACGGGCTTCAAAAATGCTGAGAAGCTCATATTAACGTAGAAATCTTAGCACAAACCTATTTCACCACCTCCAGAGGAGGCAAAGTTTGTAAAAACTGAATTGTGGGTGTGGTGAGAGGTGTATTTATAGGCTTTTTGAGGTATGGGAAACTTTGCCCCTCCTGGTAGGATTGTATATCCCATACGTCACTAGCTCATGGACTCTTGCCAATAACATGAAAGAAAAAGGGCTCAGAGATATGGTAAATTTATATTTTTATAACATGCTAAAACAGTTAGGTGAATATTCATAGAAGCAAATTAACTTCTGATTGGTGCAGACCCATATATGTTTAAATGTATAATGTTCAAAAAGAGAAGAAAAGGATCTCAAAATTTCTAGAGATTCCTTTAAAAGACAGGGAATACAGCACTATTTAAATATTTCAAAACACCTATTTATTCATTCAGTTCTAAGATTAAGAACATAAAGCAAAAAGAATAATGCAGGTGCCTCAAAGGTTAATACCCATTCATACAACAGAATCAGTCATAGGCAATAATCTAATTGGTTCATATATACATATCCTAAGTTATAACCGCAAACATTCACAATTCTTCCCAAAAAACATTGTGTGCACACACAAAAAAAAAATATCTTATTAAGGGCAAGTAGTGACCAGCACTGGTATATTGTTAGTTGCAAAGCATGCTAGTTTCAGCGTGTCCAGATAAACAAAGGTCAGGAGCAGTCCCCTTATGTGTATATAAATTCAATCAGTTCTTGATTAGATACAGTCACAGTCAGACAGTTTACACCAGCGGTGTGTAAAAATACAGCGATAGCAAGCAAAAGCTGTTAGTTGTTAGCTGCTAGTAGTTGTCAGAGAAACATAAGCAAGCGTGTATTTTGACAGGGAGTGTTACCTTCCGCAAACTGGCTCAAAGAAAAGTTCTCAGTACCTCAACTTTTGAGAATACCGGATAGTTCATATCCTACCTTTCTTGCAGTCTTCCCTCCCTTCACTTAGCTCTTATTGATCCGTTCACGATTATTCTCCAACAAGCAGACTGCAGCTTCATACCGCTCTTTAGGTCCTTTACAATACCGTAGCAGCACTTTCCAAAGACAGCGATTTGCTTTTTCCTTTTACAACACTGCATGGCTGTTGTGACTGTTATGGCTCGATTCCCACGAGTCGCATATAATAACTTCAACTTGAAACAAACAAGCCGACACGTATTTCACCCATAATCCTTTGCGATAAGGGCTTCATCAGGGCTATCATTCATTGGGTATGGCGTTCTTTTAACCGGCTTGCTCCGCCTCTTTAAACTTCATGTCATAATTTAAGGAGGACTGACTATAATAGCATGTATTTCTTTCTCTTATTTTACTATGTTAAGTCAATCCTCTACATAATATACATCTTACTTTCATACATTGGCATTCACACTTGATGAATTAATTGAATTCTTATTTACCTAATTACATGTTAATATAAAAAGTTGGGGAACTTTGTTTGTGTTTATATAAGTAGAAACCTATTATAATGATACCCAAATGGAATTTATTTTCACATATAAACCAACAGGAATTCATATAGTGGTATGTCATTTTCAACTCCTTATTGTTTACATTTATCATTATTCTGCGCATATTTATAGAAAGTCTACTTTCATTACATTACAGTTAAACTTAAGAAGGTCATAGAGCATATGCTATTCTCATTATTGGGGAAACAACCTCCTTCATATTCAAGAGAATTTCTATTTAATTTCTTATTTTCTTAGTTATAAAAAGCTTGCAAATTCTAGTTTTTCACATAAACCAAGAGAAACCAGTGTTTTAAGAACATACATCCACTTGGTTTCTTTTTGTAGGAGACATTTATCTTGATCACCACCTCTTCCAGATGTTATCCCTCTATCTATACCAACAAATTTCATCAATTCTGGATTAGAGTTGTGGTGTTCTAGAAAGTGTCTCGCCACACTCGTGTCCCTAGAGGTGGTGATATAGTCTTTATGTTCTCTTATACGGTCCTTTATTTGCCTTTTCGTTTTTCTGACATAAAATTTCAGACAAAACAGTAGAGGAGATACACCACACCAAAGGACTCACAGTTGGTAAAATGCCTGATCTGAAAAGTTTTTTTTGCCTGTACCAAAAACTTTTATTCGTGCCATGAAAGGACAGTATATGCACTTCCCACAAGGGAAATTTCTCACAACCTTGTGTGAGCTTAACCAATTTCCCATATGTGGGGACCTTACATAATTACTTGACACTAGAGCATCTTTTAAATTCTGTACTCTCCTTGCCGTCATCCGGAAGTAGGTAGTGCCAGTTCTTTTTAAAAATTGCTCTTAAAGATTCCCACTGACAGTTAAATTTGGTAATATATCTAATTGTTTGATTTCCACTTTCTTTTTTCTCATTACTTCCATACAGAAGTTTGTCCCTTTTTGTGTTCCTTGCTCTAGCTCTTGCCCTTTTTATAGATTTTTTTTTGAGTAACCTCTTCTCAGAAACCTATTCTGCATAAGGTCTGCATGTTCTTCAAATTTCCTGTCAACTGAACAGTTCCTTCTTATCCTAAGGAACTGTCCAGTTGGCACACCTTTCTTTACACTTATTGGGTGTGCACTAGATGCATCAAGGATGCTATTTGTAGCTGTACTCTTTCTATAATTCTCTGTAGTTAAGACTGCATCTTGTTTCTTAATCTTAATATCCAGGAAATTCAATTCCACCTCACTTATTTCATATGTTAAGAAAATATTTCTCTAATTTGCATTTAATTTGGTAATGAAATATTTCAAAATATTCCCAGTGCTGTCCCGTATATATTTATATACAATGTTTCCATGCCTGTCAAAGACATCTATCATTTCCCATGCACCTGAATGTAGGCATGCATTCATGGTGGCACATACTGCCCCCATTGCCGTTCCCTTCAACTGTTGGCATATCTGATTGTCAAACATTAATACATTGTGGGTCAAAACAAACTGTAACAGAGTGATGATTAGATCTGTTTGCTTACTATAATGTTCACCGCTTGTCTCCAAAAAGTGTCTTGCTGGCTCTACTCCTATCTCACGAGGAATTGAGGCATACAAGCTTTCAACATCTAAGGATACCAAGATAGTTGAGCTTGAAACTGTCAGGCCATCCAATTTTCTCAGAAGATCCAATGTGTCTTTTACATACAATGGCAATATAATTTAAAAAGGTCTAAGAAAAATGTCAATATAGTTTCCTATTTTTTCTGCATGCTAAATAGCCTAGCAGCAAAAAGGTAAATACATCTGCAAAGCTGCCAAAATAGTAGCGGTAGTGCAATTTTTTTATTCTTGTGCTATGTATCCTTACAAATAAAGGCAGGTAGACGAATAAAAAATATCATGATATTGTAGTAACATTCTCTGAATACTGACCATCTTAGCATTCTCATCCTACCTTTAAACTCTCAAAGAGCAGTGGGCATTTCAGAGAGATGAATTTTCCACGTCAAAGTTGACATAAAGCTCGTTCTGTCTCTGATCAATATGAGTCCAATGATGAATGAGAATTCAATAATTGCAAGCAAGAAACTGGAATTTGCTTTTTAAAAGCTGTTGGATCATTCTCCTTCCAAACACTTTCTCTCTCCCAGAATCAATATTCTTCAGCAAATGCATGTGCTGCTTTTCGCTGATAAATTTGGATAATTTCGAACAGCAACTACAACCTCTAATGTCCATTCTAACAAATGCAATTACCTTTGCACCTAAGTTCCAGACAGTTTTCTGATTTCTGAATTAGATTGCAGGGTATAATAAACAGATACATTTGTCCCCATAACTAAAAGGCAGTAATAGTGTTTTATCACTGTACTGTAATTTTTCCTCTTAATGGAAGTTATACCAGTTGCAGAGTATTACATGAATTAGAAATTCTCAATTTAGATGTATTATTGCAGTTAAAATAGATGGTTTTGATCACTGAAACCACCACTTATAATGAAAATTTCAGTATGTAAGAAAGGGTAAATTTTTACAGAGGGCGCTATAATAAACATGCCTGCTGTTCTTGCAGGCCCAGTTTATTTGATTAGGTTTGTCTTTTTTAGAACAATGGGTGTTTTTTTATTTGTAATAAGCAAAGACAGCTATTTTAATTGCAAGAATAAAAAATAAAAATAAAAACCTAAAGGAGCAAATTCCAATACATTTAATGCTCTGCAGCTGATATATCACTAAAAATACATTAAAGATAAACAAATTTACCTTACATTGTCCCTTTAGTTTAATTTGTTTCACAGATTAGTTATTTCATTTGATCTGCTTTCCAATTGTGCCAGTCACAGATATTTAGTAAAAAAAAATCTTAATCTCAGTACAGTTGCATTAAATTAGTCTAAAGTGGGGTTAGAGTGGTACAAATGCAGCCCTAGATTGAACATCCAGGAAAGAACTAGGGTAATTGGGTTTCTGGGTGACAGGTCAGGTATATATATAGGTTTGTGTCTAGACTTTCAGCTGGTAGAGTACCAAGCTTCTGAGTGCATGGGTAGATGGTATGATGCAGGAGTATAGATGGGGACATAAATATTGTAGGAAAAGGAAAGAAAGGACCAATGTCATCAAGCTCACAACTCGAGAAAATTCCAAAGACTATGAGATATATATATACACACACACACACATATGTGTCTGTGAGGACAGTGTAACATTCATACAAATAGGACGACAGCACAATATTATTATAAATTTAATTATTTTAAATACAGCACCTTTTTATCTTTTGTTTCCTATATACATATATATATATATATATATATATATATATATATATATATATAATATACATATATATATATATATATATATGTATATTAACATTTTATATTTATATTAATTAATACATTAATGTATTTATTATGGGACATTCAATTCTGAGTTTAATAACTGAACTCCCAATTATTATATATATATATGTTATATATTAAGGTTGAAAAAACAGTTGTCCGATCATCCTGGTCAAATTTAAATTTCCTCTAGATGACTTAGAAAAATGGTCCTCCATTTTCTATAAATATGTAATAATTTTATTTTGTAAAGCCTTCATTATGTTTCTAAAGATTTTGCCACGCACAGGCTATAACTGTTAACTGTGAGTGGGTTTCTGTTATGAAAGGAGGAGGAGGGGGAGGGGGAGCATCAGGGGGTGCCGTCACAGCTAACGCAATGTATTGCTGAATTAAGCAGTGTGATATATACATGTTGAACAGTTGAATGATAAAATTCATCACATTTTATGCTTCAACTGTGCTGATGCTGGATCCGACTTCTGTGTCTGTCAGATCCTACCCGGCAGCCATCACCACAGGAGAGATCTCCATTAACAGCATCCTCACAGACACACTGCACACTCCACTAGACAATGAGTTGTGTCTTAAGTCCTCAAGATGAAGCTTACCGCTGCATGCTTAATGCCCGCCCCTCACTCCTCACAGACACAAGAAAGCGTTTTACCCAGATTCACTCAAATTGGGGCTGTAAATCAAGTAATGCATCTGTGTGCTAATTTTGCATTATTGATTTCCTCTTTCTATTAAAATATATATATATATATATATCTATACTATAATTGCATTTGTAATGTCCGTCGCCGTCGGCAGTTGCGCAAGCATCCTCAAAGGAATGTTGGCAGTGTGAGGCAGCCAACAGAATGTTGGCTGCACGTGCATCCAAAAGAATTCACCTGGATGCAGCAAAGCTGCATCCATTTTCGGAATCCATCGGAATGCAGTGAAGGCAAACGGAGCATTAAAAAAAAAAATGCCTGCAATAATAATAAATTGGTGGATTCTTTCACCACCCTGCCATTTTTCGGAATTCACCGGGATGCAGCAAAGGCAAATGGAGCATTACAAAAAAAAAAGGCCACAATAAGTATGAAAAAAACACCTAACCGCCTGCAATAAGTATTTTTTTAAAAAAACTAACTACCTAATAAAATTATTAATAACTAAATCCGCAAACCCCAACATCGCAAACTACCTAATACATCTATTAACCCCTATACCGCCAACCCCCCCCAACGAATTAAACCTAATTTACCTATTGACTCTTACACCGCCAACCCCCACAATGCAAAAAACTAATTTAATGACTAAGCCCCCTAACCTAACACCCCCTAAATTAACCCCTATTTACAATAAAAATAAACTACATTACAATAAAAAATACAAAAAAATTACATTACATTAATCGAATTACAGAAAATAAAAAAGGCTAACATTACAAAAAATAATAAACACATTATCCAAAATAAAAAATGAAACCTGTTCCCTATGAAAATAAAAAAGCCCCCCAAAATAAAAACACCCCCTAATCCTAAGATACCAATAGACCTTAAAATGGCTTTTTGTAGGGCATTGCCCTAAGTTAAACAGCTTTTTTACATTAAAAATAAACAAAGTCCCCCCTAACAGTAAACCCCACTACCACCAAACCCCCCAAAATAAAAAAACCCTAACACTAATAAACCTAATCTACCCATTGCCCTGAAAAGGGCATTTGTACGGGCATTACCCTTTAAAGGTCATTCAGCTCTTTTTCACTGCCCTTAAAAGGGCATTTAGTTCTTTCTTAGATTTGCCCCCCAAAAAAACTAATCTAAAAAAACAACCCCCCCCCAAAAAAAAACTAACACTAAAGCCCCAAATAGGTACCCAGGTCTTCTTCCAGGCGGGTCCGTCATCTTCATCCACAGCAAAGGCGGCACAGAGCGGAGGTCCGGAGTGGTCTTCCCAGAAGTGGCGATCGTCGGCGGCAGTCATTGGCAGCGGTGGCACGCCTTGGCAGCGGAGGTCCTCGGCAAAGGTGTGGAGGTTCCACTTCATGCGATCGTCCGCCGCACACTAAAGAAAGAATTCAAGGTACCCCATATTTATTGGGATAACTTGAATTCCTATTGGCTGAAATTTTCAAAATCAGCCAATAGGATGAGAGCTACTGAAATCTTATTGGCTGATTTGAACAGCCAATAGTATTTCAGTAGCTCTTATTCTATTGGCTGTTTTGAAATATTCAGCAGCCAATAGAATGAGAGCTACTGAAATCTTATTGGCTGATTTGAACAGTCAATAGGATTTTAGGAACTCTAATCCTATTGGCTGTTTTGAAAAATTCAGCTAATAGGAATGCAAGGTACCACAAATTGATTGTGGTACCTTGCATTCAATATTCAGTATACCATGGACATCGGATGAAGAGGAGCCTCCAAGTCGCCAAGGGCCGCCGCCGAAGAGGACCACCGCCGCCGAGGACCTCTGTCGAGGATTGCCACATCTGGGTAGACCGATCCGGACCTCTGCTCTGTGCCGCCTTCGCTGTGGATGAAGATGATGGATCCACCTGGAAAAAGACCTTCTCTGCCGGACTTCTGAAACAGTGAGTAACTATTTGGGGCTTTAGTGTTATATTTTATTTTAATTTTTGGAGGGTTTTGTTTTTTTAGATTAGGTTTTTTTGGGGGGCAAATATCAAAAGAGCTGAATGCCCTTTTAAGGGCAATGCCCATACAAATACCCTTTTCAGGGCAATGGGTAGATTACGTTTATTAGCGTTAGGTTTTTTTATTTTGGGGGGTTTGGTGGGTGGTGGGTTTTACTATTAGGGGGTACTTTGTTTATTTTTAATGTAAAATAGCTGTTAAACTTAGGGCAATGCCCCACAAAAAGCCCTTTAAAGGGCTATTGGTAGTTTAGTATTAGATTAGGGGGTGTTTTTATTTTGGGGGGGATTTTTTTTATTGGGGTATTAGTTTAGGTTTAATTATATTATGTTTAATAGATTTGTTTATTTTTTTCAGTATTTTTATTTTTTGTAGCTTGGGGGGTTGTATTTACAACACTAAGGCTGCCCTCTGGGCAGGCTTATTATATATATATATATATATATATATATATATATATATATATATATATAGTATGTATATATATATATATATATATATATATATATATATATACAAATATAAGATAGCCAGTGGCCCACCACTCCAGCCACTTAGGTGTTATTAATACCCGAGTGCAGTCCTCAAATCAAAAATATGTATTACTTCTCAAAGATGGGCACTCGCAGGATTTAAAAATTAATCAATTTTTTTATTTCCAATTGGAAATAAAAAATGTATAGTATAATAATAGATCAAATGTCGACGTTTTGGCCCTGCATTGGGCCTTTCTCAAGAATAAAATGTTATGCAACCATAAAAGGTCAAAGCATCACTGCGGCATTTCAGCCGTTCTCCCGAAACAACAATATTGTCTTGAGAAAGGTCCAATGCAGGGCCGAAACGTCAACATTTGATCTAATACTATTATGAATTGGAAATAAAAAATTGATTAATTTTAAAATCCTGTGAGTGCCCTTCTATATATATATATATATATATATATATATATATATATATATATATATATATATATATAAATCCAGTGGTACCAGCACTCGCTATTAAATTGCAGCGTCGGGTGCTCCCAAGTATTAAATATGCATAAAGGGTTCCAGTGAACAGAGGCACTCGCCGGTATAGTGAACAAAGTGTTTTTATTCTATCACATCAGAATAAACGTTTTCGGGCAGTAATGCCCGTCATCAGACTCCTGTGAATACAAACAGTGTACAAACTGTTTGTATTCACAGGAGTCTGATGACGGGCATTACTACCCGAAAACGTTTATTCTGATGTGATAGAATAAAAACACTTTGTTCACTATACCGGCGAGTGCCTCTGTTCACTGGAACCCTTTATGTATATATATATATATATATATATATATATATATATATATATATATATATATATATATATATATACATACACTGTATATATATATATATACTGTATATATATATATATATATATATACTATATACAGTATATATATATATATATATATATATATATACATACCTGTGCCTGTATGGCATGCTAACATTAGAGAGCGTGATATTGAAATAATCTGCCCTTGTTAACTTACAAGATAAAAGTAAATGTGATCGGAAGAGCACAAACTAAATTTGAGCTTGTCTGGTCAGCGCTACTGAAGTCCTTGTGTAGAAGATTAGGGCTAAATAAAAAGTTGCACAAAACACAACATTAATACATTAAAATACACTGTTACACTCATATATACACCATCTATTAAAAATTTTTCACATAAATATTAAGTTATAAGGTGTTTGAATGGGGAGGAAAAAGGTGCTTTATTTAGCACAAAAAATGTGAACTGTGACGTTTCGGGGATCAATCACCCCTTCATCAGACCAAACAAATAGTGAACAGTGTTTAAATAAGGTGTTAACCCTTTCCAACAGCTCAGAATAAGACAACCCCATAAGGTCATGTGCAATTTGACCCATCTTGAATATACATAAAGTGACATTTCAACTACACAAATAATATCATAACTCATATATACTTGTGTATGACAACATATTAACAGTGAAAAAAAATAATGCATCTTATCATATAAGGGACTGAACTAGTGCACATTTCAATATAGTGAAAAACTTACAATAATACCAACTAACTAACAGTGGCAGAACAATCAAATGAACTGCGATATGATTACATCTAGAAAACGTTAGAATATAAGAAGGGGAATAATGCAGGTAAAGATGAAAACTTACATTAGAAATAGCAATCACTCATATCGCCATTATGGTTAACCAGACCGCCAAAAGCAGACAAGATGGGCGTGGCCAAAAACGGAATCAAGGGGAAAAAACGTCATCCGACAACGTCATCCGATGCCCACCAATCAGAGAAAGTACTGGCAGGCTAGGTAAATGTAAGGGCAAAAGGATTAAGTGCCAAAACAAACAGAGATGACAGAACGCAAAAACAATATCATGTATAATGTAAATAACAGTGTCATCCTACAGAATATGTACAAAAAGACAAACAATAAAAAGTATTTGATACAAAATGTCATAGCGCTCTCAGCACATACTAATCGCAACCCCCAGCCAGCAATGTACAATACATCAAATGCAGAAAGCAAGTAGACAGATCTGGTGAGAAATTATACAGATCCAAATAATATAAAAGAAATAATGATATCCATATGCAAAAGAAGAAAGAATCATAAAAGAATATAGTGGGTGATATAATAAGACAGAAATAATTATGCAAAGCGCCCAATAGGAGTTGAAACACCAAAAAAAAAGAAATCTGTGTTCAATATCACTAACTACAAAATATAAATAATTACACAGCACATCCTAATACATCCGAACACATATATGTCCAATGAAATTAATGAAGAAAGAGGAATAAAAACATGTAAAATAGTAAAAAAGAGCATATAAAACAAAAGTAGAATAAGCTGTGGGGATGACAAATATAGAGTCCCATAGGATGCCAACGACTGACAAAACTTCTTAGAAACATCAGCAATGAATCAACTTAATACAAGGGAGTAATGGTTCACAAGTGTAAGGACCAAATGGTGTGGATCATCATGTCTATTTACAAGACAGGTTCTAAAAGAGAAGATAGTGTGGAAGCTAGAGCGCCATAATCATTTAACAACAAAAAAACACAACCCTGAAAGACATATCTAAATCACATAGATATAAAACTGCATAGGGTAGAACCGTTATGTTCAAAAAAACCTCCATAGGTTTAAAGGAAGATAGCATATGTGAGTAGATGACAAAATTATACAGGTAAGATAGACCAGTGTGTTCACCACCTCACATTTCCATATAATTAGTTGGTATGAACAAAAAAAATGTTCCACCCACAACACTAATAGTGGACCTGATCATCCAGCACAGACAAGGTATAATAATACACAGGAATTTATTAACACGTCTAAAGATAAACCTATATATATATATATATATATATATATATATATCAAACTCTACTGGTACCCATGAAACTAACAGATCATAGCAAAACAAAGGGAGCAATACCATAACCATAACTATAGAAAGCATTGCCAATCCAACTGGCGGTTCAAGCCATGGGGATGTAAAGTTCTTAATTTGAAGATCCAATTGGATTCCACCTGTAGTAGGTGCTGGTTCCTGTCACCTCCACGTTTAAGTGGTGGCACATGATCGATCAGAATAAATCTGAGATCACTAACACCATGTTTCATTTGAATGAAATGTTTAGCCACTGGTTGATCGGATTCCTGACTTTTAATGGCTTCACGAATTGAATGCCTAAGGTTTGCCATCCTCGTCCGTATTGTATCGCTAGTTTTTCCAACATAAAATCGGCCACAGGTACAGTTAAGCAAATACACCACATGTGTGGTAGTACATGTTAAGTAGAACTTGATATTAAAACTTTGGTTGGTGTGAGGATGTCGGAAGCGAGATCCCTGTATCATTGAGCTGCAGGTAGTACATCCTGAACATCTATAACAACCTTTCCTTTTGCTCTTGATCCAATTCTTACGGTAGCAGTGTTCAGGATCAGTCAGCATAAGTTGGTCTCTTAATAACCTACTCTTCTTAAAGGCGATCATAGGTGGACCAAATTTGTTAAAGGGAAGGGTTGAATCTGTGTTGACAACTGCCCAGTGTTTTTTCAAATTCACTGCAAAGTCTCTTTTATCCGGGGAATATTCAGTGGTAAAAAGAATTCTCTTGGTATCATCCATTTGTATCTCTGTTCACTTGCTTCAATTTCTGTTCTAATAGAACACCCTTCTGTGTTAGATGTTCCATTTCTTGACAAAGTTTTCTCATCATAGGGTGAGGATACCCCCTCTGAACAACACGAAAGCCCATCTCTTCTAACTGAGCCGATTTTTTTAGAGGGTCAGTATTGTTACGTACAGTTCTTATCATTTGGACTCTTGGGATTGAATTAACCAGGCTCCTAGGATGAGCACTTGAAGCACACAAAATAGAATTCCGAATCAGTCGGCTTGGTATATAGTGTAGTAGCTAGATGATCCATTTCCTTATAGATCAATAGATCTAGGAATTCAATTGATGTGGTATGATATTTCAATTTGAATTTGACCGGATGCTCTAGGTCATTCAGTTCCTGAAACCAATTTTCTAGATCTTCAGCAGTGCCATTCCAAATAAAGAACAGATCGTCTATGTACCGTTGATAAATGGATATTTGTGAACTCTCAGCAATTTTCATAATGTTGACCTCATAATCTTCCATGAAAATATTGGCGTAAGATGGGGCCATGTTCGACCCCATCGCCGTGCCAGATGTTTGTAGATAGTAATTGGTTTCAAATTTGAAAAAATTCAACTTAAGACAACATATTACCAACTCAGAAGGATATCAACAGGGGGACCCACGTAACGTGTCCTTAAGAGTGCTCTCTGCACTGCCATAATACCCCTGTCATGGGGAATAATCGTGTACAGACTGTTCACATCTGCTGTAACAAGGAGACAATCAGGATCCAAATGATATAGCCCAGAATGAGCTGGGGGAGGGGTTAACACTTTTTTTTTTAAACACTGTTTGTTCACTATTTGTTTGGTCTGATGAAGGGGTGATTTATCCCAAAACGTCACATTTCACATTTTTTGTGCTAAATAAAGCACCTTTTTCAAAAACCCAATGCAAGCTTCATATTTTCTGTACAAATTTGTACCTGCACCCAGGTAGATGCTCTTTAAGTGAGAGTGTGCTTTTCCTGCTCTATTGAATACTTCTTTTGCTGCACCCACATTGTGGATTGGGAGTTAACAATCCAGCCATAAGAATTCACAGTGCACCTGCACTTCACATTTGCACTTCACTTTTGGACACAATTTCACTTGGTAGCACACACATTGGTGTGGTAGCAGAGCTGACTGGCTTTTTTTTCGTTATCATGGAGGGTGATAATGATGATACAGTTACCTTGGCCTTTACTAATGAGGATGCAAATAGGATCTTATTTCAACCTGATGATGATCTAACTAAGGTTGAATCAGCTAAAAATTTATATCTTGCCTTACTGAAACTGAAAAAGAAGGAAGTAGACTTCAAACTACACAGCCTATACCTCTCTGACTATCATCGTAAGCGATTCATACCACGTGGCTTCAGAATTAAGAATACCCCTACGATAGGAATAAATAAGAAATAACTCAGGTTTCTGTTGCTGCTGGTGTGCCATTTTGAACAAAGGTTCGATGGACCTTATACTTCTGGTTACAGATGAAGTAAGAGCCCTGTTAACCAAGATTAAGGATGAAATTACACATTTTGAGGACACCAAAAAGGTGACATTGGAAGCTGATTCAACCGAAAAATGGTTCTAGAAATTAAACACTCAAGTTTACGAATATAAACAAGAACTGATTAAGTTCAAGAATAGAAAACTTGACATTGCCAACGATGATTACAAAGAGAAGAGAGTTTATAGATGGCTCACAGGACCTAAATAGAGGCAAAGACCATTCTTCAATAGACCTAGATGCCAATGCCAACATGCTAGGCGTAATCTCCAAACTGTTGACACCAGCTCGGGATCTGATTCAGATCAGATGACACCACAGGGACAGGTTTCTGCTCCTTCAACCCAACAGCAGGTTTTTCACGGGGTCCAGACTCGCGCTGGACACCACAGAGGCGCTGAAGACCACACCCCAGGAGGGGTGGGTGGCATGACTCACAGACCACCTCTTCCACCAAGATGACAGAGGACACTGACATTATTGTCAATTTAAGTGATAGACCCCTTTCTGCCATTGAAAAAAACCCTGTTGAATCGAGGATTATCTTTTGTTCCATCACAGGCCTCTGATGATTTTAAAACATATGTGGACATTCAAAAACACCTACGCCTTCTACTCCTTAAAGACCATTTTAAAGGATCTATGTACGAAGGGACAACATCACTATCCTATCGTGTCGGCTAGAAATTCTTTGCTATCACCTCTAGCTAAATATGTAGACTTTTATCTACAATCTTGTGTCATCAGAATGGCTTCCTTCTTAAGGGACTCCTCACAACTCATTGAGGAAATAATGAGTGGGCTATATCATTTGGATCCTGATTGTCTCCTTATTACAGGAGATGTGAACAGTCTGTACATGATTATTCCCCATGACAGGGGTATTATGGCAGTACAGAGGGTACTCTTAAGGACACCTTACGTGGGTCCCCCTGTTGATATCCTTCTTGAGTTGGTAAGATGTTGTCTTGAGTTAAATTTTTTCAAATTCGAAACCTATTACTATCTACAAACATCTGGCATGGCGATGGGGTCGAACATGGCCCCATCTTACGCCAATATTTTCATGGAAGATTATGAGGTCAACATTATAAAAATTGCTGAGAGATCACAAATATCCATGTGTCGACGGTACATAGACAATCTGTTCTTTATTTGGAATGGCACTGCTGAAGATCTAGAAAATTGGTTTCAGGAACTGAATGACCTAGAGCATCAGGTCAAATTCAAATTGAAATATCATACCACATCAATTGAATTCCTAGATCTATTGATCTATAAGAAAATGGATCTAGCTACTACACTATATACCAAGCCGACTGATTCGGAATTCTATTTTGTGTGCTTCAAGTGCTCATCCTAGGAGCCTGGTGAATTAAATCCCAAGAGCCCAAATGATAAGAACTGTACGTAACAATACTGACCCTCTAAAAAAATCGGCTCAGTTAGAAGAGATGGGCTTTCGTTTTGTTCAGCGGGGGTATCCTCACCCTATGATGAGAAAACTTTGTCAAGAAATGGAACATGTAACACAAAAGGATGTTCTATCAGCACAGAAATTGAAGCAAGTGAACAGAGATATGATGGATGATACCAAGAGAATTCTTTTTACCACTGAATATTCCCCGGACAAAAGAGACTTTGCAGTGAATTTGAAAAAACACTGGGCAGTTGTCAACACAGATCCAACCCTTCCCTTTAACTAATTTGGTCCACCTATGATCACCTTTAAGAAGAGTAGGTCATTAAGAGACCAACTTATGGTGACTGATCCTGAACACTGCTACGGTAAGAATTGGATCAAGAGCAAAAGGAAAGGTTGTTATAGATGTTCAGGATGTACTACCTGCAGCTCAATGATACAGGGGTCTCGCTTCCGACATCCTCACACCCCCCAAAGTTTTAACATCAAGTTCTACTTATCATGTACTACCACACATGTGGTGTATTTGCTTAACTGTACCTGTGGCCGTTTTTATGTTGGAAAAGCGAGCGATACAATACGGAAGAGGATAGCAAATCATAGGCATTCAATTTGTGAAGCCATTAAAAGTCAGGAATCCGATCAACCAGTAACTAAACATTTCATTCAGATGAAAGATGGTGTTAGTGATCTCAGATTTATTCTGATCGATCATGTGCCTCCAATTAAACTTGGAGGTGACCCTTACCAGCGCCAACTACAGGTGGAATCCAATTGGATCTTCAAATTTAGAACTTTACATCCCCATGGCTTGAACCGCCAATTGGATTGGCAATGCTTTCTATAGTTATGGTTATGGTATTGTTCCCTTTGTTTTGCTATGATCTGTTAGTTTCATGGGTACCAGTAGAGTTTGATATATATCTATATATCTAGGTTTATCTTTAGACGTGTTAGTAATTTCCTGTGTATAATTATTATACCTTGTCTGTGCTGTGATGATCCACTGGATGATCAGGACCACTATTAGTGTTCTGGGTGGAACATTTTTTTTGTTCATACCAACTAATTATATCTTACCTTTATAATTTTGTCATCTACTCACATATGCTATCTTCCTTTAAACCTATGGAGGTTTTTTTTAACATAACGGTTCTACCCTATGCAGTTTTATATCTATGTGATTTAGCTATGTCTTTCAGGGTTGTGTTTTTTTGTTTTTTGTTGTTAAATGATTATGGCGCTCTAACTTCCACACTCTTCTCTTTTAGAACCTGTCTTGTAAATAGGCATGATGATCCACAGCATTTGGTCCTTACACTTGTGAACCATTACTCCCTTGTATCAAGTTGATTCATTGCTGATGTTTCTAAGAAGTTTTGTCAGTCATTGGCATCCTATGGGACTCTATATTTGTCATCCCCACAGCTTATTCTACTTTTGTTTTATATGCTCTTTTTTACTATTTTACATGTTTTTATTCCTCTTTCTTCATTAATTTCATTGGACATATATGTGTTTGGATGTATTAGGATGTGCTTTGCCCAATTATTTCTGTCTTGTTATATCACCCACTATATTCTTTTCTTGATTCTTTATTTTCTTCTTTTGCATATGGATATCATTATTTCTTTTATATTATTTGGATCTGTATCATTTCTCACCAGATCTGTCTACTTGCTTTCTGCATTTCATGTATTGTACATTGCTGGCTGGGGGTTGTGATTAGTATGTGCTGAGCGCGCTATGACATTTTGTATCAAATACTTTTTATTGTTTGTTTTTTTTTGCGCATACTCTGCAGGATGACACTGTTATTTACATTATACATGATATTGTTTTTGCGTTCTGTCATCTCTGTTTGTTTTGGCACTTAATCCGTTTGCCCTTACATTTACCTAGCCTGCCAGTACTTTCTCTTATTGGTGGGCGTCGGATGACGTTTTTTCCCCTTGATGCCGTTTTTAGCCACGCCCATCTTGCCTGCTTTTGGCGGTCTGGTTAACCGTAATGGCGATATGAGTGATTGCTATTTCTAATGTAAGTTTTCATCTTTACCTGCATTATTGCCCTTCTTATATTCTAAAGTTTTCTAGATGTAATCATATTGCAGTTCATTTGATCGCTCTGCCACTGTTAGTTAGTTGGTATTATTATTGGTTTTTCACTATATTGAAATGTGCACTAGTTCAGCCCCTTATATTATAAGATGCATTATTATTTTTTTTCCACTGTTAATATGTTGTCATGCACAAGTATATATGAGTTTTGATATTATTTGTGCAGTTGAAATGTCACTTTATGTATATTCAAGATGGGTCAAATTGCACATGACCTTATGGGGTTGTCTTATTCTGAGCTGGGGGAGGGGTTAACACCTTATTTAAACACTGTTTGTTCACTATTTGTTTGGTCTGATGAAGTGGTGATTGAACCCTGAAACGTCACATTTCACATTTTTCTGTACAAATTTGTACCTGCACCCTGGTATATGCTCTTTAAGTGAGAGTGCGATTTTCATGCTCTATTATATATATATAGACTTCGCAATAACAGCAAACAATCAGGATTTCTTCAAGTGACGTTTCGGGGAGTAAACCTCCCCTTCCTCAGAAGGAGGTTCTGAGGAAGGGGAGGTTTACTCCCCGAAACATCAATAAATTTGACTCAATTGAAGAAATCCTGTTTGTTTGCTGTTATTGCAAAGTCTTTATATTTACATAGAACATTCCGGTGGTTGGCCTCTGGAGGGCGGATTCACATCAAGCGTAGCTCTCTCTCTCTCTCTCTCTCTCTCTCTATATATATATATATATATATATATATATATATATATATATATATATATATATATATACAGGGAGTGCAGAATTATTAGGCAAATTAGTATTTTGACCACATCATCCTCTTTATGCATGTTGTCTTACTCCAAGCTGTATAGGCTCGAAAGCCTACTACCAATTAAGCATATTAGGTGATGTGCATCTCTGTAATGAGAAGGGGTGTGGTCTAATGACATCAACACCCTATATCAGGTGTGCATAATTATTAGGCAACTTCCTTTCCTTTGGCAAAATGGGTCAAAAGAAGGACTTGACAGGCTCAGAAAAGTCAAAAATAGTGAGATATCTTGCAGGGGGAGGCAGCACTCTTAAAATTGCAAAGCTTCTGAAGCGTGATCATCGAACAATCAAGCGTTTCATTCAAAATAGTCAACAGGGTCGCAAGAAGCGTGTGAAAAAACCAAGGCGCAAAATAACTGCCCATGAACTGAGAAAAGTCAAGCGTGCAGCTGTCAAGATGCCACTTGCCACCAGATTGGCCATATTTCAGAGCTGCAACATCACTGGAGTGCCCAAAAGCACAAGGTGTGCAATACTCAGAGACATGGCCAAGGTAAGAAAGGCTGAAAGACGACCACCACTGAACAAGACACACAAGCTGAAACATCAAGACTGGGCCAAGAAATATCTCAAGACTGATTTTTCTAAGGTTTTATGGACTGATGAAATGAGAGTGAGTCTTGATGGGCCAGATGGATGGGCCCGTGGCTGGATTAGTAAAGGGCAGAGAGCTCCAGTCCGACTCAGACGCCAGCAAGGTGGAGGTGGAGTACTGGTTTGGGCTGGTATCATCAAAGATGAGCTTGTGGGGCCTTTTCGGGTTGAGGATGGAGTCAAGCTCAACTCCCAGTCCTACTGCCAGTTTCTGGAAGACACCTTCTTCAAGCAGTGGTACAGGAAGAAGTCTGCATCCTTCAAGAAAAACATGATTTTCATGCAGGACAATGCTCCATCACACGCGTCCAAGTACTCCACAGCGTGGCTGACAAGAAAGGGTATAAAAGAAGAAAATCTAATGACATGGCCTCCTTGTTCACCTGATCTGAACCCCATTGAGAACCTGTGGTCCATCATCAAATGTGAGATTTACAAGGAGGGAAAACAGTACACCTCTCTGAACAGTGTCTGGGAGGCTGTGGTTGCTGCTGCACGCAATGTTGATGGTGAACAGATCAAAACACTGACAGAATCCATGGATGGCAGGCTTTTGAGTGTCCTTGCAAAGAAAGGTGGCTATATTGGTCACTGATTTGTTTTTGTTTTGTTTTTGAATGTCAGAAATGTATATTTGTGAATGTTGAGATGTTTTATTGGTTTCACTGGTAAAAATAAATATTTGAAATGGGTATATATTTGTTTTTTGTTAAGTTGCCTAATAATTATGCACAGTAATAGTCACCTGCACACACAGATATCCCCCTAAAATATCTAAAACTAAAAACAAACTAAAAACTACTTCCAAAAATATTCAGCTTTGATATTAATGAGTTTTTTGGGTTCATTGAGAACATGGTTGTTGTTCAATAATAAAATTAATCCTCAAAAATACAACTTGCCTAATAATTCTGCACTCCCTGTATATATATATATATATACATACATACATACATATACATGTCTAAATATGTGTATTTATGTTTATATGTGTGTATACAGTATGTATATATACTTTGGAGCCCTTTCCATTCAAATTACTTAAAACATGAAAAATTATTTTAAATAAGTTTTAATATTTAATAATGTGTTTTACTGTGTATGTACTATAAATATTTTACATCCCATTGTATTATGACCCTGGGAAAGTCTCCCTAAGGATTATGGGGGAAACCAGATGTGGACTCCTTGCCCAATGTGCTTTGAGGGATATGGCTGCACCTCACTGACGAGGCTCAAAGGAGGCCGAAGCGATCATCTGGGATTGCTGTTTCCCTTGTTCAGAAGAGAATTGCCTGGTATTTTGGGGCTGGACTAACCTTGTTAGGCGTAATCACATTGATATACATACAGTCATGTGAAAAAGAAAGTACACCCTCTAAATTCTATGGTTTTACATATCAGGACATAATAACAATCATCTGGTCCATAGCAGGTTTTAAAATTAGGTAAATACAACCTCAGATGAATAACAACACATGACATATTACACCTAGTCATGATTTGAGAGTATGTATATATGTGTATTCATGTGTATTTATGTGCTTTTATGTATGTTGTATGTTGGAAAATGGTGCAGATGGACTTGCTCGACACAGCGTTGCCATAAACCTGGAATTTGTAAAAAGAGCAATATCTGTTTGGGCGTGAGCAAAAGTACTAAAGTAACTCACCACTTTTAATCTGGCCCTTTATATTTCAAGGTATTTGACTGGGAAGAGCTCAAAAGTGTAAATATATATGTATATATGTGTATTGATTTGTTTATATGTGTATATATGTATGTATGTGTGCACATACATATTTACACCAATAAACACATAAATACACATTTATACACATATATAGACATATATAAATATGCACATACTCATATTTAGACATGAATAAAAATAATACAGACCTTTTCTGCATAGCATACATATAGGCCCCAATTTATCAAAGGTCTTGCGGACCTGATCCGACACTGCGGATAAGGTCCGCAAGACCTCGCTAAATGCGGAGAGCAATACGCTCTCCGCATTTAACATTGCACCAGCAGCTCACAAGAGCTGTTGGTGCCACGCCGCCCCCTGCTGACTCGCGGCCAATCGGCCACCAGCAGGGAGGTGTCAATCAACCCGATCGTATTCGATCGGGTTGATTTCCGGCGATTCCTGTCCGCCTGCTTAGAGCTCTGAAGACTCGCCAGAAACACGGCCCTTCCATACGGAGCTTGATAAATGGGCCTGATAGGGTTGATACAGACATTTACTGCATATTACACATATAGGGTTGATACAGACCTTAACTACATAGTGCACCTATAGGCCAAAACACTTATCTTCTCACCTTCTATGTTACCTAAACCAAAACCAAATTCTTGGCTCCCTACACAAGTGGGCTGTTACAAATGTAATGGCAACATATGCAAAACTTGTAACTACATAAAAACAGGCACTAAATTTGAATCTACAATAACTAAGGAAACATATGATATAAGACATAGCATAACATGCAATACAACGCATGTCATATACTTATTGACATGTAAAGGCTGTAATAAACAATATGTAGGTTGTACCAAATGTGCCCTGAGAGATAGAGCCCTTCAACACCTCAGAGATATCAGCAATCCAAACAGCAATACCCCTATAGACAAACACTTCAGATATGAACATCAATCAAATTATATGTTTTTACAAGTACAAGGTATTGATCATATTCCGAGACCTAGGAGGGGGGTGACAAGGAGAGGTTATTGGACCAAAAGTAAGTAATGTGGATCTTTAAACTTCAATCCAAACATCCGGATGGTTTAAATTTATTATGGATGTGAATTTGTTTTATTAAAGAAAAGAAACATTTCACATTCTCTTTCGTGTGGTCCTCATGTAACAATTGAGGGATAGATAGCAATACGAATTAGTAATTAAGAATATTGTTTTTAAATTGAATTTATCTTGTTAATAATTTCCCAAATATTATGCTGCAACATAACCCCCCCTTTTTTCAACTTGAGATTGTTGATTTTCTTGTAAATGTACATATGTAGAAGAATTAACAATTATATTTGATAAATATATACTAAGTTCATATATTATGGCTGTTTTTTTTCTATCAGCCATCAATCATAGAAAGATGTACGTTTAAATGTAATTGAATCAGGTGTCTCATTAAGAGATAATTAGAGATTCTTGGCTTTAAGTAGTGGTCTGGTTGGAGCCTATGTGTATGCCAGTGAACAAGGGCTAGAGAAAGGCTTGAAACATGTTTGGCACACTTTTCCACCTGTCAGGATTTTCTCCCTGCTTTGTTTGCCATGTGCTGCTGGCAGCCATTTTACTCACCTCTCTTGCTGACTCTGGTGCATAGTGTGTGATGCTGCTCATTTCCTGCATGCCCTTGTATGGCTAGACTGGTGTACATCATCCTTGTGAGACAGGTTGCAGTCTCAAAATTGTGATGTCATCACTTATTATTTAAAGGGCCTCTGTTCAGTATGCTTTGCCCTTGCGTTGTCTCAGATCTGTTTGTGAGAGTTCCAGTTCCTGTGTATTACCTGGCTGTCCCTCCTGGTTCCTGATCCCTGGCTTGTTCCTGACTCTGCTGTTCTGCTTGTTCCTGATTCTGGCTCGTCTGACTACTCGCTTTGGCTCCTGACTCAGCTCGTCTGACTATTTGCTTTGGCTCCTGACTCGGCTCGTCTGATTACCAGCTCTGGTTTTGACTCCTGGCTTGTTATTTGACTTGTGGACTTTTTATTATTTTTTCATATGAGATTCTTTCCAACTATGCATGATCGTGGTGCCTGATGCCAATACTGTACTCTGAAGAATTGTCTTGTTATCTACAGTAATCTTGTCTTTAGACCACTTGATCGTTATATCTAAGATATTTTTCCTCCCCCAAAATTTCAAAATAATATTGTAAATTCCAGAGATAGTGTTTGCCCCCTCCTGATATTCTCTGATTATTGTTTTTAATTCATTGCTATATATTTTAGGGCCTGTGTCCTGCCTTAGTTTCTCAATCCAGTGCCTAACCTGTAAATAGACAAAAAAAACTAGACCTTGGGAGATTAAATTGCCGAGATAATTTCTCAAAGGGTTGCAACCTTAAGTTTTTAACTTTGCATATCTGTATTATCTGTTTTACTCCCCGCTTGGACCATAACTGAAATATTGAAGGGCCCAGTCCCGGTGAAAAGCCCGGATTGCCAGTAATGGTAGAAATTCTAATTTCCGATAGTCAATTCTCAATTCACTACATATTCTTTGCCATGCCTGTATGATAGCTTTAAATGTAGTCTTTTGATATACTATTCCAGGAAGTTTATTTGCAGTATGATGTAAAATTGCCTTTAAATTTAAAGGTTTAATTAACGTAGATTCCATCTCATAAAAAGAGAACAGTTCTTTTTCAGAGATCCAGTCTAACGCAAATTTACATAAAGCTGCATAGTTATAATATTTCACATTAGGGCATGCCAACCCTCCATAAGCTTTAGGAAGTGTTAATTTGAATATTGAAATACGCGGTTTCTTACCTTGCCAGATAAATTGATTAAAACTCCTGTTGAGAAAGGTCAAATCTTTTTTATATAAAATCAGGAGAAGATTCTGCAAAAAATATAGAAGTTTAGGGAACAGGACCACCTTAAGTAACATAATTTGAGCTGTAATTGATAGGGGTAAATTACCCCAACTCCGAAGCTTCAGGTCCAACCCTTTAATACAATACTTAAGATTAAGATCATACCATAAATTGGGGTCTTTGCTCAATATGATACCTAAATATGTGATCTGTAATGTTTCAATGAAAGGATAACTTCTCTGAACACAAGGTTTACGTATCCACATAATCTCCGATTTCTCATAATTGATTTTGTAGCCTGAAAATGAGCTGAACATATTGAATATCCTAATAAGCCGAGGGATAGAATCAGCTGTGTTGCTCAGGAAAAGTAGAAGATCATCTGCAAAGAGAGATAAAACCAGCCTATGCCCTTCAATCTGTATGCCCTGCAATTCCTTTCATAAATAGATTGCCAGTGGTTCAAGAGATAAATTAAAAAGAAATGGAGATAATGGACACCCTTGATGTGTACCACGCCTAAGAACAATCCTATTGGTAGATCCCCCATTCACTATAATTAACGAAGATGATTCTTTGTAAAGCTGTCTGATGAATTGTTGGAAAAGACCAGTTATACCAAAGTTCTCTAAAGAGGTGAATAGGTGATCCCATATGATGGAATTGAACGCTTGCTCAGCGTCTATTATAAGGATAGCCAGATCTGGCTTAACATAATGTCTTTTCTTTTCTGACTTGTTCAAAAAATGGTCCAATACCAATTGAACTTTCCGAAGATTCTTAACTGGGTTTCTACCTATCATGAAACCTGTCTGGTCAGGGTTCACCATATATCCTAGAGGAGATTTCAGTCTGTTGGCTAAAATATAAGTAAGAATTGTATAGTCCTGATTGAGGAGTGAGATTGGCCTATAAGAAGATGGAAGTTCTGGGTCCTTACCTTTCTTAGGTATCAACACTATATTAGATGCCGCGAACAATAAAGATTGGGGTTTATTCCCTACAAAGTATTCATTAAATAATTTACACAAGACCGATGGTAACTGTTCCAGAAGTATTTTATAGAATTCAGCGGGTAGCGCATCTGGTCCAGGGGTTTTTCCCAGTTTTAGCTTTTTTATGGCATTAGTTATTTCTTCCTTGTATATAGGCTCATTCAATCTCCGAAGATCATCTGCCTCGATTTGAGGTAAGCTTACCCCCTGCCAGAACTGATCCTTACTTGCAATGCTGATCTGCTTAGAAGCATATAGGTCCTGGAAAGTCTGGTAGAAGGTTTCCCTTATCTCTAAAGGGTCCTTCACTCTAGTTTTCTTAACTTTTAATGTTGAAATATAATTTTTCTGCTGTCTGATCTTAACAATTCTTGCTAAATATTTAGCCGAAACACCCTGTACCCCTGAGTAAAGAGCCTTAAGTTTTTGTTCCTCTAAGATCGAATGCTGTTTTAAAAAAAGATCATATACTGATTTACTATCTTTATATTTGTTCCATAAATCAATAGAGGGATTACTAAGATATTTATGATAATTTTTTCTTAAGGTATTGGAGAGTTGTTCCTCTCTCTTACCCCGAATCGCCTTAGTTCTTACTAGGTACACTTTAATCTCCCCTCTAAAAACTGCCTTTGCGGTCTCCCAGACCTAGATACCCTGCATTATCTGCCCGAAATTGATACCATCTATTTTGCATCCATTTTTTAAAGTGTACATTGTTAACCAGATATTGCGGAAAGAATAGCCTACCATTTCCTGTTAAAGATTTATCACTCAGACCAATCTCTAAAGAGATGATTGCGTGATCCGAGATCACTATATCTTGAATAGCTGTCGAGATTTTCATTTTTAACATATGTTTTGTGATTAGAAAATAATCAATTCTAGAGAAAGAGGTATATACACTTGAAGCACATGTGTATTCCCGCTGATCCGGGTTCTGTACCCGCCATATATCTTGTAGTGCCAGTTTCTGGCAGAACCTTTACAGAATGTCTGCTTCCCTGGCTTTCCTAGGGGCAAATCTAGTCTTTGACCTATCTAAGATATGAGAAAAGGCCATGTTAAAATCACCAGCTACCACAATATTCTTCCCAATATGTAGAAATAGTTTTAAACTAATATCTTCCCAGAAATCTTTATCTACCACATTCGGACCATAAACAAAATTAACACCATTGAGTTCAATCTTGAGAATTTGATATCTCCCATTAAGGTTATTATTGACTGAAATTATATTATAATTCAACTGTTTGCGTATTAAAATAGTCAAGCCTCTTTTAGCCTTATTGTAAGGGGTAAACACTACTTTTCCCACCCATTTACTTTTAAGTTTTATAGCCTCCTTAGGCCTAACGTGGGTCTCCTGTAAAAATACTAAATCTGGTTTTTGCTTTCCTAAATGTCTAATCAGTAGCTTCCTTTTAATCGGGGACGAAATCCCTCCACTATTCCAGGAAAGTAATTTTAATTTAAACATCTAAAATACTGTGGAGGAGTAGGGGAAAGGAAAAAGAAAAAGAGAAAAAAAAAAGAAAGGTGGGGTACCCCTTCCCTCTCTTCTCTCGCCCCCCCCTGGAGCCCTTGGTACCTTTCCCTTTATTTTTAATCATTCTTCTATAAAAAAAATAACCTTCATATTGTTTACCTCATATTTACTTAGACTAAACAGAAACCTCATTTTGTGGGGGCTCATTTTCTCTCTTACCATCTATATTATTCTATTCCTATGCTCTGGCAATATGCTTTAATCTCTTCAACCTTAGTAAAGGTATGCATGGGGATCTGCTCACTTGCCTGGTTGTTAGAGCTTTTGCTGGCTCTGTACAGGACATCCTGGTTTTGTCCTTTTTTTAAACGTTATGGAATAAAGTTGTTCTTTACTTTTTTACTCCGCTGCCTGGAATTCGTCTTCATTTTTTCATATGGTATAGTGCTTTTAATAGCACTTTGATTACTACTCTCCCTTCACACAGAGCGCCTTCTCTGCACCTTTTGATCTATTAGTAAAGGTATGGGTTTTACAGAAAGCCAATATATAAGGAAAACTTTTTTGACCGCTGTCTACTATATACCTGTAGGAGTTAATGGAATTTGTCCTCTGGACCAGATCCTCAGTATTTGCAGAACTTAACCAAATAAAATATATTTTAACTGTGGCAGCAGTTACAACTAGAAAATCATTATATACCTATAGGCAAGCTCTGTAGCACCAGTTGTACCCCACTTAGGAACCAATGTAGTGTACAAAGTAACAAACAGAAAGAAATAATAACTTTTTGCTAGCAGATCAAAACACACTGGAGCACTCTTTCTATGGGGTCTCTTATATCTTCTACACATTCATCACATGTTACCAGGCCACCATCTACCTTGTTTTAGCCCTTATTTTTGGGGTATTATTCCATTTATCTAACAGATAATGCTTTTATACCCTTCCCAACAAATATGTGGTTGTCTGTTACATCAACCAGATCACACTCAGTTTGTAAAACTCTAACAGATAAATCCACATTTATACGTTGCAGTCCTTGTTCAAAAACTTTTGACTTCATTGGTATTTATGCTAGCTTAAGCCAAGTTCGAACAAATTGTTACTCCTGCGGGCAAAATGTGAAATTAAATTAAATGTTTTCCAGGGATATATTTTCTGGTGAGCTCAGTACTCTCTGTTAAAGGGCCAGTCTACACCAGAATTTTTATTGTTTTAAAAGATAGATAATCCCTTTATTACCCATTTCCCAGTTTTGCATAACCAACACAGTTATAATAATATACTTTTAACCTCTGTGATTATCTTGTATCTAAGCCTCTGCAAACTGCCCCTTTTTTCAGTTCTTTTGACAGACTTGCAGTCTAGGCAATCAGTGCCTGCTCCCAGATAACTTCTCGTGCACGAGCACAGTGTTATCTATATGAAATACATGAACTAACACCCTCTAGTGGTGAAAAACTGTTAAAATGCAATCTGAAAGAGGTGGCCTTCAAGGTCTAAGAAATTAGCATATGAACCTCCTAGGTTAAGCTTTCAACTAAGAATACCAAGAGAACAAAGCAAAATTGGTGATAAAAGTAAATTGGAAAATTTTTTAAAATTACATGCTCTATCTGAATCATGAAAGTTTATTTTGGCCTAGACTGTCCCTTTAAGTCTCTTTTTGTTTTTTTCCCCCAAGAGTAATAATACTTCTCCTCTTACTTGCACAGTCTTACTTGTGTGTCAGTTATTTCTATTTTTGTCCAAGTAATACAGTTACGAATTGAGCCTACCAGCTGACATGTTATGAAGTGCGCCAAACTAACACACATCTGTGTTCATGTGCGCCTTTGTCCCTCAGCCCTTCCTTTTGAAGTTAACTTGACAGCGTATACTGTAGGAAATGCTAAACCAGATTATAGGGAGTTTTGTGATACAACCTTCTATCAGTTAGTAAAAGTCAGTCCTCCACTCTTTCCAGGTTTACCTCAGCGTTTATTTGTGCTCTGTACCGGGGTCTAATTTCCAAACAGTCCCAACTTTAATACAAATAAGTTCTCCAAACTCTTACGGCAGAGAAGAAATGAGAAAACAAGCCTTGCCCCTGGTACCTGACTCCTCAGGTGATCCCTCTGGATGGCAGTTCTGAACCTCGTCAGCTGTCCCCGGTCTCAAAACAGCCACTTCATGTATCGGGCTGCCACGGCTTTTGCTTGAGGTACTTCTGTGGGAGGAGTTACCCAGAAGCGGTATGTTAGCAGGCCGTCGGTCTTGGACACCTCCGTGATCGCAGCCTCAGCCTGTCCCGCCAGCTCCACTCCCCCTCCAACCACCGCCAAACAGAGTACCACCGGGCCGGCTGCTGTCCTTCCTTGCAATCTGAGGTCTTTAGAGTTATTGTACCAGAACGCCATTTGGCGTCACAACTCTGCTCCTGAGTCTATCTGCATAAGGGATGCCGGCTTCTGATAAAATGTATCCAGGCCAGGTCGTGTCTACACTGGCCAAGGAATAACGCAGGTGGGGTAGATCAATATTGCCCTTCTCCCAAAAGCCAGGTGCTAGCGTCCCACGTTGCTGCTAGCTCCTCCCCTTCCGGTCATCACCAGCTCTACTCCAGTGCTCATTCTTACTGACCACAAGAATTTAACTTATCTATCTGAAGCAAAACGTTTGTCGCCCCGACAGGCCAGATGGGCACTATTTTTGTCTTGGTTTAATTATGTGGTCTCCTACCTGCCTGGTAGTAAGAATGTTAGGGCTGTTGCCCTTTCTCGACAATTTTCTCCTCTGTCCAAGGAGGAGTCTGTACCTATTCCAATTATACCTCCTGACCATATTTTTGCTACCATACATACTTATTTGACTTCTCCCTTGGGGGAGGAGATCCTGGCTGCACAAACCAATGCACCTCCTGAGAAACCTAGTGGTAAGTGTTTTGTTCCTGAGAATCTTCGAGCTAAACTTTTGCACACTTACCACTATCCTAAAGCCGTAGGTCACCCAGGCAAGAACCAAATGATTTGGTCTGTCACTCGACAATTCTGATGGCCAGGTCTTCGTTCTGATGTTGCTGCGTATGTTGCCTCCTGCTCAGTTTGTGCACAGAATAAGACTCCTCAACGTCTTCCTGTGGGTCTTCTTCAACCTATTGCTAATGGTGAGCATCCTTAGACATATCTTTCCATGGACTTCATTGTCAAGTTCCCTGTTTGCAATAGCAATACTGTTATCCTTATGGTGGTTTACCGTTTTTCTAAAATGTCACATTGCATTCCCTTGAAGAAGCTGCCTACCGCTCAGGAGCTTGCTTCAATTTTTGCCCGGGAGGTCTTCCGTTTACATGGGTTACCCAAGGATATAGTGTCAGACTGGGGTAGCCAGTTTGTCTCAAGATTTTGGCGTTCCTTTTGTGCTCAAATGGGGATCCAGCTAACCTTCTCCTCGGCATATCACCCTTAATCCAATGGAGCTGCGGAATGGTCTAATCAAGCTCTGGAACAGTTCCTATATTGCTATGTCTCAGATCACCACAATAATTGGTCTGAACTGTTACGTTGGGCAGAGTTTGCTCATAATAGTGCCATTAATGCTTCCTCCAAGTTATCCCCGTTCATGGCGAATTATGGGTTTCAACCATCCTTGTTGCCTGATTCATTCATGTCTCAGGGTATTCCGGCTTTGAAGGAGCATCTCCTGCAACTCCGTTCCACGTGGGTGCAGATTCAGGATTGCCTTCATTGTTCTATGCATTGCCAAAAGTTCCAGGCTGATCGTAGGCGTGTGCCCATGACTTCCTACCAGGTTGGTGACAGGGTTTGGCTGTCCTCCAGCAACTTGAACCTTTGTGTGCCTTCCAATAAACTGACTCCCCGTTATGTTGGTCCTTTTCGAATACTCTGATGGGTCAATCCCTTGGCCTACGCTCTTGACCTTCCTCCTGCAATACGCATCTCCAATGTTTTTCATGTCTCCCTCTTGAAACCATTGAATTGTAATCAGTTTACCACTGTGTTGCCTCGTCCCCATCCTATCTTTGTTGACAACCATGAAGAATTTGAGGTCAGCAGCATTATTGCCTCTCATATGTCCAGGGGCCGCGTACAGTATTTGGTTCACTGGAGGGATTACGGTCCGGAGGAGCGTTCATGGGTTCCTCCTCTGATGTTCATGCTCCCACCCTCCTCCGTGCCTTCCATGCCAGTTTCCCCAATAAGCCTTTTGTCCTCCCACGGGGGAGGGGTCGTTGAGGGGAGGGTACTGTCAGGGTTTTTTCCCTGCTTTGTTTGCCATGTGCTGCTGTTAGCCATTTTACTCACCTCTCTTTCTGACTCTGGTGCATAGTGTGTGATGCTGCTCATTTCCTGCATGCTCTTTTATGGTCAGACTGGTGTACATCATCCATGTGAGACAGGTTGCAGTCTCAGAATTGTGATGTCATCACTTATTATTGAAAGGGCCTCTGTTCAGTATGCTTTGCCCTTGCATTGTCTCAGACCTGTTTGTGAGAGTTCCAGTTCCTGTGTATTACCTGGCTGTCTGACGTCCCTCCGGGTTCCTGATCCCTGGCTTGTTCCTGACTCTGCTGTTCTCCTTGTTCCTGATTCTGGCTCATCTGATTACTAGCTTTGGCTCCTGACTCGGTTCTTCTGACTATTTGCTTTGGCTCCTGACTCAGCTCGTCTGACTACCAGCTCTGGTTTTGACTCCTGGCTTGTTATTTGACTTGTGGACTTTTTATTATTTTTTGCTATTAATAAAGATGTGATTAGTTTTGCACTTCTCGTCTCATTCTGATTTCTGGCACCCTGACACCACCAGACCACAGAATTTTTCTAATTGATTGTATGGCTCTTTTGTACTTTTAAAATGGATTAAAATAAATGTAATTTTTTACAATTTGGATTTCCTTCTTTTTAGAGAGGTGCGGATGATACTTGCTTCCTAGTGCACATATGGGGTTGTTTTTTAGAATTTAAGACCATGAGCAGGCTTAGAACTTTATTATGTATCAGTTTCATTTATCCAAAAGAAAACATGTAAAACATTTTATTTTTCCTAATACATCATCTTTCTTTTGCACAAAAGCAGTCTACTGAAGTAATGCATCGGTTCCATGTCCTTTACTTGGGAAAAAAAAAAGATTTTGTTTGACTTATTCTTGAAGTTTAATACCATCCAGTGAGTGAAGATGTTTGAATTTTAATTGCTTCTGACTAGCTTCAACACTACTGGCATGGTAACATTATAGATAAGGATGAAAGAAGACGAGTGCCCTAGAGTTCAGCCTTTACAGATATTTTTTTTTATTATTTATAGTAAAAACCTTCCAGGGGAACTGACAGTAATACTCATTTAACACAAGCAATCCTAACCTTGAATTTTGTTTTTAGACAAAATATAACCAAACCCTTTTAAAACAATTTTGATGTGTTGACAGTCTTTAGCAACTTAGGCAAAGAGGTCAGGTTTGATGGTCTAAAGATTGCATAATATTGTAATGCTATTCATTTCACCATTCAAAAGTAGATTTGTAATGTTCTAAAGTGTCTGTGAAAATTCCTCCACAAAGAGACATGCTAGTAGCCTTTATTGTGTGATGCAGTGATGCAAGGGTTCTCTTCTATTTGCAGAATTTTCTATACAACCTCCTGGTGTAAGACATGCAAATCACTAACAAAATGATCATTTAACAGGTGTATCCCTTAGATTATAGGTGTTTGGACTGATACCTTGATGTATAATGTATTGTGTAATGACAAAAATAATTTACATGTGTGAAATTAACCTTTCCATTTCCAAAACTATAGCAAAATTTCTAAATTAATTTTGTATCCATTTGAGCTATGTCATTGTGGGTTTACTGAGCCTTGGTGTAGCATGCAATATTTATATCTATACTACTGAGAAATTCTCACTGTACATAACATTAAATCCCGTTCGGCACAGTCAGAGAGGCACAGTTAAAGCAGCTTATTAGTCTCAATGATATCGATCTCGCCATTTTGCACGATTGTGAGAAATGTTTAAAGCCTACTATTGTGAAAAGGAAAAATGGAGGCCACTTTCTTCTGCAAGATATTAATATCCTGCATTACAAATCTATTTTCTTGAGCGAAATCCCACAAACGTAAGAAATAAGAAATTCACAATAAATAAAGTTTAAAAAATTATATAATAAGCAATTTCACAGTATTATACATACTGTATTATATTATATTGTAATCTTTTGAGCAGCCAAATGGCAATTGTCTTAGTCAATTTGTTCCGTTTGCCAGTTCAATCCCAATAATGATAACTTAGTAACAATTTTTCATAAACTTGGCACATACACAATGCTCATTTCAACACAATACAAAAATATAAGTGTTCCATGGTGGGCATTTCATACGCGTCACTTATATTACGATAAAGTTTTGCAGTTAGATTATAATGCTCTAAACAATATACACAAGTTAGTGTAAAGATCTTCACAAATACTTGTTTTCTACTCTTGTTAGCGAGATATGAATTTGTAATTTATATAATTAAAATTTTAATATTTATTGCATATAGATTAATTAATGTATTGTTAATATATATTCACTTTCAGATTTTAAAATGTATTTTCTCTTGAAGGGCCTGTCAATTACAACAAACAAGTGAGTTTGGGTTGATTTCACACCACCAAATCAGGTGGCAGAGAGTGTAAGAAGCAACGGTCTAATAATCACTGCTTCTTACATTGCAGGAAGCAAGCTAACATGCGCAAACCTGCACCGCAATGGCTAACACTGCTTAGTACATGGAGCCAATAATGTACTCCATTTATCCTTTGTTCTTTTTATTTGAACATGCATTCTTCTCATTCATGCTAAACATTCCCTTAAATTATTGAAATCTGCCATAATGGTCTTGGTTGGGTCTTTGTCAAAATTAAAGTTTCATGATTCAGATAAAGCAGTCAACTTAAAAACAAAAATACATTCCAATATAATTATATTATCAAAGCGTTCACATTATTTCGATATGCACACTTTCTGAGGCTCCATCTCCTACTGAGCATGTGCAAAAGTTCACGGTATATAAGTATATGCATTTTGTGATTGGCTAATGACTGTCACATGATTCAGGGGAAAATGAATTAACTTTCAAATTAGCCAGAAAATATTCCACTCCTCGTTTCATATTCAGAGTAAGAGCTACTACAATGGGGCATATTTATCATGCTCCATACGGAGCTCGAAGCCCTGTGTTTCCGGCGAGCCTGAAGGCTCTAAAGACCGCTGCTCCATAACCTGTCCATCTGCTCTGAGGCGGCGGACAGAAATCAACACGATCGAATACGATTGGGTTGATTGACAACCCCTGCTAGTGGCCGATTGGCCGCGAATCTGCAGGGGGCAGCATTGCACCAGCAGTTCACAAGAACTGCTGGTGTAATGATAAATGCAGAGAGCGTATGCTGTCGGCATTTATCGATGTGCAGCGGACATGATCCTCTATATCGGATCATGTCCGCTCGCACAAACATAAATATGCCCCATTGTCTTTTTAGTGTGTATTTGTCAATTATTCAATTATACTGAACTTTGTGGTCCATTAACTCTGTTTACCATTTTTACTACATTATTACTTACTATGGTAACTGTGCGGTCATGTGCATCATACCACTAGGTTTCAGTTATGCTAATAATATTCTATTCTTTATACAATGCTACGAGTTCCAGATCCGCCATTCTTAAATTTGCAAGCACTAATTTAATTAATTTTACTGTTCTTTCTATCACAATTATGTGTTCAACTATCCAAAGTTTGTAAGATAACACCCGTACCATAGGGACTCTTTCCTCTTCCATGCACTTAGATGCTATCAATGTAATTGTTCAAACATTATGATGTATTGTGCTATGTTTAAATTATTCCTCCCCTTTTAATAGTTTAAATATTCATCTAACACTGTTACCACTTACTCATCACAGTTTCCTTCTTTTTATCAAGATGCAGTCCATCCTTTCTGTGGAGAAGTCAGCCCAGTGATCTACACCCCTCCATTCTACACCAATTTCTTTATGGCCATTAATCAATTACCCTAAGCTTCTTCTGCTATTATGGCTTAGTTTATAGCACTCATAGAGTCAAAATACAAGTGGTGCGCTAATTTATTTATTTTTGTTCGCATGCAAACACTGCTTAAAGTGAACTTTTAACATGGGCAGGTTAGCGTGCATTTTACAAGTTAAAAGTAAATTATTTCTGTGAGAATGAAACCTAATACGCTCTGATTTCAAGACTTTGGATATCGCGACTGCATTAACTTCTTCTCCCCATAGACTTTAATATAGTGCGCTGAAGAAAAAAAAACTAACACTTATCACCCATGCGATAACCTGACACCACTTTAGACCTACAGCGCTAAACCCAAAGGTAGTTATAAATATTTTACATTCCATTGTTCTTCACATAGAAGAAAAAGTTATTTTTATTTTTAAATACATATTTCTATATATTTATAGATATGATAATTTTTTGTCAACTATATATCTATACCTATATATCTATATGAATATATACAGGTATAGATACACACACATATATTTATATATATATATATATATATATATATATATATATATATATATATATATATATATATATATATATATATATATATATATATATATATATACAGAAATAGATAGAAATATTATTTATAAATAAAAAGAACATTTTCTTCTAAGTGAAGAACTTTGAAATGTGTGTGTATATATGTTTATATATATGTGAATATATACAGGTATAGATTGATAGACAGATAGATAGATAGATAGATAGATAGATAGATAGATAGATAGATGATAGATAGATAGATATGTATATATAGAAATAGATATAAATATTATTTAGAGATAAAAAGAACATTTTCTTCTAAGTGAAGAACATTGGAATATAAATAAATTACTGTAAAAACCCAAATGCTATAAAGTGATTTTTCAACTTTTAAGGTATATGAGTGGAAAGGGCTCCAAAGTGAATGTATATATATATATATATATATATATATATATATGAGTATATATGTATATATATATATTTATATATATATATATATATATATATATATATATATATATATATATATACACACAGGCATACCTAGAAGATATTACAGGTTCGGTTTCAGACCACCACAATAAAGCTAATATAGCAATAGAGTGAGTCACACTATTTTTTTGTTTCCCAGTGAATATAGAAGTTATATTCACACTATAATGTAGACTAAAAAGGGTTCAATGGCATTATCTCAATGTACATATATAATGAAAAAATACTTTATTGCTAAAAAATGCTAACCATCATTTTGCTGGTGGTGTGTTTATGTGTATCTTTGAGTATACTTGAGTATTTATGTGTTTATATGTGTATATATCTGTATACATGAGTATTTATGTGTTTATATGTGTATAAATGTTGAAAAAATGGTGCCAATAGACTTTTTCGATACAGGGTTGCCACAAACCTTTAATTTGAAAAAGAGCAATATCTGCGAAGCGCAATAAAGTGAAGCGCAAGAAGATGAGGTATGTCTGTATCCTAGCGGAGAGCTTGTTTGTGAGTGCTGGACTTTATGTGTGTTGTATTGTATTGTCTGTTTCTGTAATTCTCCCTAAAGACCTGCTCCCTGGCAGGCCCGGGGTTAACTGCCTGTGACTCTGTAAATAGAGGAGCTTTATGTGAGTGTGGATGTGTACCCAGTCTGGTCTGGATGTGCTGTCCTTATTCCTTTTTTTGTTTTTTCCCAGGATGATTACAAAAGTCTGTGAACCCTGACTTGTTCCCAGTTTGTTTGATTAATAGCTTGCATTTGTGTGCATGGCTGCATTTGTGTGGCTGTATTAGGGACCCAGGTGAGTGGAAGAGACCGTGATGTGGTACCTGGGCTTGTCCCATTTGGCCAAATGTGGTAACTTACTCTTCCTCTCCTAGCTGAGAGCTTGTTTGTGAGTGCTAGACTTTATGTGTGTTGTATTGTCTGTTTCTGTAATTCTCCCTAAGGACCTGCACCCTGACAGGCCCGAGGTTAACTGCCTGTGACTCTGTAAATAGAGGAGCTTTATGTGAGGCGATAGCAACCAAAGCTGAGCCTGTTTGTGTGTCATGGGATGTGTACCCGGTCCAGTCTGGATGTGCTGTCCTTATTCCTTTTTTTGTTTTTTCTGTATGTATGTATATATATATATATATATATATATATAATATCAATGAACAGATGGCTGCACTCACTGGTCCTTTTCAAACATATTTATTTCTGTGACGTTTCGGGGACCGTATCCCCTTCCTCAGACAGAGGACACATACAAAATGCATCCCTTTATACCCACAAGTACAAACAAATAAAGACCCCACCCCCCACAAAGTGGAAAAAACCGCCAAAGGTTGTCATAGCAACCACCCAAACACAGTGAACACAATACATCAACAGTGATATATACAGAACATAAAAATAACCATCTCATCAGTAATAACAACAGCAGAAAATAAAATGATATAACATTCCTAGTATATGTTTATAAAATCAAACACATAATCTTAATCTGTTGCGGACACGCTGCTATTCACAAACCATATAGCACTGTCTAAGCCCTATTCTATCAATGCCTTATTAATCAGATTCGATGATGTTATTACTACACTTTGGGGACAAGAACAAGTAGCAAAACAAATGTGCACATCCATTAATGCGTAATTAGATACATAAAACAATGAGTAAACTTAGCATTTTCCTACCTCAGGGCTGCTACATCTCAGAGAACGCGCGTACATGCAAGGCAGGGGGCGTTGCTAACAGTGTAAGCCCGGAGACAGCATGTGGTACGTCATCACGTAACCCGATCACAACACAGACTCAGCTGTTCACCCGGGGGAACACTCGTAGCACTCAAAGAGCCTCAAGCAGTAACAGGCTACTGCTACTATTGCATTGCCGGTGATCCAATAAAATACAAATTATGAGAAACACTCAAGTAATTAAAAGACTCAAATTATAAGGAAAATCAGATAATGAAAAAAAGATACTGAAAAAATCACATGCTAAACAAATGCAGCTTATGAAAAAAATACAGCTTATGCACCAAATACAGCTTATAAAAAACAACAGCTTATGAAAAAGACAATATACATATGATAGCCGAATATGATCTTATACAGTGTCTGTACCATACCTAATATTAAGCCTAAATAATGCAACTTTACCTAAACCAAAAAATACAAAAAGAATAGAGGGGTGTATAGCCATATATATCTAACCTGGACTAGTGGTACATGTAGTCCAGACCCACTTTTTATATCAGTGCATGTACCAACATAAAAATAAGGTAATCAATATAGGATAGAGCCGAATGAATACATATTCCTAGCTCAGGTTAAACCATATGTGACTCAAAAAAAATTTATTTTTTGGTTAAAAAAATTTATTTTTTAGTTAAAAAAGGATAAGTTATAAAGTAATATGTTATGTACCACGGCCATTCAAAAAAGGTATGTTATATATAACGACCATTCAAAAGGAAAATGATTGTCACATATGTTTAAATCTAAACCTTACCTAATGTCAAATGAACAAAGGCTATACTTGAGCCTCAGGTACCCTAGAACCAAATAACTCTACTCACAGGTATATCTATGGGAAAAAAATTCAAAAAAAATTCAAAAAAACTCAGGATACTACATCTACTATAATCTTATGGCTTATGGACTCCCAAAAAAAAGGGGGGGGAAAATTGGCTCGTGGACTCTCAATTACAATGGATCATTGGACAACTCATTAAATGAACTCCTTAAAGGAAACAGTGCCAATCCAGCATTGAATTTAGTCCATTAGGGTGGATGGTGTTCAGACGATATGTCCATCTAGCCTCTATTTGGAGAAGGATTCTGTTCCTATCGCCACCCCTCTTCAGTGGGGGAACATGGTCTATGAGGACAAACCGTAGATCTGTAGGATTATGTCCCGCCTCCAAAAAATGCCTAGCAACTGGTTGGTCACTTTTCCGATCCTTAATTGCTATTCTTATGGCCGAACGGTGGTTCGCCATACGAGTTCGGGCATCATCAGATGTTTTGCCCACATAGAATTTCGCACAACTGCAACTCAGTAGGTAGACAACGAATGTAGTAGTGCAAGTCAGCCGATGCCTTATGGTGAATTTTTTCTTTTTGTGGGGGTGGCTGAATGTAGCTCCTGGAAGCATTGAGTTGCACGTTGTGCATCCGGTACAGCGATAGCAGCCAAGTTTTTTTGGTTGGAGCCATGTAAGCTGTTGGTAACAGTGACTCGGATCTGTCTTCATGAGGAGATCCCTCAAGCTAGTGTTCCTTTTATAGCCAACCCTAGGGGGTGCCCAATTAGATAACGGAAGACTAGGGTCACTTTGCATAATGTGCCAGTGGCGGCGAAGACTCATCCCAGTAGTTCTTAAATCTGGAGTGTATTTAGTGACAAAAGTCATCCGTGGGTTTGTATCGTCATTTTTCTTCGGATTAGCCAGATTGGCCACTGTGCATTTTTCTTTCGCTTCTTTAATACTTCTGGGGTTATACCCCCTATCCAAAAATGTGTTACTCATTAGTTCTAATTGTATATTTTGATTGGAGTCATCGCTATTATTCCTAATGACCCTTGTCATTTGAGCTTGAGGTATAGCTTGTAATAGTGCCGGAGGGTGACAACTCGTGGCATGGAGTAGTGCATTTCTGTCGGTAGGTTTCTGGTATAGAGTATGACCAAGTTTATTACCTACTTTAAAGATCCTTAGATCCAAAAAGTCCACTGACTCTGTACTGTGTACCGTCTTGAATTTTACTGGAGTATCTAGTTGATTCAGAATGGTAAACCACTCCATGAGGTCCTGTTCAGACCCTGCCCAAATCAAGAACAGATCGTCTATGTACCTTTTGTAAAAAATTATTTCCTTCTTGTGTTGTACCGCCATTATTGTACGTTCAAAATGCTCCATATACAAATTTGCCAGAGAGGGAGCCACATTTGAGCCCATGGCCGTACCTGTGACTTGCTGATAAAAGGATTTTTCAAACCGGAAATAATTGAGCGTAAGGCTCAAATCCAAAAGTTCCAATAAATAGTCAACAGGTGGGCCAACATATGGATATTTCAATAGACTGTCACGTACACATCTCTTGCCATCTTCATGTGGAATTATTGTATAAAGACTCGTGACGTCTGCTGTCACCAGTAGCCAGTGTTCTTCAATATCCAACACGCGTAAAGAATCAAGTAATTGGGATGAGTCCCTCAAAAATGAAGCCATCTGTTTCACACATGGTTGTAAATAATAATCTACATAAATGGCCAATTTGGAAGTGCACGAACCCCTGGCGGAAACGATTGGTCGTCCTGGAGGATGATGGATATCCTTATGTATTTTTGGAAGCGTATAGAGTATAGGGCACACTGGGTGTTGGACTTTCAAGAAAGAGACTGTTTCAGTGTCTATCCATCCATTGTTATATCCTCGATCAATTGAGGCAAAGATAAGTAACTGAAATCTTGCTGTTGGATTCCCACTCAGCCGAATATACGTTTTATTATCGGCTAGTTGTGTCATAATCTCATTATTGTAGTCAATATAATTCTGAACCACCACGGCCCCACCTTTGTCCGCTGTCCTAATGATGATTGAAGCATCACTTGCCAAGGATTTAATCGCCTCCCTTTCATCTTGGGGTAGATTGTGTCGAAATTTGTGTGTAGAACAGTCACTTAGTTCTTGAGTGACCAACCGCATGTAGGTCTTTATGCTAGGATTGGAACTAATAGGGTCAAAGGCACTCTGTTTCTTAAAAGGATTTGGCACGCTGTTGGCATCTTGATCCCTAAAGTGATGTTTTAGGCGTAACAGTCTTTGAAATTTCTGACAATCAATGTAAATGTCAAAGGGGTCAGCCTTACGTGAAGGTACAAAATTCAACCCTTTATTTAAAAGTCTATGTTCTGCTTCAGATAAGACATGGTTGCTGATATTGAGAACCAGACCAGTATGTTCAACCCCAGTAGTTGTTATCTTGGAGGTCTCAGTGGTTTTGCTATGCCACCCACCCCTCCGCGGGTGCGGCCGCGGCCTCTTCCTCGTATTTGTTGGCCAGACCGGGTGGTAACCCCGTGAAAAAACTGTTGTTCCCCAGTTGTGGGTACCATGGCACCCTCACTTGTTTGTGGAGCATCTGAATCAGATCCAGAACTACTATCCATAGTCTGTAACGATCTCTTAGTATATTGACGCTGGCGTCTCTGTCTCCAATAGCCATAGTTGCTCCTATTATCACCAGTGAGCCATCGATAGACCCTCTTTTCTTTGTGATCCTCACATACCATTGTGAGTTTTCGATTCTTAAACTGGATTAATTCATCTTTGTATTCTTTCAACTGTGTAGTTAATTTCTCCAGCCAGGGTTCTGTATCATCAATTGTCATCATCTCAAGTTTCTTTGCTTCAAGGTCGTTGATTTCACCCCTGATTTTGTCCAGGAGTATTCTCACCTCTTCAGTTACGAGTAGAATCAAATCAAGACTACACTTGTTTAGAATGGCACACCATTTTCTACAGAATTCACTGTTTGTCCGTCCAATAGTGGGTAAATTCCTGATTCGAAAACCTCTTGGAATGAGTTTTCTCCTGTAGTAATCTGATAAATACACTCCATGCAGCTTTAGATCAATCTCTTTTTTCTTTAATTTTAGCAGAGCCAAAAACACAGAGTTTGCTGTTTCAGCGCCAGTAGTGTCATCCTCAGCAGAGAATAAAATCCTTGCAGCATCCACCTCTGTAAAGGTTAGCACCTCAGTGTCCTCAATATCGGTATCCATACTGATGTGATTAGACTGGTTATAAAAAGCAGTGATATAGTGAAACATAAAAATTCACCGTGAATATAAAACTGAGTACAGACTCAGAAAAACGGTTTCCAGGGAAGAGGCATTTCTTAGTTGGTGGGTGCTTCAACAAAAATAATCAAGATATTAGCAACAGGAGAGCACTCTCACTTCCAAAAAACACATGCCAGGGTGCAAGCAAAAAAATGAATAATATCAATGAACAGATGGCTGCACTCACTGGTCCTTTTCAAACATATTTATTTCTGTGACGTTTCGGGGACCGTATCCCCTTCCTCAGACAGAGGACACATACAAAATGCATCCCTTTATACCCACAAGTACAAACAAATAAAGACCCCACCCCCCACAAAGTGGAAAAAACCGCCAAAGGTTGTCATAGCAACCACCCAAACACAGTGAACACAATACATCAACAGTGATATATACAGAACATAAAAATAACCATCTCATCAGTAATAACAACAGCAGAAAATAAAATGATATAACATTCCTAGTATATGTTTATAAAATCAAACACATAATCTTAATCTGTTGCGGACACGCTGCTATTCACAAACCATATAGCACTGTCTAAGCCCTATTCTATCAATGCCTTATTAATCAGATTCGATGATGTTATTACTACACTTTGGGGACAAGAACAAGTAGCAAAACAAATGTGCACATCCATTAATGCGTAATTAGATACATAAAACAATGAGTAAACTTAGCATTTTCCTACCTCAGGGCTGCTACATCTCAGAGAACGCGCGTACATGCAAGGCAGGGGGCGTTGCTAACAGTGTAAGCCCGGAGACAGCATGTGGTACGTCATCACGTAACCCGATCACAACACAGACTCAGCTGTTCACCCGGGGGAACACTCGTAGCACTCAAAGAGCCTCAAGCAGTAACAGGCTACTGCTACTATTGCATTGCCGGTGATCCAATAAAATACAAATTATGAGAAACACTCAAGTAATTAAAAGACTCAAATTATAAGGAAAATCAGATAATGAAAAAAAGATACTGAAAAAATCACATGCTAAACAAATGCAGCTTATGAAAAAAATACAGCTTATGCACCAAATACAGCTTATAAAAAACAACAGCTTATGAAAAAGACAATATACATATGATAGCCGAATATGATCTTATACAGTGTCTGTACCATACCTAATATTAAGCCTAAATAATGCAACTTTACCTAAACCAAAAAATACAAAAAGAATAGAGGGGTGTATAGCCATATATATCTAACCTGGACTAGTGGTACATGTAGTCCAGACCCACTTTTTATATCAGTGCATGTACCAACATAAAAATAAGGTAATCAATATAGGATAGAGCCGAATGAATACATATTCCTAGCTCAGGTTAAACCATATGTGACTCAAAAAAATTTATTTTTTGGTTAAAAAAATTTATTTTTTAGTTAAAAAAGGATAAGTTATAAAGTAATATGTTATGTACCACGGCCATTCAAAAAAGGTATGTTATATATAACGACCATTCAAAAGGAAAATGATTGTCACATATGTTTAAATCTAAACCTTACCTAATGTCAAATGAACAAAGGCTATACTTGAGCCTCAGGTACCCTAGAACCAAATAACTCTACTCACAGGTATATCTATGGGAAAAAAATTCAAAAAAAATTCAAAAAAACTCAGGATACTACATCTACTATAATCTTATGGCTTATGGACTCCCAAAAAAAAGGGGGGGGAAAATTGGCTCGTGGACTCTCAATTACAATGGATCATTGGACAACTCATTAAATGAACTCCTTAAAGGAAACAGTGCCAATCCAGCATTGAATTTAGTCCATTAGGGTGGATGGTGTTCAGACGATATGTCCATCTAGCCTCTATTTGGAGAAGGATTCTGTTCCTATCGCCACCCCTCTTCAGTGGGGGAACATGGTCTATGAGGACAAACCGTAGATCTGTAGGATTATGTCCCGCCTCCAAAAAATGCCTAGCAACTGGTTGGTCACTTTTCCGATCCTTAATTGCTATTCTTATGGCCGAACGGTGGTTCGCCATACGAGTTCGGGCATCATCAGATGTTTTGCCCACATAGAATTTCGCACAACTGCAACTCAGTAGGTAGACAACGAATGTAGTAGTGCAAGTCAGCCGATGCCTTATGGTGAATTTTTTCTTTTTGTGGGGGTGGCTGAATGTAGCTCCTGGAAGCATTGAGTTGCACGTTGTGCATCCGGTACAGCGATAGCAGCCAAGTTTTTTTGGTTGGAGCCATGTAAGCTGTTGGTAACAGTGACTCGGATCTGTCTTCATGAGGAGATCCCTCAAGCTAGTGTTCCTTTTATAGCCAACCCTAGGGGGTGCCCAATTAGATAACGGAAGACTAGGGTCACTTTGCATAATGTGCCAGTGGCGGCGAAGACTCATCCCAGTAGTTCTTAAATCTGGAGTGTATTTAGTGACAAAAGTCATCCGTGGGTTTGTATCGTCATTTTTCTTCGGATTAGCCAGATTGGCCACTGTGCATTTTTCTTTCGCTTCTTTAATACTTCTGGGGTTATACCCCCTATCCAAAAATTTGTTACTCATTAGTTCTAATTGTATATTTTGATTGGAGTCATCGCTATTATTCCTAATGACCCTTGTCATTTGAGCTTGAGGTATAGCTTGTAAAGGGATGCATTTTGTATGTGTCCTCTGTCTGAGGAAGGGGATACGGTCCCCGAAACGTCACAGAAATAAATATGTTTGAAAAGGACCAGTGAGTGCAGCCATCTGTTCATTGATATTATTCATTTTTTTGCTTGCACCCTGGCATGTGTTTTTTGGAAGTGAGAGTGCTCTCCTGTTGCTAATATCTTGATTATTTTTGTTGAAGCACCCACCAACTAAGAAATGCCTCTTCCCTGGAAACCGTTTTTCTGAGTCTGTACTCAGTTTTATATTCACTGTGAATTTTTATGTTTCACTATATCACTGCTTTTTATAACCAGTCTAATCACATCAGTATGGATACCGATATTGAGGACACTGAGGTGCTAACCTTTACAGAGGTGGATGCTGCAAGGATTTTATTCTCTGCTGAGGATGACACTACTGGCGCTGAAACAGCAAACTCTGTGTTTTTGGCTCTGCTAAAATTAAAGAAAAAAGAGATTGATCTAAAGCTGCATGGAGTGTATTTATCAGATTACTACAGGAGAAAACTCATTCCAAGAGGTTTTCGAATCAGGAATTTACCCACTATTGGACGGACAAACAGTGAATTCTGTAGAAAATGGTGTGCCATTCTAAACAAGTGTAGTCTTGATTTGATTCTACTCGTAACTGAAGAGGTGAGAATACTCCTGGACAAAATCAGGGGTGAAATCAACGACCTTGAAGCAAAGAAACTTGAGATGATGACAATTGATGATACAGAACCCTGGCTGGAGAAATTAACTACACAGTTGAAAGAATACAAAGATGAATTAATCCAGTTTAAGAATCGAAAACTCACAATGGTATGTGAGGATCACAAAGAAAAGAGGGTCTATCGATGGCTCACTGGTGATAATAGGAGCAACTATGGCTATTGGAGACAGAGACGCCAGCGTCAATATACTAAGAGATCGTTACAGACTATGGATAGTAGTTCTGGATCTGATTCAGATGCTCCACAAACAAGTGAGGGTGCCATGGTACCCACAACTGGGGAACAACAGTTTTTTCACGGGGTTACCACCCGGTCTGGCCAACAAATACGAGGAAGAGGCCGCGGCCGCACCCGCGGAGGGGTGGGTGGCATAGCAAAACCACCGAGACCTCCAAGATAACAACTACTGGGGTTGAACATACTGGTCTGGTTCTCAATATCAGCAACCATGTCTTATCTGAAGCAGAACATAGACTTTTAAATAAAGGGTTGAATTTTGTACCTTCACGTAAGGCTGACCCCTTTGACATTTACATTGATTGTCAGAAATTTCAAAGACTGTTACGCCTAAAACATCACTTTAGGGATCAAGATGCCAACAGCGTGCCAAATCCTTTTAAGAAACAGAGTGCCTTTGACCCTATTAGTTCCAATCCTAGCATAAAGACCTACATGCGGTTGGTCACTCAAGAACTAAGTGACTGTTCTACACACAAATTTCGACACAATCTACCCCAAGATGAAAGGGAGGCGATTAAATCCTTGGCAAGTGATGCTTCAATCATCATTAGGACAGCGGACAAAGGTGGGGCCGTGGTGGTTCAGAATTATATTGACTACAAGAATGAGATTATGACACAACTAGCCGATAATAAAACGTATATTCGGCTGAGTGGGAATCCAACAGCAAGATTTCAGTTACTTATCTTTGCCTCAATTGATCGAGGATATAACAATGGATGGATAGACACTGAAACAGTCTCTTTCTTGAAAGTCCAACACCCAGTGTGCCCTATACTCTATACGCTTCCAAAAATACATAAGGATATCCATCATCCTCCAGGACGACCAATCGTTTCCGCCAGGGGTTCGTGCACTTCCAAATTGGCCATTTATGTAGATTATTATTTACAACCATGTGTGAAACAGATGGCTTCATTTTTGAGGGACTCATCCCAATTACTTGATTCTTTACGCGTGTTGGATATTGAAGAACACTGGCTACTGGTGACAGCAGACGTCACGAGTCTTTATACAATAATTCCACATGAAGATGGCAAGAGATGTGTACGTGACAGTCTATTGAAATATCCATATGTTGGCCCACCTGTTGACTATTTATTGGAACTTTTGGATTTGAGCCTTACGCTCAATTATTTCCGGTTTGAAAAATCCTTTTATCAGCAAGTCACAGGTACAGCCATGGGCTCAAATGTGGCTCCCTCTCTGGCAAATTTGTATATGGAGCATTTTGAACGTACAATAATGGCGGTACAACACAAGAAGGAAATAATTTTTTACAAAAGGTACATAGACGATCTGTTCCTGATTTGGGCAGGGTCTGAACAGGACCTCATGGAGTGGTTTACCATTCTGAATCAACTAGATACTCCAGTAAAATTCAAGACGGTACACAGTACAGAGTCAGTGGACTTTTTGGATCTAAGGATCTTTAAAGTAGGTAATAAACTTGGTCATACTCTATACCAGAAACCTACCGACAGAAATGCACTACTCCATGCCACGAGTTGTCACCCTCCGGCACTATTACAAGCTATACCTCAAGCTCAAATGACAAGGGTCATTAGGAATAATAGCGATGACTCCAATCAAAATATACAATTAGAACTAATGAGTAACAAATTTTTGGATAGGGGGTATAACCCCAGAAGTATTAAAGAAGCGAAAGAAAAATGCACAGTGGCCAATCTGGCTAATCCGAAGAAAAATGACGATACAAACCCACGGATGACTTTTGTCACTAAATACACTCCAGATTTAAGAACTACTGGGATGAGTCTTCGCCGCCACTGGCACATTATGCAAAGTGACCCTAGTCTTCCGTTATCTAATTGGGCACCCCCTAGGGTTGGCTATAAAAGGAACACTAGCTTGAGGGATCTCCTCATGAAGACAGATCCGAGTCACTGTTACCAACAGCTTACATGGCTCCAACCAAAAAAACTTGGCTGCTATCGCTGTACCGGATGCACAACGTGCAACTCAATGCTTCCAGGAGCTACATTCAGCCACCCCCACAAAAAGAAAAAATTCACCATAAGGCATCGGCTGACTTGCACTACTACATTCGTTGTCTACCTACTGAGTTGCAGTTGTGCGAAATTCTATGTGGGCAAAACATCTGATGATGCCCGAACTCGTATGGCGAACCACCGTTCGGCCATAAGAATAGCAATTAAGGATCGGAAAAGTGACCAACCAGTTGCTAGGCATTTTTTGGAGGCGGGACATAATCCTACAGATCTACGGTTTGTCCTCATAGACCATGTTCCCCCACTGAAGAGGGGTGGCGATAGGAACAGAATCCTTCTCCAAATAGAGGCTAGATGGACATATCGTCTGAACACCATCCACCCTAATGGACTAAATTCAATGCTGGATTGGCACTGTTTCCTTTAAGGAGTTCATTTAATGAGTTGTCCAATGATCCATTGTAATTGAGAGTCCACGAGCCAATTTTCCCCCCCCTTTTTTTTGGGAGTCCATAAGCCATAAGATTATAGTAGATGTAGTATCCTGAGTTTTTTTGAATTTTTTTTGAATTTTTTTCCCATAGATATACCTGTGAGTAGAGTTATTTGGTTCTAGGGTACCTGAGGCTCAAGTATAGCCTTTGTTCATTTGACATTAGGTAAGGTTTAGATTTAAACATATGTGACAATCATTTTCCTTTTGAATGGTCGTTATATATAACATACCTTTTTTGAATGGCCGTGGTACATAACATATTACTTTATAACTTATCCTTTTTTAACTAAAAAATAAATTTTTTTAACCAAAAAATAAATTTTTTTGAGTCACATATGGTTTAACCTGAGCTAGGAATATGTATTCATTCGGCTCTATCCTATATTGATTACCTTATTTTTATGTTGGTACATGCACTGATATAAAAAGTGGGTCTGGACTACATGTACCACTAGTCCAGGTTAGATATATATGGCTATACACCCCTCTATTCTTTTTGTATTTTTTGGTTTAGGTAAAGTTGCATTATTTAGGCTTAATATTAGGTATGGTACAGACACTGTATAAGATCATATTCGGCTATCATATGTATATTGTCTTTTTCATAAGCTGTTGTTTTTTATAAGCTGTATTTGGTGCATAAGCTGTATTTTTTTCATAAGCTGCATTTGTTTAGCATGTGATTTTTTCAGTATCTTTTTTTCATTATCTGATTTTCCTTATAATTTGAGTCTTTTAATTACTTGAGTGTTTCTCATAATTTGTATTTTATTGGATCACCGGCAATGCAATAGTAGCAGTAGCCTGTTACTGCTTGAGGCTCTTTGAGTGCTACGAGTGTTCCCCCGGGTGAACAGCTGAGTCTGTGTTGTGATCGGGTTACGTGATGACGTACCACATGCTGTCTCCGGGCTTACACTGTTAGCAACGCCCCCTGCCTTGCATGTACGCGCGTTCTCTGAGATGTAGCAGCCCTGAGGTAGGAAAATGCTAAGTTTACTCATTGTTTTATGTATCTAATTACGCATTAATGGATGTGCACATTTGTTTTGCTACTTGTTCTTGTCCCCAAAGTGTAGTAATAACATCATCGAATCTGATTAATAAGGCATTGATAGAATAGGGCTTAGACAGTGCTATATGGTTTGTGAATAGCAGCGTGTCCGCAACAGATTAAGATTATGTGTTTGATTTTATAAACATATACTAGGAATGTTATATCATTTTATTTTCTGCTGTTGTTATTACTGATGAGATGGTTATTTTTATGTTCTGTATATATCACTGTTGATGTATTGTGTTCACTGTGTTTGGGTGGTTGCTATGACAACCTTTGGCGGTTTTTTCCACTTTGTGGGGGGTGGGGTCTTTATTTGTTTGTACTTGTGGGTATAAAGGGATGCATTTTGTATGTGTCCTCTGTCTGAGGAAGGGGATACGGTCCCCGAAACGTCACAGAAATAAATATGTTTGAAAAGGACCAGTGAGTGCAGCCATCTGTTCATTGATATTATTCATTTTTTTGCTTGCACCCTGGCATGTGTTTTTTGGAAGTGAGAGTGCTCTCCTGTTGCTAATATCTTATATATATATATATATATATACATATATATATATATATATATATATATATATATATATATATATATATATATATATATATACCCATACACACATTAAGACACACAAAAGCACACACACATATATATACAGGGAGTGCAGAATTATTAGGCAAATGAGTATTTTGACCACATCATCCTCTTTATGCATGTTGTCTTACTCCAAGCTGTATAGGCTTGAAAGCCTACTACCAATTAAGCATATTAGGTGATGTGCATCTCTGTAATGAGAAGGGGTGTGGTCTAATGACATCAACACCCTATATCAGGTGTGCATAATTATTAGGCAACTTCCTTTCCTTTGGAAAAATGGGTCAAAAGAAGGACTTGACAGGTTCAGAAAAGTAAAAAATAGTGAGATATCTTGCAGAGGGATGCAGCACTCTTAAAATTGCAAAGCTTCTGAAGCGTGATCATCGAACAATAAAGTGTTTCATTCAAAATAGTCAACAGGGTCGCAAGAAGCGTGTGGAAAAACCAAGGCGCAAAATAACTGCCCATGAACTGAGAAAAGTCAAGCGTGCAGCTGCCAAGATGCCACTTGCCACCAGTTTGGCCATATTTCAGAGCTGCAACATCACTGGAGTGCCCAAAAGCACAAGGTGTGCAATACTCAGAGACATGGCCAAGGTAAGAAAGGCTGAAAGACGACCACCACTGAACAAGGCACACAAGCTGAAACGTCAAGACTGGGCCAAGAAATATCTCAAGACTGATTTTTCTAAGGTTTTATGGACTGATGAAATGAGAGTGAGTCTTGATGGGCCAGATGGATGGGCCCGTGGCTGGATTGGTGAAGGGCAGAGAGCTCCAGTCCGACTCAGACGCCAGCAAGGTGGAGGTGGAGTACTGGTTTGGGCTGGTATCATCAAAGATGAGCTTGTGGGGCCTTTTCGGGTTGAGGATGGAGTCAAGCTCAACTCCCAGTCCTGCTGCCAGTTTCTGGAAGACACCTTCTTCAAGCAGTGGTACAGGAAGAAGTCTGCATCCTTCAAGAAAAACATGATTTTCATGCAGGACAATGCTCCAACACACGCGTCCAAGTACTCCACAGCGTGGCTGGCAAGAAAGGGTATAAAAGAAGAAAATCTAATGACATGGCCTCCTTGTTCACCTGATCTGAACCCCATTGAGAACCTGTGGTCCATCATCAAATGTGAGATTTACAAGGAGGGAAAACAGAACACCTCTCTGAACAGTGTCTGGGAGGCTGTGGTTGCTGCTGCACGCAATGTTGATGGTGAACAGATCAAAACACTGACAGAATCCATGGATGGCAGGCTTTTGAGTGTCCTTGCAAAGAAAGGTGGCTATATTGGTCACTGATTTGTTTTTGTTTTGTTTTTGAATGTCAGAAATGTATATTTGTGAATGTTGAGATGTTATATTGGTTTCACAGGTAAAAATAAATAATTGAAATGGGTATATATTTGTTTTTTGTTAAGTTGCCTAATAATTATGCACAGTAATAGTCACCTGCACACACAGATATCCCCCTAAAATAGCTATAACTAAAAACAAACTAAAAACTACTTCCAAAACTATTCAGCTTTGATATTAATGAGTTTTTTGGGTTCATTGAGAACATGGTTGTTGTTCAATAATAAAATTAATCCTCAAAAATACAACTTGCCTAATAATTCTGAACTCCCGGTATATATATATATATATATATATATATATATATATATATATATATATATATATATATATATATATATATCCCTTTCCAGTCAAAAACGTTGTCATACCCATATATCTTTTAACCCATATTAAAAAAAATTATTAATATTTATGAGAATCGTTTTTATCAGAAAGTGTATATATGAGTATAACATTTTATTTTGATTTGTATTTATATTCGGCTAGATTTAGAGTTTTGTCGGTAACGACCCGCGTAGCTAACGCTGGCTTTTTTTCCCCCGCACCTTTTAAATACCACTGGTATTTAGAGTTCACAGAAGGGCTGCGTTAGGCTCCAAAAAGGGAGCGTATAGGCATATTTACCGCCTCTGCAACTCTCAATACCAGCGGTGCTTACGGACGCGGCCAGCTTCAAAAACGTGCTCGTGCACGATTCCCCCATAGGAAACAATGGGGCAGTTTGAGCTGCAAAAAAACCTAACACCTGCAAAAAAGCAGCGTTCAGCTCCTAACGCAGCCCCATTGTTTCCTATGGGGAAACAGTTTCTAAGTCTGCACCTAACACCCTAACATGAACCCCGAGTCTAAACACCCCTAACCTTACACTTATTAACCTCTAATCTGCCACCCCCGCTATTGCTGACACCTGCATATTTTTTTTAACCCCTAATCTGCAGCTCCGCACACCGCCGCCACCTACGTTATCCCTATGTACCCCTAATCTGCTGCCCCTAACACCGCCGACCCCTATATTATATTTATTAACCCCTAATCTGCCGCCCCCAACGTCGCCTCCACCTACCTACAATTATTAACCCCTAATCTGCCAACCGGACCTCACCGCTACTCTAATAAATGTATTAACCCCTAAAGCTAAGTCTAACCCTAACACTAACACCCCCCTAAGTTAAATATAATTTAAATCTAACGAAATAAATTAACTCTTATTAAATAAATTATTCCTATTTAAAGCTAAATACTTACCTGTAAAATAAATCCTAATATAGCTACAATATAAATAATAATTATATTGTAGCTATTTTAGGATTAATATTTATTTTACAGACAACTTTGTATTTATTTTAACCGGGTACAATAGCTATTAAATAGTTAATAACTATTTAATAGTTACCTTGTTAAAATAATTACAAAATTACCTGTAAAATAAATCCTAACCTAAGTTACAATTAAACCTAACACTACACTATCAATAAATTAATTAAATACAATACCTACAAATAAATACAATTAAATAAACTAACTAAAGTACAAAAAATAAAAAAAGAACTAAGTTACAAAAAATAAAAAAATATTTACAAACATTATAAAAATATTACAACAATTTTAAGCTAATTACACCTACTCTAAGCCCCCTAATAAAATAACAAAGCCCCCCAAAATAAAAAAAATGCCCTACCCTATTCTAAAATACAAATAGAAAAGCTCTTTTACCTTACCAGCCCTTAAAAGGGCCTTTTGCGGGGCATACCCCAAAGAATTCAGCTCTTTTGCTGTTCCGATCAGCCAATAGAATGCAAGCTCAACCTGATTGGCTGATTGGATCAGCCAATCGGATTGAACTTGAATCTGATTGGCTGATTCTGAAAATCAGAATTTTCCTACCTTAATTCCGATTGGCTGATAGAATCCTATCAGCCAATCGGAATTCGAGGGACGCCATCTTGGATGACGTCCCTTAAAGGAACCTTCATTCTGTGTTATTACGTCGGAAGAAGAGGATGGATCCGCACTGGAGGTCTTGAAGATGGAGCCGCTCGTCGTCGGATGGAAGAAGATAGAAGATGCCGCTTGGATGAAGATGTCTACCGGTCCGGATCTCCTCTTCTGCCCGGATAGGATGAAGACTTCTGCCCGATGATGGACCTCTTCAGCCGCCGCTTGGATCAAGACTTCAGCCGGAGGATGGACGTCTTCAGCCCCCGCTTGGGCTTGGATGAAGACTTCGGAGCCTGGACCAATCGGTGATACCCGGCGTGGTGAAGATAAGGTAGGAAGATCTTCAGGGGCTTAGTGTTAGGTTTATTTAAGGGGGGTTTGGGTTAGATTAGGGGTATGTGGGTTGTAATGTTGGGGGGGTGGTATTGTATGTTTTTTTTTACAGACAAAAGAGCTGAATTCTTTGGGGCATGCCCCGCAAAAGGCCCTTTTAAGGGCTGGTAAGGTGAAAGAGCTTTTCTATTTGTATTTTAGAATAGGGTAGGGCATTTTTTTTATTTTGGGGGGCTTTGTTATTTTATTAGGGGGCTTAGAGTAGGTGTAATTAGCTTAAAATTGTTGTAATATTTTTATAATGTTTGTAAATATTTTTTTATTTTTTGTAACTTAGTTCTTTTTTTATTTTTTGTACTTTAGTTAGTTTATTTAATTGTATTTATTTGTAGGTATTGTATTTAATTAATTTATTGATAGTGTAGTGTTAGGTTTAATTGTAGATAATTGTAGGTATTTTATTTAATTAATTTATTGATAGTGTAGTGTTAGGATTTATTTTACAGGTAATTTTGTAATTATTTTAACTAGGTAACTATTAAATAGTTATTAACTATTTAATAGCTATTGTACCTGGTTAAAATAAATACAAAGTTGCCTGTAAAATAAATATTAATCCTAAAATAGCTACAATATAATTATAATTTATATTGTAGCTATATTAGGATTTATTTTACAGGTAAGTATTTAGCTTTAAATAGGAATAATTTATTTAATAAGAGTTAATTTATTTTGTTAGATTTAAATTATATTTAACTTAGGGGGGTGTTAGTGTTAGGGTTAGACTTAGCTTTAGGGGTTAATACATTTATTAGAGTAGCGGTGAGGTCCAGTCGACAGATTAGGGGTTAATAATTGTAGGTAGGTGGAGGCGACGTTGGGGGCGGCAGATTAGGGGTTAATAAATATAATATAGGGGTCGGCGGTGTTAGGGGCAGCAGATTAGGGGTACATAGGGATAACGTAGGTGGCGGCGGTGTGCGGTCGGCAGATTAGGGGTTAAAAAAATTTAATAGAGTGGCAGCGATGTGGGGGGACCTCGGTTTAGGGGTACATAGGTAGTTTATGGGTGTTAGTGTACTTTAGAGCACAGTAGTTAAGAGCTTTATGAACCAGCGTTAGCCCAGAAAGCTCTTAAATCCTGGCTTTTTGCTGCGGCTGGAGTTTTGTCGTTAGATTTCTAACGCTCACTTCAGCCACGACTCTAAATACCAGCATTAGAAAGATCCCATTGAAAAGATAGGATAGGCAATTGACGTAAGGGGATCTGCGGTATGGAAAAGTCACGGCTGCAAAGTGAGCGTTAGACCCTTTCCTGACTGACTCTAAATATCAGCGGTAGCCCAAAACCAGCGTTAGGAGCCCCTAATGCTGGTTTTGACGGCTAACGCCAAACTCTAAATCTAGCCGATTGTGTTTGGTGCACATTTTTTTTAGCCCTTACACTTTACACTAGGTCGTTTTTTAAACTGTGTGGAGCGCCGGGGAGTAGGAGCAGTAATTAGTGGGGGGTGTTAAACTTGAAAAAAATGAAGGCCTCTTGTTACTATGTGATTGTTTTGTACCCCAGGGTGTGTCTGTCTTCCCTGGACAGAGGAACCTCACTCACCATGGTTGGTTTAGAAATAACTAAATTGGACTGTCTGGATTCTGCTGGCATCAGAGATCAAGTAGCCGAGGCAAGCAGGATAGAGATGCGGCTGAAACTGAACCATCTATGGGATACCAGTGAGGTGAGCAACTGAGAGATGCAAGTCTTAATGCCATGTTAAGGTGTGAGTAGGCTCCATATGTGGTTTTTGGGTAACTAACAGTAAGAACCTCTTCTATGTTAGGTATCCCAGCATAGGTGAAATCACCCAGTGTGAGTTGCTGCGGAGTGTCAGCTGCTTGTGAAGACTTTTCATGAGTGAGATTTTTCTGTGTGAGTAACTGACATGTTAGACTATTCCTGTGTAACTACTTATTATTTGAGCTACAATTCCTCAAGTGGTTTGCTGGCTAGTTATTGTTTAGTGTGTGTATGCCAGCACTCTGTGTACTGAGCTAGTTAATGACAGGTCTCAGTGTGAGACTTCTGTCCTGTTTGTAAGTCTGCCATGCTGCAGGCAGTGTTAAACTCCCTTCAGAGAAGGCTAAGCTCTCTTACAAAAAAAGTCTGCCGGGCAGCATTAGAGTCCTATTTAATTTGCAAAATTAATTAAAGTGATACTAAACCCAATTTTTTTCTTTTATGATTTGGATAGAGCATGCAATTTTAAACAACTTTCTAATTTACTCTTATTATAATTTTTTCTTTGTTCTCTTGGTATCTTTATTTGAAAAAGCAGAAATAAAAGCTTTGGAGCCGACCCAATTTTGGTTCAGAACCCTGGATAGCGCTTGCTGCATCAGGATAGCACTATACTTTTTTTTTAGATGTATAATGGTTAACATGCAAGGAAAATATCCAATATCAAATGTAAATGAAGATATTTATAAATAAACCTGTAAAATATCACAGATTTTTATACCATTAGGTACTATTTTCAAAATTCCATTTTTTTCATACATATTCCACATAAATAATTCACCGTCATACACTCTCAAACCAAACATTTATAGTGAAAAAAAAAAAAAAAAACACGCATAACAAGATATTAAATTAATCTGTGCTACATTCATATTATATTAGTCTCTAAAACAAAAGCCTGTTTCTGTCTGTATGTGTTTTGAGTTGTAAAATTTGAATATTAATATGCAAGATAACAATATAGATTAAATATCAAAATTAAAATGTAATCAAATATTTGAAATGTAATTAACACACACAATTTTTTTTTTTAAATTCAAGACAAAAAAGAGCACTAATACACCTACATACTTTATCTTTTGTTCGCAATTTATAGGGAGACCTTAATTGTGGTTTTTGTATTAATATATTTAATAGATAGTTGAAGTTTAAAGGCTATTGAAACATAACAGAAGGAACCTGAACAAACTAAGGGCTCCATTTAACAAAGCCAGGATTGGCAGGGTTCACTTATATGAACCTGTGCACCTAGAAATGCTGCCTGCATTTAGCATTGCATAAGCATCTGCTTGTGCAATCTTATCCCCTGCTTGCACCAGGCCAATGGCACTCAAGTAGGGACTGTCAATAACGCTGGGCAAACTTGTCCATAGTGATTTTAATGCACCAGCAAAGAGCTGGCGTACAGGTTAGGAAGCAGCGGTCTTATGACTGCTGCTTCTTAAAGGGGCAGTCTACAATATATTTTTTATAGTTTTAAAAGATAGATAATCCCTTTATTACCCATTCCCCAGTTTTGAATAATCAACACGGTTATATTAATATACATTTTACCTCTGTGATTACTTTGTATCTAAGCATCTTTTGACAGCCCTTTGATCACAGGATGCTTAATTCATTATTTATTGACTTGCATTTTAGCCAATTAGTGCTGTGTTGTGCCAACTCTTAAATAACTCCAAGGGCGTGAACACAATGTTATCTATTTGGTCCACACAAACTAGCAGTCTCCTGTTGTGAAAAGCAAATAAAAAACATGTGATAAGAGGCTGTTTGTAGTGGCTTAGAAACAGGCAGACATTTAGAGGTTTAAATGTGATAAAGTATATTGGTTGTGCACAGCTGGGGAATGGGTAGTAAAGGCATTATCTATCTTTTTAAACAAAAACAATTGTAGTCTTGACTGTCCCTTTAACTATTGGATGCAGGTTCACTCATGCGAGCCTGCAGCAAAGGTGCTCCAAAGCTAAATACACGACTTGATAAATATAGCCATAAGTGTAACCCGCTGGGAGGCTAACATATATAAATAGTGTCCAATACCTGTGTCAATATAATAAATTATGATGAGCTGCATATGTTTTGATTGTCTTTAATAAGAGTTTTTAATGTGATGGATTAAATTTTGGTTTTGCAAATAAGTCATTGTGTAATTTTTAACTACAGGACTGTTTTTGCTATCTTGTTTTGCCATGCTGTATATTAAAATGATTTATGTACTATATTTTATTCACAGTGTAACTCTACAGTGCATAATAAACTCAATGTATGTAAAGTAAAATATGAGTCATAAATCAAACATAGATAACAATTGTGTTTGTACAGTTCACTCACATATACTGTCATTCCTTGTGTCACTATATCTATGTAAAACATAATGTAAGCACTGTTATCTTCACTTGCAAATGTAAAACATACAGAGCAAGAATAATAGGTGAGTTTTCTATTGGAAAAAATATAGGGAGAGTGTCATCTACAAATCAGGTTGAAAACTTCTCAATTATAGTCATTTATTTTCCCTACACATTACAGTTATCTAATGTATGTCTATTTTTTTTCTCAATTAAACCAAAATATAGTTGTTTATGACAGATAAGAAAAAAGTCCCTGTTCATAGTTCATTCTAAAGTGCATTTGTAGACTAGACTTATTCATAAATAAGGAATTAATTTGTAATAGCTCCTGTAGTGAAAAGGGTCTAAGGAATCATTCTAAATGCATGACAGTATATAGGTAGGTACCACTAAATATACAAAGCCACACAGCAGTATGTTGTTCAAGAAGACAGGAGTGTGTATGGGGTGAGGAAGTTGACAAATGAAGAGATGTCCAGCGTACTTCTGTTTCTTGCTCAGAAGAATTACCTTTTTTTTGGGGGGGGGGAGTCAGTGGGAGGTCAAAACACAAATGACTATAGTGAGAGGTTTTTCTGAATTTGAAATTCCAAGCACCTTCCGCCAAAGAACAGGCTAACAATGACGAGGCCCAATGAAGGCCAAAATGATCGTCTGGGGTTGCTGTGTTTCTTGTTACGAGAGAAATTGCCTCGTATTTTGGTGTTGGACTGACCGTAATAGGTGGGATCAGACTGATATACTACAGGAAAGTTCTACTCTGTGAAAAGCATTACTGGGCTAAAAAGCTGCACCCAGGTGGTAAATCACCAAAAAACAGGCTAACAATGGTATTGAGCCAGTTGTTCGTTCCTGTGAGTGCCCTTCTCTCTGTATGTATTTAGTCTCCCTATGGGAAAAAGGGGCAACTATACATGGACTCCTTGCTTAGTGTGCTTAGAAGAATATGACTACACCTCACTGACGAGGCCCAATGAAGGCCAAAACGATCGCCTGGGGTTGCTGTATTCCTTGATCAGAGAGGAATTGCCTGGTATTTCGGAGCTGGGCTGACCGTAATAGGCGGGATCAGACTGATATACTACAGGAGAGTTCTACTCTATGAAAAGCATTACTTGGCTAAAAAGCTGCACCCAGGTGGTAAATTACCAAAGAACAGGCTAAAAATGGTATTGAGCCAGTTGTTCGTACCTGTGAGTGCACTTCTCTCTGTATGTAATTAGTCTCCCTATGAGAAAAAGGGGCAACCAGACATGGACTCCTTGCTCAGTGTGCTTAGAGGAATATGGCTACACCTCACCGATGAGGCCCAATGAAGGCCGAAATGATCATCTGGGGTTGCTGTGTTCCTTGTTCAGAGAGGAATTGCCTGGTATTTCAGTGCTGGACTGACTGTAATAGGCAGGATCGGACTGATATACTACAGGAAAGTTCTACTCTGTGAAAAGCATTACTGGGCTAAAAAGCTGCACCCAGCTGGTAAATCGCAAAAGAACAGGCTAACAATGGTATTGAGCCAGTTGTGAGTTCCTGTGAGTGCACTTCTGTATGTATTTAGTCTCCCTATGGGAAAAAGCCGCAACCAGACGAGGACTCCTTGCTCAGTGTGCTTAGAAAAATATGGCTACACCTCACTGATGAGTCCCAATGAAGGCCAAAACGATTGTCTGGGGTTGCTGTGTTCCTTGTTCAGAGAGGAATTGCCTGGTATTTCGGTGCTGGACTGACCGTAATAGGCGGGATCAGACTGATATACTACAGGAAAGTTCTAGTCTGTGAAAAGCATTACTGGACTAAAAAGCTGCACCCAGGTGTTAAATCACCAAAGAAAAGGCTAACAATAGTATTGAAACAGTTGATCATTCCTGTGAGTGCACTTCTCTCTGTATGTATTTAGTCTTCCTATAATATATAAGTAGAAATGTCTCATATCTTATGAAAGATTTTGAGTAATATATATATATATATATATATATATATATATATATATATATATATATATATATATATATAAAAAAAGGGCATGAGAAAGAAAAATATAAAAATATGTATTTTATTGTACAAATATGCAGTATTATAATACAAAAATAAAATTTATTTTGCTAAATAAATATGCAATGTTGCAGAGTTACAATACTTTAATCATGCTTGCATATAAATAAATATTATACCATACCAGACAGGCTGACATTTTGGTTCAGATAATCTTTTCTTCCCCCTATATTGTCAGGAAATTGGTATTTATACTCTTTTAGACAGTTTATTGAACTTGTTATGAGTAGTATATTGGCATATCGTGATTCAGATAGAGCATGAAATTTTAAGAAACTTTCTAATTTACTCCTATTATCAAATTTTCTTCATTCTCTTGGTATTTTTATTTAAAATGCAAGAATGTAAGTTTAGATGCCGGCCCATTTTTGGTGAACAACTGCTGATTGGTGGATAAATTCATCCACCAATAAAAAAGTGCTGTCCAGAGTACTGAACCAAAAAAGAAGCTTAGATGCCTTCTTTTTCAAATAAAGATAGCAAGTGAACAAAAAAAATTGATAATAGGAGTAAATTAGAAAGTTGCTTAAAATTGCATGCTCTACCTGAATCACGACAGAAAAAAATTGAGTTCAGTGTCCCTTTAAATGTATTAATATATATCATAATAAAACATTACATTGAAATAAAATATTGTATTCATTAAGAAATTCAGTAAAACATTTTCTTTTTCAATTTGAATAACTATCATTCAGCAAGATTACAAGAGTTTGCGGTATGGCTATACAGCTGAAAAATTAGCCATTGCGCGCAGAATATGCAGGTCTCCCGTATTACAAGTTGCAGCGGTACAGCTATATTGCTAGCATTTTAGCCTTTATGCAACTCTCCATTCCGCACTCAAAACATGACTTTTGAGTGTGGAATTTTGAGGTCTCCAGTATTACAGGTTGTGCAGTCCAGCTATAACGCTAGCATTATTGCTTATACCGCCATGATCCATTCCGCAATCTGAGACCAGTAGTTATGGATTTTGCAAAACAAAAATGTTTCACAAAACTCATAACAAAAATGTTACAAAGTACACTAACACCCATAAACTACACTATTAACCCCTAAACCGCTATCGCCAGCATCGCAAATACTATATAAAACCTATTAACCCCTAATCTGCCGCCCACCTACATCGCCAACACTAAATTAATGTATTAACCCCTAATCCGCCACCCACCCACATCGACAACACTAAAATAAAGTATTAACTCCTAAACCGCCATCCCCACGCATATTATACCATACCAGACAGGCTGACATTTTGGTTCAGATAATCTTTTCTTCCCCCTATATTGTCAGGAAATTGGTATTTATACTCTTTTAGACAGTTTATTGAACTTGTTATGAGTAGTATATTGGCATATCGTGATTCAGATAGAGCATGAAATTTTAAGAAACTTTCTAATTTACTCCTATTATCAAATTTTCTTCATTCTCTTGGTATTTTTATTTAAAATGCAAGAATGTAAGTTTAGATGCCGGCCCATTTTTGGTGAACAACTGCTGATTGGTGGATAAATTCATCCACCAATAAAAAAGTGCTGTCCAGAGTACTGAACCAAAAAAAGAAGCTTAGATGCCTTCTTTTTCAAATAAAGATAGCAAGTGAACAAAAAAAATTGATAATAGGAGTAAATTAGAAAGTTGCTTAAAATTGCATGCTCTACCTGAATCACGACAGAAAAAAATTGAGTTCAGTGTCCCTTTAAATGTATTAATATATATCATAATAAAACATTACATTGAAATAAAATATTGTATTCATTAAGAAATTCAGTAAAACATTTTCTTTTTCAATTTGAATAACTATCACTCAGCAAGATTACAAGTGTTGCGGTATGGCTATACAGCTGAAAAATTAGCCATTGCGCGCAGAATATGCAGGTCTCCCGTATTACAAGTTGCAGCGGTACAGCTATACTGCTAGCATTTTAGCCTTTATGCAACTCTCCATTCCGCACTCAAAAAATGACTTTTGAGTGTGGAATTTTGAGGTCTCCAGTATTACAGGTTGTGCAGTCCAGCTATAACGCTAGCATTATTGCTTATACCGCCATGATCCATTCCGCAATCTGAGACCAGTAGTTATGGATTTTGCAAAACAAAAATGTTTCACAAAACTCATAACAAAAATGTTACAAAGTACACTAACACCCATAAACTACACTATTAACCCCTAAACCGCTATCGCCAGCATCGCAAATACTATATAAAACCTATTAACCCCTAATCTGCCGCCCACCTACATCGCCAACACTAAATTAATGTATTAACCCCTAATCCGCCACCCACCCACATCGACAACACTAAAATAAAGTATTAACTCCTAAACCGCCATCCCCACGCATCGCAAATACTATAATAAACCTATTAATCCCTAAACCGCTGCCCACCCACATCGGTACTACTATAATAAACCTATTAACCCATAAACCACCAACCCCAACAACGCTACTACTATAATAAATGTATTAAACCCAAAACCTCCGCCCCCCCACATCTAATACTAAACTAAAATTATTAACCCCCTAAACTGCCGGCCCCCCACATCGCAACACACTAAATTAAACTATTAACCCCTAAATCTAACACCCCCTAACTGTATATTAAATTTACAATATATACACCTTCAAATAAAAAAAACTTACCTGTGAAATAAAAGAAACTAAGATTAAACTATAAATTAACCTTACATTACTATTTTAAAAAAATAAAATAAAAATAAAAAAATATAAATTAGATTATTTAAAAATTCTAACACTAAGAAAAAAAAAATAACATTACAAAAAACACTAAAATTACAAAAAAATAAAAAAAAATAACATTACCAAAAAAATAAAAATAAAATTACGAAAAATAAAAAAACACTAAGATTTCAAAAATAATATATGAAATGATCCAAAATAATACAAATTAAACCTAATCAAATACCCCAAAATAAAAACACCCCCTAAAATAACAATAAACTACCAATGGCCCTTAAAATTTCCTTTTGTAGGGCATTGCCCTGAAGCAATCAGCTCTTTTACCTAAAAAAATTACAAAATCCCACCTTTACAGTTAACCCCTCCACCCAACCAACCCCCCAAAATTAAAACCTAAGTCTAAAAAAACCTAAGCTACCCATTGCCCATAAAGTGGCAATCAGCTCTTTTGCGCCCATAAAAAAATCCCTAATCTAAAAAAAAACACACCCAAAAAAACCCCAAAAACTGTCATTAACCCTAGAAAATGTACTCACCGCTCCTGAAGTCCGGAAGTCCAGGCGGAGCAAAATCTTTATCCAGACAGCAAAGATCTTCTTCCAGTGCGGCACCATCTTCTATCTTCTTCCTGGGGGTGTGGAGTGGTCTTCGGGGATGTGCGGATCGGGAGCAGTGGTCCTCATCAGCGGCGGCGGTCTTCAGCGACATGGATCTTCTTCATGCGATTGTCCACCTCACACTCAAGCTTGAATGCAAGTTACCCCTTTTATATTGGGGTGCCGTTGCATTCCTATTGGCTGAAATATTCAAATCAGCCAATAGGATGAGAGCTGCTTAAATCCTATTGGCTGATTTGAACAGCCAATAAGATTTAAGCAGCTCTCATCCTATTGGCTGATTTGAATATTGCAGCCAATAGACGTTTACTGTTAGGGGGGACTTTGTAATTTTTTAGGTAAAAGAGCTGATTGGCTCAGGGCAATGCCCTACAAAGGCCCTTTTAAGGGCTATTGGTTGTTTATTGTTATCTTAGGGGGTGTTTTTATTTTGTGGTGTTTTTTTGTTTTTATAGGGATATTAGATTAGGTTTAATTTTTATTATTTTGGATAATTTCGTTTATTATTTTTTGTAATCTTAGTGTTTTTTATTTTTTGTAATTTTAGTGTTTTGTGTTTTTTTGTAATGTTAGGTTTTTAAATTTTTTGTTATATTAGTGTTTGTTTTTTTGTAATGTTATTTTTTTTTTTTTCATAGTGTTAGGATTTTTTAATATTGTAATTTACTTTTTTTATTTTTAGTTTATTTTTTTTTTTTAAATAGTAATGTCAAGTTTAATTTAAAGTTAGGGAGTGTTAGGTTTAGGAGTTAATAGTTAAATTTAGTGTGTTGCGGTGTAAGGGGCTGGCTGTTTATGGGTTAATAGGTTTATTATAGTAGTTGCGATTTGGAAGGATGGCGGTTTAGGGGTTAATAGGTTTATTATAGTAGTTGCAATGTGCGGAATTGGCGGCTTAGGGGTTAATAGGTTTATTATATTAGTTGCAATGTGGGGGGTCGGCGGTTTAGGGGTTAATAGTTTTATTATAGTAGTTGCAATGGGGGGGCGGTTTATGGGTTAATAGGTTTATTATAGTAGTGGCAATGTGGGGGGGGGGGCAGCGGTTTAGGGGTTAATAGGATTATTTAGATGTTAGCGATATGGGGCAGTGGTTTAGGGGTTAATAGTTTTATTTAGTGTCAGCGATGTCGGGGGGAGGGGATTAGGGGTTAATAGTTTTATTTAGTGTCGCCGATGTCAGGGGGTTGGTGGATTAGGGGTATTTAGGGATTTACATAACTCTCTTTTCCCTATAGACATCAATGGGGATTACGTTATAGCGATTGCCATTCTGCAATCGCAGATGTTAGTTTTTTTCTAGCACTTTCTCTCCATTGATGTCTATGGGGGAGAACGTGCACAAGAACGTCAAGTCAGGCCTTGGCTTTGTGCGGTATGGAGCTTAACGCACCATAACGCACAACACAAGAAAGTTTTTGTGAAACTTGTAATGGCAGCGCTATAAAGAGTGTGATACCGATAATTTATATGTGTTATTTACGCACCAGGTTTAGCGCACAACTTGTAATCTTGGTGTTTATTAATAAACTACCTAATAGTTAAGTTATATAGCATTATAAACATGAATAAATTATGTGCTTGTAACAGTGTTTTTCTTTGTCCTGTTCTATATTTTAATTATTATTTGATTTATCTTCCACATAATATTTTCTGTTAAGCACCTCCGTGATCGGAAAGGAGTTTGCACTCATCGGGCTTACCACTCGTATTACAACACGTACTGTTAACCCACTAGATAGACATTCTCAAAAAATGCTTTTTCACACAAATAGAGGGGAATAAATAATCTCATATATGTGTTTCCAAGATTTACATAAAATATGTAAAATGTTTATTCTATTTATCAATAAAAAACAGAAAACCAAGGGAGACATTTTGCTGCCCAGCTAAGCAAGTTAAAAACACTACACCATTTGTAACTGAAATCATCATAAATTATTTTGCATCATTGTGTTACTGCTAAAATCAACAAAAATGTATCTAGCTAGGGAAGGTTGGTAAGGAACACGTCTCTAGTGTATCTAGTCAAATGAGTACTGTTGTTACTTGCTAAACTGTTCAGTTAGGGAAATTATTTCCTTTAAATATTATCGTTACTTTTGTAGCCCAAAGTTTTTACTACACCATGTGAATCCTCACTTATGCCAAACAGGACTCATTTAAGCTAAGATGTATCCCACCTCTGCCCAAACTGTTCCCTTAATTGTTTAGAGCAATAGTTGAAGTATTCATAGAATGAAGCTATTATATCAAAGGTGTTATACGTAGTTAAGCAAATGGAGAGCAAGTTAAAATAACAAATGGCCCCTGACTTGGTCACGTTTCACAGTATGCTTCCTCAGATTACAAATTGAAAGTAAATGAGGGCGCTTGTGCGCAATCACAATTTACGCTAGAATGATTACCACAAGTTCAGATCTCTGGTTAACTGTTTCATGAAAATAAAAACTATAGCTACATTCATAATTATAACACTATTTAATAAAAATTATTTAAAAAAATATTGCACTCAAAAGTTATAAGGGCTCAAAGATATGAGATCTCAGGTCTTAGAAAAAAAAGGCAGGCAAAGGTCTTTAACCCCTTAACGACTGAGGACGTGCAGGGTACGTCCTCAGAAAAAAGGCAGTTAATGCCTGAGAACGTACCCTGCACGTCCTCAGTGTGGAAAGCAGCTGGAAGCGATCCTGCTCGCTTCCAGCTGCTTTCCGGTTATTGCAGTGATGCCTCGATATGGAGGCATCCTGCAATAACCTTTTTAAGTCATCCGGTGCAGAGAGAGCCACTCTGTGGCCCTCTCTGCACCGGAGATCGGTGGCTACCTGCGTTGGTGGGTGGGAGCCGGACCGGGAGGCGGGTGGCGGCCATCGATGGCCATGTGGATCTGAAGGGGGGCGGGATCGTGGGCGGGGGTGGCTGGGGGCGCGCGCGCGTGCACGGGAGGGTGGGGGCGGGCGCGTGCACGGGGAGGGAGCGGGTGGGAACCGCTACACTGCAGAAAATGGGGAAATAAAAAATATAATAAACAATAAAATCTAAACAATCAGCAAGGTGGTAGGGGTTTGTTTGTGGGGGGTGGGGGGTTGGGGGAAGCTACACTACAGAAAAAAACAAAAAAACCCCAAAAAAAGCACTTTTTATTGTAAACTGGGTACTGGCAGACAGCTGCCAGTACCCAAGATGGCCCCCAATAAGGCAGAGGGGAGGGTTAGAGAGCGGTTTTGGGGGGGATCAGGGAGGTTGGGGGCTAAGGGGGGGATCCTACACAGTAGCATATGTAAATATGCTAAAAAAAATTCATTTTTTTTTAAAAACCCTTTTATTTTAGTACTGGCAGACTTTCTGCCAGTACTTAAGATGGCGGGGACAATTGTGGGGTGGGGGAGGGAAGGGAGCTGTTTGGGAGGGATCAGGGGGTGGGATGTGTCAGATGGGAGGCTGATCTCTACACTAAAGCTAAAATTAACCCTGCAAGCTCACTACAAACTCCCTAATTAACCCTTTCACTGCTAGCCATAATACACGTGTGAGGCGCAACAGGATTTAGTGGCCTTCTAATTACCAGAAAGCAACGCCAAAGTCATATATGTCTGCTATTTCTGAACAAAGGGGATCCCAGACAAGCATTTACAACCATTTGTGCCATAATTGCACAAGCTGTTTGTAAATGATTTCAGTGAGAAACCTAAAATTGTGAAAAATTTTACGTTTTTTTTAATTTGATCGCATTTGGCGGTGAAATGGTGGCATGAAATATACCAAAATGTGCCTAGATCAATACTTGGGGTTGTCTACTACACTACACTAAAGCTAAAATTAACCCTACAAGCTCCCTAAAAGCTCCCTAATTAACCCCTTAACTGCTGGGCATGATACACTTGTGGTGCGCAGTGGCATTTAGCGGCCTTCTAATTACCAAAAAGCAACGCCAAAGCCATATATGTGTGCTATTTCTGAACAAAGGGGATCCCAGAGAAGAATTTACAACCATTTATGCCATAATTGCACAAGCTGTTTGTAAATGATTTCAGTGAGAAACCTAAAGTTTGTGAATAAATTTGTGAAAAAGTGAACAATTTTTTGTATTTGATCGCATTTGGCGGTGAAATGGTGGTATGAAATATACCAAAATTGGCCTAGATCAATACTTTGGGATGTCTACTAAAAAAAAATATATACATGTCAAGGGATATTCAGGGATTCCTGAAAGATATCAGTGTTCTAATGTAACTAGCGCTAATTTTGGAAAAAAATGGTTTGGAAATAGCAAAGTGCTACTTGTATTTATGGCCCTATAACTTGCAAAAAAAGCAAAGAACATGTAAACATTGGGTATTTCTAAACTCAGGACAAAATTTAGAAACTATTTAGCATGGGTGTTTTTTGGTGGTTTTAGATATGTAACAGATTTTGGGGGTCAAAGTTAGAAAAAGTGTGTTTTTTTACATTTTTTCCTCATATTTTATAATTTTTTTTATAGTAAATTATAAGATATGATGAAAATAATGGTATCTTTAGAAAGTTTATTTAATGGCGAGAAAAACGGTATATAATATGTGTGGGTACAGTAAATGAGTAAGAAGAAAATTACAGCTAAACACAAACACCGCAAAAATGTAAAAATAGCCTTGGTCCCAAACGGACAGAAAATGGAAAAGTGCTCTGGTCACTAAGGGGTTAACATAGAGATACAAACATATACATGTGTAAAGATGCATACCATCAGATACATGTAGAAGTACTTATTTATGAATAAACAGAACATATTCTGTTATGTGCAAAACATTATAATGCGAAATATTTCATGTCAGTGCACATGAGAATATGTGATCAGGTTTGCACGAGAGTGGGGTGATATTTTTTTGGTGGGGGAAACGTGAGCACGCACTTGATGTTGTTCAGCTTTTAGCGCTTGTCGGGTAAGCGTGTGAGCAAAAACAGTTAACTATCGCAAAAAACTTCTAGCGCAATTAACACTTGAGCAGGAGCGTTAATTCACGCTCCACTTGTAATCTGGCCCAAAGTTTCTTAGCTCTCATGTCACTCCAGAGATGTGTAGGAGGAGCTGAGTTCCTTTTTTTCTTCCTTTGGAGCCTAACCTTTCTCTTCTTACCTGTTGACAGGTCCAAGACATTTTTTTGACCTATACTTTAGCCTGCACTGCAGGTGGTAGTGTTACCTAGAACTTGAGGTGCTTTATGGACAGGTGTGCAGCTTCCATGAAAGATGACAATATTTGTGATCCTGATGTCAGAAATTACCTTGTTGCAGAAAGTTCTCTAAACATTGAGTGGTAAGTTTTGAAAGGTCTCTGAAATCACTATTTGATGCTAGTTATTAGTTTTCAATGATCTTGTAATACATATGTCTGAGCCTATATTCTGTAATGATCTTGTAATACATACTTCTGAGCCTATATTCTGTAATGATCTTGGCCTGTTTTCTGGATTTAGTTTTTTTCCTGCCCTCTTATTGAGCTGACCCTCTCATTGAGCTGACTCTAGAAAATCAGCAAATACATTTCTTATTGCCTTTACTCCTAGCCAGTTACTTTCCAAATGTTACATTGGAGTGGGACCTGTGAACCCTGGCAGTCGGATTTTCCTCATCCCCATGATAATCATTATATACCCCAGGAAGTCAATGGTGTCCTAATTTAATATGCACTTGTATAATCTTGGTATTGAACCTACTAGCTATTTGGATAGAACCAGGTTAGCTTGAACAAAAGTTACTACAATGTTGGAACAATCCTAGTACACAACCTTAGTCCAGTATAAGGCAAGCAAGATGGCTGGAATTTAATATATTGAAGGAAGAGGAAAATTTGTAGATTGCTAAGAGCATAGCACAGCAAGCAAAGTATGAAATTACTATGTTTTTGTTAAACAAAAGCAGATAAAAATGTAGTAGTTCCCAACAAACTTTACCAAAAATGTATCAATAAACAGCCTAATGCAAACAGATTATTACATGCCTATTTAGACACAGATCAGCAGAAAGTTGTACACAGAAGTCAGAAGAATTCAAAACCCCAACCAGAGTCCACACAGATTGTTTTAAACCCAGACCATGCAACACCTGTGGATTCACAGAACAAAACATAAACCTGGCTAAAATTTCAGATTCACAGAAACAGTGCTGGTAAATCTGGTGAGACATGAACACATGGGTACTGACTTCAGCCTTCTTCACTGCTCTCCAGTTAACCCTTGTTTTCCTTTCCTCATGTTTATCCCATCTGTATTAATCTTAACAACAATTTGCCTGGGTTCTCCTGATTCCTGTTCTAAAAGAATTTGAGCCAGATTAAGAGTGGAACGTTATTTTTATTGGTAATTTATACTCCCCATATTTTCTATGGACGGCATTGAGCGGCAATGTCCGCTCATATTACAAGGTAAATGCCATCGCATTGAACACTCAAACTTTTTACGCAACCTTAAAATTACCTTTTAGAACTGATTCATGAACAAGAATGAAATGGATTTTTGAAAAAGGCAACCATTATAAAAACTTAGGAAAATATGGGCCACGTGATTGTCATGTGATTGAGATCAAACAAAATTCAAGGTAGAATAAATTATAAATACTAAAATATACACCATCAAGTATATTTATCATCGGTACAATGCTCTTCGCATCATACTTGACATGCGCGAGTTATGACTTTTATTTGATGGGTAGCGTAGGATATTAAAATAAAGACTATTAAAATAAAGAAGGATAGACAAAAAAGAGTGATGGAGGATGAGGAAGCATAGGATAAGTAAAACAAGGCTAATAGGATTAGTATGCGGCTGTATTAACACTTCCTTTTTTGTTTTTACACATAACAATGCAAAAGACTGTATTTACAGTATTATGACAATAACCTAGTCCTTTTATTTTATTGGTTGTCATGTGTCCCACTATTTTAAACTTCCTCAACAATCTTCTATCTCATGAATCTAAATCATTGTACTACTTATATTTTGAATAAATGCCATTTTGCAGAGAACTCACAAATAGAAGCAAAATTAAATTCCTTCATATATCATAACATAAAATAACAAATAAATGACAAAATCTTCTTACAGTATAACTAAAAAAACTATGGTAAATTGTCCTAAAGTTATATAGCTGCACCAGAGCTGCTGGTGCAATGCTGAATACGGAGAGCGTATTGCTCTCCACATTCAGTGAGGTCTGGCAGGCCTGATCCGCACTGTCGGGTCAGGTTCACCAGACCTTTGATAAATATCCCCCTAAGGGTCAATGTACAAAGCAGTGGATTCTGCTTTTGAGCCCTTACAGGGCAAGCTCTGACATGTGAGCCTACTTTCCTCAACCTCTGAGGGAGTGAACATAAAACACCCCAAACATGTTCGTTACGAGTGATTGATGGAACATGCTCTCACACAAGAGCAGATGGGCAGCGTTGCACAAGGAAGTACTGGCACAATGATACATCCAAACAGCGTCCATCCTTTAATACGTGGGGCCTTTAGCACTGTTTTATAAAGATGGATTTGTTATTAACTTAAACAAAACCTACTTGAACAATATATTTTATCTAAAATAGGAAAAATGTATGCAATCAATACTAATGATGTGTAATTTGACAGAATATGCACATTTCTTTTACAGATCAAGTTTGAGGTTATGAATCATGCATGAATAAATCATGCACTTATTTTGCATTCTGCATTAGTTTTCTCTATTAGTGGTTGTGACTATAAATCTTTTTTCTATCTAGATAGCATATTCTCAAACATATGTAATCCTTAAATGCTTCTGTTGATTTAGCGCTGCAGAATCTGTTGGCACTCTACAAATAACCAATATTAATAAATAATAATCATGCAATTCTATATTTAAAGGATAATAGAAAGCAATTGTGTTTGTATTCAGACAGTGCATACAATTTGAAACAACTTTCCAATGTACTTCTATTATAATTTTTTTTTTTACATTTTCTTGGTATCCTTTATTGAAGAAGAAGTAATACAGTTCTGGGACCTAGCTGAACACATCTGGTGAAGCAATGATAAGAGGCACATACTATGGGCCGGATTTAACAAGCAGCGGAAGCTGCTGAATCCAACCAAAGTTTCCGGCTCGCTGGAAACTGAAGTTAAGAAGCAGTGGCCCTTAACTTCTCCGCCACCTCTTGATTGACACCCCCTGCTAGTGGCCTCAAATGTGCAGGGGGCGGCATTGCACAAGCATTTCACAAGAAATGCTTGTGCAATGTTAAATGCCAACAGTGTATGCTGTCGGCATTTAGCAATGCCGGGTGGACTTGATTCACTACAGTGAATCATGTCCGCCCGGCACTTGGTAAATTGGCCCCTATATGTGCAGCAACCAATCAGCAGTTAACTCCCAGTAGTTCATTGCTGCTCCTGAGCCTACTGAGGTATGATTTTCAACAAAAGATACCAAAAGAATGAAACAAATTAAATAAAAGAAGGAAACTGTAGTCTAAAATCACATGCTCTATCCAAATCACAAAAGTTTTTTTTTTCTATATTGTCCCTTTAATGGCCCTTTAAGCTTTTCGCTGCTAAGCCTTTTTTCACCCCAGTGCTGAGCCACTTTTGAGCTTTTTGTTTGCTAACTACATTTAAACCCTGTTGTAAGTAAAATTTCAGTCAGTGATAAATACAAAGGCCCTGCAGATTCACAATGTACCATTATAATATATATTTGTAATATATAGCATGTGAAATAGCTGCCACAAAAACTGTAACAGTGTTAGTAAATAATCTTGAAAATGGCCAGTGACCACTGCTGTTACTGTGATCACCTTGCTAAGGGCCAGATTATGAGTGGAGTGCAAATGTTTGTGCCCGAGTGATAATGGGTTCGTCATGGGGGTTTGCACCCGTCGGGCTTACTGCTGGTATTACAAGTTGAAAGAAAACGCAATCACTTGAGTGCAATTGTGATTTATGCAATTAACTGGTTAACTGTTTTGCTAAACATAAAAGTTGCACAAAACTCATCAAAAAATACATATAAAGTAGGGTTACACTCAGAATAACACCATCTAATAAAAATATTCAAAAAAATTATATTGCACACAAAGGCCTCTATTTAACAAAGTCTGCCGGACCTGATCTGACAGTGCGGATCAGGTCCGCCAGACCTCGCTGAATACGGAGAGCAATACGCTCTCCGTATTCAGTATTGCACCAGCAGCTCACAAGAGCTCAGAGCAGGCGGACAGGTTATGGAGCAGCAGTCTTTGTTCCCTTGGTGGTATTTTTGAAAAGCTAAACCTAGCTAGGCTCAAACTGATTTCTAAACCGTTGAAAACTGCCTCTTAGCTCAGAGTATTTTGAAAGTTTTTCACAGTTAGACAGTGTTAGTTCATGCGTGTCATATAGATAACATTGTGCTCACTCCCGTGAAGTTATTTAGGAGTCTTCACTGATTGACTACACTGCATGTCTGTCAAAGGCACTTAGATAAGGAGGCTGTCTGCAGAGGCTTAGATTCAAGGTAATCACAGAGGTAAAAAGTATATTAATATAACTGTGTTAGTTATGCAAAAACGGGGAATGGGAAAAAAAAGTCAGGCAAAGGGCTTTAACATTGAGATACAGACATATACATGTCTAAAGATGGATATGTATATATATATATATATATATATTTATATATATGTCTATATATGTTTACCTATGTATTTATATGTGTATTCTATTTCAAATGAGGGTTCTTGGAGGTTTGTAGCTGTTAAGCGAGTTGAGATCAAGGGGTTTAAAGAACCTCTCCCCATCCAGCTCCCTTGCAGCTTCCGTGTTTTTGCTCCCTTTGTGATGTCACCATGTGCATACATCGGTACTCCCATGAATGCTCCCGGACTTTATTACGGGGTATATCTGAAAACAGGGTTTGATAGGTGATCCCCCTGCATGACAAAAAGGATTTATCATACGCACATAGGTCACAATGTGCATGACTAGCATAGCTTGTTATGCGCATCAAAGTGGTTAAATATCTTGTAAAGTAATTTATGCTTGACTTTATATTTTAATGGGAAATAGCTTAATATATAGTGTGAAAATTCAAGTAATTGAAATTGTACCAAATGGGACTCTTCTTGGGTAATTTACTTATTTACAAGAGCCACAACAGGTTTCAACAAGAAGTGGAGAATTGGCTATTTTTATTAATACCAAAATGCTGGGCATGAGATAAAAATTGACAAATATACTTCCTGTTTTTTGTGTGGAATCAATTCAGAAGGATATTATTTTGCATGTGAATATAATACAACGGATTTAAATAGTTGTATTACACATTTTTTTGTTAGTAGAAGGGTAAGACTACTAGTTGTTTTCGCCATTCATCTTCTTTAATATAATCCTTACCAAGAAGTTAACATTTGAGAGCTTGCAACATTATTTCTAGTAATTAGCTATTTGTCTAGGAGAAACAACAAATACGGTTTGCACAGCCACAGGAGGAGGTTTTGAAATTGTCAGTTGTCTTTTAATGAATTTTTTAAAGCCTGGATAAAATGCTTTGTACTTCTTGTCGGAGTAATGCTAAGCACATTGAAAGGAAATGTGGTGACATAATACCTGTTATGCAGAATAACAAATAGCAATGGCCCCTATTTATATTAAGCTAGTGCTCTTTGATAGATGATGCAGAAAACTAATGGATAAATTAGTAAGAGCAAAAGTGTCAAGGTGTGTATAGATTTTAAATCCTCCTAAAATATAAACATTATTATTATTATTAGTAGTAGTAGTATTATTATTAATATAGATGATGTTTTAATCAAATCTCCTTATTCTCCTTTCTATAGAGGACAAACTATGAAGGCTATAAATAAATAAAACATACATATGTAATACATACATTTAATTCTAGAAAAACACATAATATATTGGAAAATAAGTTTAATGTTAAAGAATTAAATTTTTTACAATATAGGGCGCGATCCGATATACGGCGTAATTTGCGGCGCAAGCGAGGGAACCCGCGTCGCCCGCAGTTTCAGCTCGCATCTCGAGCTATCTAATATACGGCGCCGTCAGATGCTAACGTACCGTAAGTCGGATAAACCAGCGATGTCCAGAAATCTGCGCAAGTACAAATTTCTGGCGTCGCCAGTGACTTGCGCCACGTTAGAGACTGCCAGCGCCTACAAAACCTGACTAAAGTATGAAATCACCAGCACTGTCTAACACGCCTCCCTAACATAGCCCGACACGTCTAACACGCCTCCCTAACATATCCCCAACACGTCTAACCCTCCTCACTAGCCTAACAATAAAATATGTATTAACCCCTAAACCGCCGCTCCCAAACCCCGCCGCAACATAATAAAGTTATTAACCCCTAAACCGCCGCCAGCTATATTAAATCTATAACCCCCTAAAGTGAGCCCCTAACACCGCCGCCATCTACCTTACCTACCCCCTAAAGTGAGCCCCTACCCCGCCGCTATCTATTTTAAAATTATTAACCCCTAATCTAATCCCTCTACCCCGCCGCAATCTATATTAAATTATTTAACCCCTAAAATACTAAACTATCCCTACCACTAAACCTAAGTCTAACCCTACAAATAGCCCTGAAAAGGGCTTTTTGCGTGGCATTGCCCCAAAGTAACAGCTCTTTTGCCAGCCCTTAAAAGGGCTTTTTGCGGGGCATGCCCCAAAGAATTCAGCTCTTTTGCCAACCCTTAAAAGGGCTTTTGGCGGGGCTTTGTCACAAAGTAAACTGCTCTTTTGCCTACCATCTACATCCCCCCACACCGCGGCCACCTATAATAAATCTATTAACCCCTAATCTAATCCCCCTACACCGCCGCCAGCTATATTAACTATATTAACCCTAATTATATTAGGGTTAATATAGTTAATATAGTTATTATATTATATATAGTTAATATCGTTATTATATTATATATATATATATATATATATATATATATATATATTAAGTATAATAACCCTATCTAACTCTAACATCCTAACTAAACTCTTATTAAAATAAATCTAATATTAATATTATTAATTAAAATATTCCTATTTAAATCTAAATACTTACCTATAAAATAAACCCTAAGATAGCTACAATATAATTAATAATTACATTGTAGCTATGTTAGGGTTTATATTAATATTACAGGTAAATTGTTAATTATTTTAACTAGGTATAATAGCTATTAAATAGTTATTAACTATTTAATAGCTACCTAGTTAAAATAATTACCCAATTACCTGTAAAATAAATCCTAACCTAAGTTACAAATACACCTACACTATCAATAAATAAAATAAACTTTTAGCAGATCGACGTTGACAGGTAGATAGACATTTCGCATGCGTTAGGTGTTAGGTTTATTTAGCAGCTAATTTAGGGAGTTACGGGGCTCCAATAGTCAACGTAAGGCTTCTTACGGCTGCTTTTTGTGGCGAGGTGAAAATGGAGTAAGATTTCTCCATTTTCGCCACGTAAGTCCTTACGCTGTATATTGGATACCAAACTGCGCTGGTTTGGTATACCTGCCTATGGCCCAAAAAACTACGGGCGACGGCAGAAATATACGCGCGTAACTTCTAGGTTACGCCGTATATAGGATACCAAACCCGTGCAAATATTGGCGTCGCCAGTTTTTGCGTGCGACGAATTTTATCGGATCGACCCCATAGATGGCAAGTCATGGTGACGGTTTATTTACCTATGGTGAAGCATATTAATAACAACCTTCTTTAGTGAGAAGCATTTTGGACTTATCTAATCAGGGTGGGTAAACAAGGACTGAGGTTTGAAGTGATTTTAATAATCGATTTATTATTTATTTTTATGAGTTTCACTCAATGCGTTTTAACCGATGCAGTACTTTACCCTACATGGGATGCTTAGACTTTTCATTTTTTATTGCTATTTTATATTTTCATAATTCGAATTTCTGGTTCACTGGTCAATACATTTCTGGCATTACATACTATAAGCTATAGCTTTAGGTCCGTAACAACCAAAGAATTTCCGGAGTACAAATCCTTTGTTTTGTTTCTGTATATGCTGTATAATATACAGGTATATCATACTACAAAGTATTGTTTGATCCTAAGGACAAATGGCACAACAAAGATTCCTTATTTCTGTATAATGTACAAGTTCTTTAAACACCTCTCCAGTACTTTGTTTAATTCAATACAAAGGTTATTATAAGGACCAAATGTAATATCAAAAGTATTATGAGACATATATATTATTCAACCATATATTCTTCCATAATTTATTTTATTACATTTTAAAGAATGTATTTTATATGCGCTGTTGGCTCATGTCCCATGTTGACAGATTGGCAAGAAACATACAAACATAAACTAACAAATTTTGTTTTCTCGAAAAAATATTCTATTTTTGTTCATCTCAGATTAGAAATGTCTACAATGTCAAACAACAATAGAAAGAAAAAATATAGTAGAGAATACTAGATCTTTATATTGTGTGCAATTTAAGCATATTTTCTTTCTTTACTTTATTTTATGTCTTTTATCTGGATTCAATAGCTCAATATACAAGGCAGTTTTATACCCAGATTCAATAACACACTATAAAACCCACAGTAAAAGTAATGATGGGGTTTGTATTTCCCATCACTTTCCATTGTTGCCAATTTGGTTTCATCTAAAATTCTTCTGATATTCCACATAATTAAGACTGACTGCTTTCAACCACTACCCTTCTTTTGCACACGCATACCCATATATATTTGTAACTTTTTCATTGCAGGAGAATCAATAAAGTTGATTTTTACTACATTCCAAAGCGTTTATGCTCTGTAAATTACAATTCCATAAGTAAAGCATGCTTCTTGAATGATGAATCATGGGTCAGAGTGGAGACAACTCAGAATTGAATCCTGGCATGTTTTAGGTGGGAAGTTTGAAAAGCTGTCTTGACATCAGTGTGGTTGGGGAAGCCCAGCTCATATCTGAGTAGACATTTATAGATAAAAATTCAGTACAAGGGAGACCAGGACAAGTTCCCAAACTGGAAAAATCCTGCAATGGGTATTGCAAGGATATGATAATTGAAGTGTCCCCAAATAAACAGACATTAGTAAAGACTATGAAGAAATAATGAAGAGGTGGAACCTATTGCTAATTAAATGGTTAATATAGTGGGATTGCTTATCCACTAATATGTGACAGAGCTGTTTCTATATTACAGCATTGAAAGAAATTTGGAATATTTTAATGAAAGCACTTTGTGTTTGCTAAGATATCTGTCAGGTTAGGAAATGTCCAGAAGAAGACCCAAATGCTAGGGCGAACTTAAACAACACCCTTGCACTCTGAGTTTAATCCAGGACGTGACCCCACGACAACCTCCAAAAAACAATGTAGTCATGATATGGAGCAGGGTTAGCCTGTGCCAAAGTAATTCAAGATATCAGCCAGATAGACTTCTGAATAAGGAACTGGTTTCAGGAAATGTCTTCCACAGAATCAGGAGAGCAGGGATAGTCCACTTATACTCAGACAGAAGAAGGGTAAAACAGGAAACAGTTAATAATGCAGGAGTAGGTATTTGTTATCAGGCACTTTCTTTCCCCCATAGACATCAACGGGGTTGCGTTATAGTGTTCTCCATTCCGCACTTCAGGTGTTAGTTTTTTTTTCTAACACTTTCTAGCACAAGCATGTCAAATCAGCCCTCAGCTTTTGTGCGGTATGAAGCTTATCGCAACATAACGCACAGTACAAGGAGACTTTTCAGTAACTCATAATAGCAGCGCTATGGAGAGTGAATAATGCAATTTTTTTGGCTTTATTTTTGCACCCTGTTTAGCTCAAAACACAATATACATCCTATACACGGGCGGGGAGAAAGTGAACTGAGTACATAAATAGCACAGCAGAACCAGTGTTAAGCCAACATCACATCAGCGTGACACCCGAATGCGATGACAGAGGGTAGATTAGAAGTGGGATTAGAAGTGGCAAGCTAACTGTTGCTCACAAGAGAAATCAGTTTTTTGCGCAAAACGGAAATTAATTACAAGTTGAAAGTAAACATGCTTGTGAGAGTGCAATCGCATTTTACACTCGTCTGGTTAGCGCAACTGAAACCCTCGAATAAGGGGTACTGCATTAAAAAAAAGCTGCATAAAACACAACCTAAATGCATTCAATATTACAGTTACACTCATGCAAACACTATCTGATAAAATGATTCATAAAAATATTTTTAAAAAAGGATTAAAAGGTATATAGCAAGGTATTTGACTGCAAATGGCTATATTGTTTGTATAATATACATATACATAATATACATATACACAAAAAAGTTAACCAAAGGCAAAATTAAAGACAATTCAAAAACAGAATCACTGAGTTGGAAAAACGATCACCCCCTAGTGTCAGTATTTTGTTGAACCACCTTTTGCTTTAATTACATACTTTAGTCTGTTGGGATATGTTTCCACTAAATTTGCACATCTAGACTGTGCAATATTTGCCCATTTTTCTTTGCAGAACTGCTCCAGTTATGTTACATTTGATGGTGACTGTGGACTGCAGTCTTCAAGTCATGTCACAGATATTCAATGGGGTTTAAGTCTGGGCTCTGACTAGGCCGTGCAAGGACATTCACCTTTTTCTCCTTCAACCACTGTGTGGTCATTTTTGCTGTGTGCTTTGGGTCATTGTCATTTGGAAGGTAAACTTTCTTCCCATTGATAACTTCCTGGCAGAGGGCAGCAGTTTTTCCTCAAGAATTTGATGGTATTTTGCCCCATCCATTACTCCTTCATCCTGACAATTGCTCCAGTGCCTGCTGCAGAGAAACACCCTCATAATAGGATATTACTACCTCCATGCTTTACTGTAAGTATGGTGTTATTTGGATGGTGAGCTGTATTGGATTTACTCCAGACATATCATTTGGTGTTGAGGCCAAATAATAAAATTTTAGTCTAATCTGACCATAACACCGTTTTCCATGTGGCCTCAGCATCTCCTAGGTGTGTTATGGCAAAGCTCAGTCGTGACTGCATGTGGCCTTTCTTGAGGAGTGGCTTTTTTCTTGCAACCCTCCCCCATACAAGCCACATTTGTGGAGAATTTGTTATATTGTTTTCAAATGCACACAATGACCACTCATTGGCCTCTACTTATCAAGGTCTGGCGGACCTGATCCGACACTGCGGATCAGGTCCGCCAGACCTCGCTGAATACGGTGAGCAATACGCTCGCCGTATTGAGCATTGCACCAGCAGCTCACAAGAACAATGCAATGCCGCCCCCTGCAGACTCGCGGCCAAGGGGTGTCAATCAACCCGATCGTACTCGATCGGGTTGATTTCCGGCGATGTGTGTCCATCTGCTCAGAGCAGGCGGACGGGTTATGGAGCAGCGGTCTTTGTAACCGCTGCTTCATAACTGCTGTTTCTGGTGAGCCTGCAGCCTCGCCAGAAACACGGGGCATCAAGCTCCAATCGGAGCTTGATACATATGCCCCTTTGTCATAAATTCCTGCATCTGCTTCAGAGTTGCTGTGGGCCTCTTGGTAGCCTCTCTGACCAGTTTCCTCCTGGCTCTTTTATCCATTTTGGAGTGACGTCCTGATCCAGAGATGATCTGTGTTGTACCAAATGTCTTCCACTTCTTAATAATAGACTTCACTGTGCTTCTAGGCATTGATAAAGCCTTTGATATTTTCTTGTATCCATCTCCTGACTTGTGCCTGTCCAAAACATTATCTTGGAGATCTTTTGACAGTGCCTTGCCACCCATAGTTGATTGTTTGCTTCTTTTGCCCTACCAGGGACTGAGATGTTCCAGGAAAGATCTTTTCATGCTGAGTTAATCAATATACAGCTAATAACAGTTGAAGGTCAAATGGCTTTGTGTGTGCTGTTGAGAAGGTGATTAGCTACACCTGATGGAGTTTACAAGTAATTTTAGGAGAGGGTGATCCTTTTTCCAACAAGTTGCACTGAGTAGTTACAACTGCAAAGCAACAAGGGGGGGTTATTCTTTTCAATACCCACTGTAAGTGTATGTATGTATGTATTTATATATATATATATATATATATATATACATGTGTGTGTAGATGTATGTACAGCTGTATTTAAGTATGTATGTGTTTTACTGTATATTAACTGTACATATTTAACATTCAAATGTACTTCACTTAAAGGATAATGTATTTTTTGTTATAAATATTTATATATATATATATATATATCAATAAATATGAGGTATTTTCAAGCACTTCCAGAAACTGTATATATAACACGTCTTTCAAGTTTAGTGCAACAATGTGGACAGTGGACAATGGTAATAGCAATGGCGTTGTCTTCAAAGAAATCCTTACGCGTTTCAAAGGCACTATACACCTTCTTCATCAAAGGATAATTTTTTTCAGTATAGATATCTATTTCACATAAAGATGATCAGATATAAATATAGAAATATATATTTAATAATAAAAATTCATTTGTTTTTTCTATGTGAAGAACATAATAATGTAAAATATGCATAATACACATTGGGGTTGCTTTAATGCTTTATTACTTTATGTCTAACACAGTGTCGGGTTTGCTCACATGAAGAATTGCTAACCTCCAAGCGCGTTATTGAACTTTTACTCATTAAATATAAATAAATATTATTAAAAATTATAAAATTATTATACATACTGTAATATATATATATATATATATATATATATATATATTTATATATATATATATACACACACACACTATAGAGTATTTAGTATGTAAAATAATTTTTAATACTTTTTATTGAAATTTTTTAATAGTTAATATTTCAACGATATGCATTGAAGCTGGCAATTCTTCACGTGCGCTAAACTGACACCACGTTAGACCTAAATAAAAAAACGCAAAGTGTGATATGAATATTTTATACATTTCTATGTTCTTCACATAGAAAAAAATGCAATTTGTATTATTAAATAAATATATATATATATATATATATATATATGATCATCTTTATGTAAAATAGATATCTATACCTATATATCTATAGGAATAGATATACAGGTATTGGTATATTTATATATATATATATAAATATATATGTGTGTATTTACAATAAACATTCCATTATTCTACTGTATATGTGAACTTCCAGGTTAGTGTGTGAGCAAAAGGTTTTTTCTTCTAGAAACTACTCTTTTCTTCTGAAATCTCCATTGACTTTTATTTGGAGAATACGTTACCACGTTCGCAATATTACTTTAGCGTGCGTCGGGTTTAGTCTCAAGCGAAAGCGCTAAATAACGTGACAAGTGCAAACTGACGCTAAGCAACGTGACGCACACTGACAGGAAAATAGCCAGCCATGTTGTTATACACAAAATTATTTGGTTGAAATTACAATTAAATACAGTTTTTTTCTGAGGTTAGGTTTATGACCAGGCCCCTTTCAGACTGGGACAGAAAAGTAACTACCAAACCCATTTATGGCAGGCTATAAAACTCTGTAACCCTGGCGAAAAATTATATAACAACTGATTACTCTATGTTATGTATATACAATATATATAACCAGATAAGCAATGCCTTGTTACATCATGAGGAATCGAGGATTAATTTTATACCACATATGACATGTTTATCATATTTTTTATCCAGACCAATATATGTGATTAAACATGTTTTACAATATACTAGATTGCCCCCTCTGATTGACCTCAGGCCAGTGCCTTGATAGAGAGAGACACTGTTTTTCATCACTCTCTGTGTCTGGGCTGTAAAACTCCCTTTAAGCATCAGGCCTTCTGGATATATGCAGTAAAGTATTCTTAAAGGGACACTGAACCCACATTTTTTATTTCATGATTCAGATAGAGCATGCAATTTTAAGCAACTTTCTAATTTACTCCTATTATCAATTTTTCTTTGTTCTCTTGCTATCTTTATTTGAAAAAGAAAGTCCAGAACCTTTCTTTTTGCTTACGTTCTTGCTTTTCAAATAAAGATACCAAGAGAATGAAGAACGTTTGCTAATAGGAGTAAATTAGAAAGTTGCTTAAAATTGCATGCTCTATCTGAATCATAAAAGAAAAAAATTGGGTTCAGTGTCCCTTTAAGTGAAGCTTACACTACAACATCCTCTAAAAAACAAAATAATTAAAACACAAACAAAAAGTTAACCCCTTACACCTAAAATTATGACAGCTCCAAGGTCCACCTGCCAGTTGATAAGTGAAGCCCTAAATATTTATTTAAGGAAAAAATACCCTTCTGTATATTTTTCCTAAACTTTTGATTTTCTCAAGTGTTTTGACACCTCTTTTTTCATTAGGGCAGCTATAAATGTTTGAACAGTCATAATTCTATAGTTTAAAGGTAGCACTGTTTAGCAACTGATGCAAGACTCACATGCTTGTTGCAACAATAAAGCCTTCTATATCTATATCATACTATGGAACACTCAATATAAGAGTTATTTTAGGCATTGTTTTGGTAATATGCATAAACTATAGATAAAAAGAAAAACAGATAAACTTCTGGTGTATAAGCTGTAAATAGCTTAAAATTGATCTGACACCAAATTGACACTAAGGGGTAGATTTACCAATGTGCGGGTGGACATGATCCGCTGAAGCTGCCACTGATCATGTCCGTCGCAGATCGATAAATGCCGACAGCATATGCTGTTGGCATTTATCAATACACAAGCATTTAGTGTGACATGCTTGTGCAATGCCGCCCCTGCACATTTGCGGCCAATCGGCAGCTAGCAGAGGGTGTCAATCAGTTTCCAGTTTAATTAATCTGTGTTGGTTTGGGGACTGAATTTGTCAGATAAATTGTGAGGAAAGCTATAAACTATATATAAATATACAAAATAATTAATTTATATATGAAATTTTCCTTTGGATATAAGATTTTGACTATAGTGAAACCAGACCTACTTGTCAATGGGCCTGACATAGACTTCATTATTCTAACCTCCTACTGTTAAGGTACACACAGGCTATGATGTCTAAAAAGAACAAAATGAAATACATTTGCTCAAATTGACTTCTGAAAATCTTTGTCACACTGTCTTCTAAGATTGCAATCTCCAAATGAAATTACCTTTAACAACTTCCTACCAGATCACAGGGCCCCTGTGGTGACAGAGGTCTACAGGTGAATACATGTAGAATTACAGGAACTAGCTAATTTTGAGACTGGTGTATATATAAACAAGACAAAATATACTGTGCTTCCTGCAATTCTTGAACACACAATTCTTTCTAGGAAAACTCATATAGGCATATGAAATTGTGATCTTACATGTAATAACTTGTGTATATAATATGCATATAGTTAATATATCAGTACTGTATAAATCTACCCTACCAATATATAAGTCTAGGATCATGAAGTGAAGAAAGCTGCAGCACTTAAGCGTGCATCCACGTTAGCCGGAAATACAAGCCCCTCGGGGAGCGCATGATGAAAAAATTGCTTGAACCACCCAGAGTGCAGTAGCAAGTAGCAAGTGGATAAAACCGCAAGAGTCATGCACAAAACTGGAAGCAGGCACTGCACATAGAGCCCAAAGGTAAAAAACAAAAATCTTTATTAATTTAAATTAAAAAGTCCACAAGCAGACATGGCAGGACAATGTGAGCAGACAGGCTGACGCATTTCGCGCCCCCTAGCGGCGCTTACTCATAGACTGATGTCTATGTCTAAACCCTGTCTATTTATAGGCAGCATGAAAAAACATTAACTACTTCACTGTCACATAAATGGAAACTAAAAGGATTAAAAACATAATGTACCCCTATTAACATGGAATTGACTAAAACAGGTAATACAAAAAGATGCATATTGCCCAACAGATGACAGGTGATTACAAAACATCCTGATGTTTAAGCATTTACACGTTATATCCCCTAGATACTACGTTAAATATATAATGATATAAGGAAAATAAAAATATATAAATATAATAGTATAAAGTATACATGAACATACCAATTGAAAAAATGAGTATGCATATGAACTCTATAGAACAATCATCAAATAAAGATGTAAATATGTAAATATGCTATATGTCAAACAAACCCGCTCACAACCAAAAAACAGACAAATCGTGAGCAATTTAAGTGACACTTTAATTGTCTATAAAAAAATTAATGTCTCAATCTTTATTCATACCTAATGAATCTCGTGTGTTTAGCTTTAGGATCCAATATAGCTCTTATCTAATATTCTATTTGTCTGTTTTTTGGTTGTCAGCGGGTTTGTTTGACATATAGCATATTTACATATTTACATCTTTATTTGATGATTGTTCTATAGAGTTCATATGCATAATCATTTTTTCAATTGGTATGTTCATGTATACTTTATACTATTATATTTATATATTTTTATTTTCCTTATATCATTATATATTTAACGTAGTATCTAGGGGATATAAGGTGTAAATGCTTAAACATCAGGATGTTTTGTAATCACCTGTCATCTGTTGGGCAATATGCATCTTTTTGTATTACCTGTTTTAGTCAATTCCGTGTTAATAAGGGTACATTATGTTTTTAATCCTTTTAGGTTCCATTTATGTGACAGTGAAGTAGTTTTTTTCATGCTGCCTATAAATAGACAGGGTTTAGACATAGACATCAGTCTATGAGTAAGCGCAGCTAGGGGGCGCGAAACGCATCAGACTGTCTGCTCACCTTGTCCTGCCATGTCTGCTTGTGGACTTTTTAATTTATATTAATAAAGATTTTTGTATTTTACCTTTGGGCTCTATGTGCAGTGCCTGCTTCCAGTTTTGTGCATGATGAATATATCATTCCTAGCACATATACTAACTATAAAGTTACTCTAATATGTGTAATAACTACTTATAATGGTTACTAAACCAATAGAATGAACCTAAAATAGTTGACAAATTATTTTTAGAATAAATTACATGTTCATTACATAAATCTGATGTACCAAGGTATAGAGATTCGGAAATGACTAATACATACCTATGGGAAATAAATTATACTCTGATTAATATAATAAATATGTTTATACACTCAAATATGATTAATGAATGTGCACAAATAACTGAATATAGCTATAGCAAATAGTCAATAAGACTCAGATATACTGTATATATATATATATATATATATATATATATATATATATATATATATATATATATATAATTATTAATTACAACATACTTCCACTTATGCTTATGTGGATATTTATGTGTATGATATAAATATAACTATAAAGTATGGCAAAATATAAAATAAAATGATACCATTAGAATATCATGATAAACAGCTATAAATACTACCAATATTAATTTTAATTTCTCAATTATCAGTTATAAATATAACTCCCAAATATATCCCTGGAGATATAACATAAATAGGGAATTGTATGGGAGCAAACATTATATATGTATATGTGTATTACATATATAATCAGATATATAGATATACGCATATCTAACATTAGGATATATATATATATAGTATATATAAATATTAATTTCAATTAGATAGCCCATATAACTATTGACCCAATGTTTTACTAAAATTATAATATCATAAGTGTGTAAATAACCACTTTATTTCTCAATACTTCAGGAGTATATTTCTGAGATATTTGTATAAAGAGTTATTTTATAGAAGAATAAAATTCCCAGACAGGTCCTGCATCCCCCAATTGCGAACTTGAGTAATGCAGCCAAAGGTATTTAACTTTAAGGAAATTATATCTCACCAGTTGGGCAAAGCAGTGACCTATGAGAGCTGTCGTTCACACCCTGAATGTTTTCATTGGGTGATTAAGAATGAAGGGAGGAGCTAAGTCAGCAGACAAAAGCTCTACAGTTTGAAAGAAAAGGGGGCTTTTAACAGACTCTTTTTGTGGACAGACAGTCTTGAACAGTCTTTTGAGAAACACTTTTTGAGACCGTCTTTTTGGCTACTTTGGGCACAGTCTTTTGGGAACAGTCTTGTGGAAAGAGAGAGAATTCTGGGCTGCCTTTTCTTTCTATATTGGGGCATATCCCCCTGTATGATAGCGAAAAACTGAAAAAAGAAAAAACTGAGGTGCCGACATGGTGCCTTAAATCTTGCTATCTGCCTATCTGGTAATGGATAATAGAAATTAAATATTGGAATAGTCTCTATAGCTAAAAATTTCCTTATAACCGTAGTGTAATACCTGAAATTTCAATTGTGACTTAAAGGTGTGTTTTATATATTTTTTTTTTTGGTATTTCATAGATTAGTACCTTATAGATAATAATTATATTAGCATTGAGAGAATTTACCATTAAAGAAAAGCATAATTTATGTAAGAATTTACCTGATAAATTAATTTCTTTAATATTTGCAAGAGTCCATGAGCTAGTGACGTATGGGATATACAATCCTACCAGGAGGGGCAAAGTTTCCCAAACCTCAAAATGCCTATAAATACACCCCTCACCACACCCACAATTCAGTTTAATTAATAGCCAAGAAGTGGGGTGATAAAGAAAGGAGTAAAAAGCATCAACAAAGGAATTTGGAAATAATTGTGCTTTATACAAAAAAATCATAACCTCCATAAAAAGAGTGGGCCTCATGGACTCTTGCCAATATGAAAGAAATGAATTTATCAGGTAAATTCTTACATAAATTATATTTTCTTTCATGTAATTGGCAAGAGTCCATGAGCTAGTGACGTATGGGATAGCCATACCCAAGATGTGGAACTCCACTCAAGAGTCACTAGAGAGGGAGGGATAAAAATAATAACAGCCATTTTAGTCTGAAAAAATAATCCACAACCCAAAATAAAAGTTATTCTCATAATGAAAAGAAAAATTTAAAACATCAGCAGAAGAATCAAACTGAAACAGCTGCCTGAAGAACTTTTCTACCAAAGACTGCTTCTGAAGAAGCAAATACATCAAAATGGTAGAATTTAGTAAATGTATGCAAAGAGGACCAAGTTGCTGCTTTGCAAATCTGATCAACTGAAGCTTCATTCTTAAAAGCCCACGAAGTGGAGACTAATCTAGTAGAATGAGCTGTAATTTTCTGAGGCGGGGCCTGACCCGACTCCAAATAAGCTTGATGACTCAAAAGCTTTAACCAAGAAGCCAAGGAAATAGCAGAGGCCTTCTGACCTTTCCTAGGACCAGAAAATATAACAAATAGACTAGAAGTCTTCCTGAAATCTATAGTAGCTTCAACATAACATTTCAAAGCTCTCACTACATCCAAAGAATGTAAGGATCTTTCCAAATAATTCTTAGGATTATGACACAAGGAAGGGACAACAATTTCTCTATTAATGTTGTTAGAATTCACAACTTTAGGTAAAAATTTAAATGAAGTCCGCAAAACCACATTATCCTGATGAAAAATCAGAAAAGGAGATTCACAAGAAAGAGCAGATAGCTCAGAAACTCTTCTAGCAGAAGAGATGGCCAAAAGGAACAACACTTTCCAAGAAAGTAGTTTAATGTCCAAAGAATGAATAGGCTCAAACGGAGGATCCTGTAACGCCTTCAAAACCAAATTAAGACTCCAGGGAGGAGAAATTGATTTAATGACGGGCTTAATGCGAACTAAAGCCTGTACAAAACAGTGAATATCAGGAAGTTTAGCAATCTTTCTGTGAAAAAAAACTTAAAGAGCAGAGATTTGTCCCTTCAAAGAACTTGCAGACAAACCTTTATCCAAACCATCCTGAAGAAACTGTAAAATTCTAGGAATTCTAAAAGAATGCCAAGAGAATTTATAAAAAGAACACCATGAAATGTAGGTATTCCAAACTCGATAATAAATCTTTCTAGAGACAGATTTACGAGCTTGTAACATAGTATTAATCACTGAGTCAGAGAAACCTCTATGACTTAGAACTAAGCGTTCAATTTCCATACCTTCAAATTTAATGATTTGAGATCCTGATGGAAAAATGGACCTTGAGACAGTAGGTCCGGCCTTAACGGAAGTGGCCAAGGTTGGCAACTGGACATCCGAACAAGATCCGCATACCAAAACCTGTGTGGCCATGCTGGAGCCCCCAGCAACACAAACAATTATTCCATGATGATTTTAGATATCACTCTTGGAAGAAGAACTAGAGGCAGGAAAATGAAAGCAGGATGATAACACCAAGGAAGTGTCAGCGCATCCACTGCTTCCGTCTGAACATCCCTGGACCTGGACAGGTATCTGGGAAGTTTCTTGTTTAGATGAGAGGCCATGAGATCTATCTCTGGAAGACCCCACATCTGAACAATCTGAGAAAACACATCTGGATGGAGAGACCACTCCCCTGGTTGTAAGTCTGACGGATGAGATAATCCGCCTCCCAATTGTCTACACCTGGGATATGCACCGCAGAGATTAGACAGGAGCTAAATTCCACCCAAGCAAGTATCCGAGATACTTCTTTCATATTTTGGGGACTGTGAGTCCCACCCTGATGATTGACATATGCCACAGTTGTGATATTGTCTGTCTGAAAGCAAATGAACGGTTCTCTCTTCAACAGAGGCCAAAACTGAAGAGCTCTGAGAATTGCACAGAGTTCTAAAATATTGATTGGTAATCTCGCCTCTTGAGATTTCCAAACCCCTTGTGCTGTCAGAGATCCCCAAACAGCTCCCCAACCTGAAAGACTTGCGTCTGTAGAGATCACAGTCCAGGTTGGCCGAACAAAGGAAGCCCCTTGAACTAAATGCTGGTGATTTAACCACCACGTCAGAGAGTGTCGAACATTGGGATTTAAGGATATTAATAGTGATGTCACGAATAGTTCGCCAGTGAATAGTTCCCGGCGAACATAGCATGTTCGCATTCGCTGCGGACGGCGAACATATGCAATTTTCAGTCCGCCCCCTATTCCTCATCATTGAGTAAATTTTGACCCTGTACCTCACAGTCAGAAGACACATTCCAGCCAATCAGCAGCAGACCCTCCCTCCCAGACCCTCCCACCTCCTGGACAGCATCCATTTTAGATTAATTCGGAAGCTGCATTCTTAGTGAGAGGAGGGACAGTGTAGCTGCTGCTGATTTAATAGGGAAATCGATAGCTAGGCTAGTGTATTCAGTGTCCACTACAGTCCTGAAGGACTCATCTGATCTCTGCTGTAAGGACAGCACCCCAAAAAGCCCTTTTTAGGGCTAGAACATCAGTCTGCTTTTTTTTTTTTCCTGTGTAATCTAATTGCAGTTGACTGCCTGCCAGCGTGTGTGTCAGGCTCGCAGCGTATACTGTGCCCAATTGCCCAGTGCCACCACTCATATCTGGTGTAACAGTAGTGTACATTTAAAAAAACAACACTTTTTTGACTGTGAAATAATAGCAGACAGCTGCCAGCACCCAAGATGGCCGCCAATAAGGCAGATGGGGAGGGTTAGAGAGCTGTTTTGGGGATGATCAGGGAGGTTGGGGGCTAAGAGGGGATGCTACACCACAGCATATGTAAATATGCTAAAAAAAATTAAAAAACTTTTATTTTAGTACTGGCAGACTTTCTGCCAGTACTTAAGATGGCGGGGACAATTGTGGGGTGGGGGAGGGAAGGGAGCTGTTTGGGAGGGATCAGGGGGTCTGATGTTTCAGGTGGGAGGCTGATCTCTACACTAAAGCTAAATTTAACCCTGCAAGCTCCCTACAAACTACCTAATTAACCCCTTCACTGCTAGCCATAATACACGTGTGATGCACAGCAGCATTTAGCGGCCTTCTAATTACCAGAAAGCAACGCCAAAGTCATATATGTCTGCTATTTCTGAACAAAGGGGATCCCAGAGAAGCATTTACAACCATTTGTGCCATAATTGCACAAGCTGTTTGTAAATAATTTCAGTGAGAAACCAAAAATTGCGAAAAAATGTAAGTTTTCTTTTAAATTTGATCGCATTTGGTGGTGAAATGGTGGCATGAAATATACCAAAATTGGCCTAGATCAATACTTTGGGTTGTCTACTACACTACACTTAAGCTAAAATTAACTCTACAAGCTCCCTACATGCTCCCTAATTAACCCCTTCACTGCTGGGCATAAAACACGTGTGATGCGCAGTGGCATTTAGCAGCCTTCTAATTACCAAAAAGCAAAGCCAAAGCCATATAAGTCTGCTATTTCTGAACAAAGGGGATCCCCGAGAAGCATTTACAACCATTTATGCCATAATTGCATAAGTTGTTTGTAAATAATTTCTGTGAGAAACCTAAAGTTTGTGAAAAAATTTAAGTTTTTTTTAAATTTGATCGCATTTCGCGGGGAAATGGTGGCATGAAATATACCAAAATGGGCCTAGATCAATACTTTGGGTTGTCTACTACACTACACTTAAGCTAAAATTAACTCTACAAGCTCCCTACATGCTCCCTAATTAACCCCTTCACTGCTGGGCATAAAACACGTGTGGTGCGCAGTGGCATTTATCAGCCTTCTAATTACCAAAAAGCAACACCAAATCCATATAAGTCTGCTATAATGGCATGTCTGGCACACAGTGTTGGGGCAAGGGTCCATCTGACCACTGATACCTGGTCTGCAAAGCATGGTCAGGGCAGGTATATCACCTACACTGCACACTGTGAAGGGGGCGTAACCCTTACACTACCTGATCGATACAACATCATACCTGATTTTTTAAAGCACGTTATTCCAAACAATTTAGGAATGTTAGGTGATTTATGCCCTTTATGGATTAAAACCAGACTCTGCATCAATTATGTAATTTTCCATGGGAGTTTTACCATGGATCCCCCTCCGGCATGCCACAGTCCAGGTGTTAGTCCCCTTGAAACAACTTTTCATCACTATTGTGGCCAGAAAGAGTCCTTGTGGGTTTTAAAATTCGCCTGCCTATTGAAGTCTATGGCAGTTCGCCCGTTCGCAAACATTTGCGGAAGTTCGTGTTCGCCATTCACAAACCCAAATTATTATGTTCGCGACATCACTAGATATTAACTGTGATATCTTTGTATAATCCCTGCACCATTGATTCAGCATACAAAGCTGGAGAGGTCTCATGGGAAAACGAGCAAAAGAATCGCGTCCGACGCTGCAGTCATGAGGCCTAAAACTTCCATGCACATAGCCACTGAAGGGAATGACTGGGACTGAAGGTGCCGACAGGCTGCAACCAATTTCAAACATCTCTTGTCTGTTAGACACAGAGTCATGGACAGTGAATCTATCTGGAAACCTAAAAAGGTGACCCTTGTCTGAGGAATCAAGAAACTTTTTGGTAAATTGATCCTCCAACCATGTTTTTGAAGAAACAGCACTAGTTGATTAGTGTGAGATTCTGCAGAACATAAAGACTAAGCTAGTACCAAGATATTGTCCAAATAAGGAAACACCGCAATACCCTGCTCTCTGATTACAGAGAGTAGGGCACCTAGAACCTTTGAAAAGATTCTTGGAGCTGTTGCTAGGCCAAATGGAAGAGCAACAAATTGGTAATGCTTGTCTAGAAAAGAGAATCTCAGGAACTGATAATGTTCTGGATGAATCGGAATAGGAAGGTATGCATCCTGCAAGTCTATTGTAGACATATAATGTCCTTGATGAACAAAAGGCAGAATAGTCCTTATAGTCACCATCTTGAAAGTTGGTACTCTTACATAAAGATTCAAAATTTTTAGATCCAGAACTGGTCTGAATGAATTTTTCTTCTTTGGGACAATGAATAGATTTGAATAAAACCTCAGACCTTGTTCCTGAAAAGGAACCAGCATGATTACCCCTGAAGACTCCAGGTCTGAAACAAACTTCAGGAACGCCTGCTTTTACTGGATTTGCTGGGATACGTGAGAGAAAAAATCTTCTCACAGGAGGTCTTACTCGGAATCCTATTCGATACCCTTCAGAGACAATGCTCTGAGTCCATTGATTTTGGACAGAATTTATCCAAAAATCCTTGAAAAACCTTAATCGGCCCCCTACCAGCTGAGCTGGAATGAGGGCTGCACCTTCATGTGGACTTAGGTGCTGACTTTGTTTTTTTAAAAGGCTTGGATTTATTCCAATTTGAGGAAGGCTTCCAATTGGAAACAGATTCCTTGGGGGAAGGATTAGATTTTTGTTCCTTATTTTGACGAAAGGAACGAAAACGGTTAGAAGCCTTAGATTTACCCTTAGGTTTTTTTATCCTGAGGCAGAAAAAAACCCTTTCCTCCAGTAACAGTTGAAATAATAGAATCCAACTGAGAACCAAATAAATTATTACCTTGGAAAGAAAAAGATAATAATCTAGACTTAGATGTCATATCAGCATTCAAAGATTTAAGCCATAAAGCTCTTCTAGCTAAAATAGCTAAAGACATGGATCTAACATCAATTTTGATAATATAAAAAATGGCATCACAAATAAAATTATTAGCATGTTGCAGTAAGTGAACAATGCTAGATATGTCAGAATCCAATTCTTGTTGCACTAAATTCTCCAACCAAAATGTTGATGCAGCCGCAACATCAGCCAAAGAATTTGCAGGCCTGAGAAGATGACCTGAATATAAGGCTTTCCTTAGATAGGATTCAAGTTTCCTATCTAAAGGATCTTTAAAAGAAGTACTATCTTCCATAGGAATGGTGGTACATTTGGGGATCTTTTCCCAAAACTCCATAGAAATTACTGGTAAAGGATACAATTTTTTTAACCTTGGAGAAGGAATAAAAGGAGTACCTGGCTTATTCCATTCCATAGAAATCATATCAGAAATAGCATCAGGAATAGGAAAATCCTCTGGAGTAACCACAGGAGGTTTAAAAACAGCATTTAAACGTTTACTAGTCTTAATGTCAAGAGGACTAGCTTCCTCAATATCCAAAGTAATTAACACTTCTTTTAACAAAGAACAAATATACTCTATTTTAAATAAATAAATAAGTAGATTTGCCAGTGTCAATATCTGAGGAGGGATCTTCTGAATCAGATAGATCCTCATCAGAGGAGGATAAATCATTATGTTGTCGGTCATTTGAAATTTCATCAACTTATGAGAAGTTTTAAAATACCTCTTATGTTTATTAGAAGGCGGAAATGCAGACAAAGCCTTCTAAAAAGAATCAGTAACAAATTCTTTAAAATTCATAGGTATATCATGTGCATTAGCAGTTGAAGGAACTGCAACTGGCAATGTACTACTACTGATGGATACATTCTCTGCATGTAAAAGTTTATCATGACAACTATTACAAATGACATTCAGAGATATAATTTCCACAATCTTACAACAAATGCACTTAGCTTTGGTAGAACCGATGTCAGGCAGCAAAGTTCCAACAGATACTTCTGAGGCAGGATCAGATTGAGACATCTTGCAAAATGTAAAAGAAAAAACAACATATAAAGCAAAATTATCAATTTCCTTATATGACAGTTTCAGGAATGGGAAAAAAATGCAAACAGCATAGCCCTCTGACATAGAAAAAGGCAAGAGGCAAACAGCAATGGGGTATAAAACTAATTCAAAATTTGGCGGCAAGTATGACGCACAATGTACGTGAAAACATTTTTGGCGCTAACAATATCCGGAAATGACACACTTACGTCACTAACAACGCAACGTACTTTTCGGGCCAAAAAAATTATTGCGCCAAGAATGACGCAATAAAGTCTAGCACCCGCAGGCCTGATGCTGCCCGCAATTTGAAAGAAAAAAGTAGTCAATTTGAAAAAAAGACTAAACCCCAGGTAAGAAAAAAATATTTCTTAATGTTTATTTCCCAAATATGAAACCGAAAGTCTGCACAAGGAAATACATGAACCTGACTCATGGCAAATATAAGTACAATACATATATTTAGAACTTTATATAAATGCATAAAGTGCCAGACCATAGCTGGGGTGTCTTAAGTAATAAAAAACATACTTACCAAAAAAGACACCCATCCACATATAGCAGATAGCCAAACCAGTACTGAAACAGTTATCAGTAGAGGTAATGGTATATGAGAGTATATCATCCATCTGAAAAGGGAGGTAGGAGATGAATTTCTATGACCGATAACAGAGAACCTATGAAATAGACCCCCGTTAGGAAAATCATTGCATTCAATAGGTGATACTCTCTTCATGTCCCTCTGACATTCGCTGTACTCTGAGAGGAATCAGGCTTCAAAAAAGCTGAGAAGCGCATGTCAACGTAGAAATCTTAGCACAAACTTACTTCACCACCTCCATAGGAGGCAAAGTTTGTAAAACTGAATTGTGGGTGTGGTGAAGGGTGTATTTATAGGCATTTTGAGGTTTGGGAAACTTTGCCCCTCCTGGTAGGATTGTATATCCCATACGTCACTAGCTCATGGACTCTTGCCAATTACATGAAAGAAAAGGGGTTTTGTGTTAAATACTTAAATTGATTTTAAGTTACTTTAAAATATTTTAGAAATTGTATTTAAAGTTTAGCTATATTGTCCTCATTGCTGCTATATTGATTAATATAAGTCTATTTTGGGGTTAGATAGTTAAATTGTATTTCCTGAAATACAATTAATCTGTGATCTGACTTTACTTGTGATATTTAGCCGATATTCACTAACCAAACGTTGTTAAGTAAGCTATGATTGTGTATTTTGTTGATGTTACTTGATAATTCTAAATTGTTCTAGTAAATTTTAATTGTGATATTTAACATTTAATTCATTTTGGGTTAAGATTTCATTTATCAACAATACTGTACTCATATCCAAAGGGTAACAGACTAAATAATTAAATATAAATTAATTTAAATATTTCTATAGCTTGTTTTATATTTTAATATTGTAATAATCCGGTTTATATTTGATCAGATTGATAGCCCTGATTACTACATAAATATAGTTGCTGTGTATATAATCTTACACCAATCAGAACTTAGTTATACTTTTTATTGGGATTGAATATTAATATTTAATAATGCATTTTGTTGTTGAGATTACACAATATTATTTCGGAGTGCACCGTTTACACATTTATTATTTGGAGGTACTGCTGACAATAATTGTATTATTATTATTTATTAATATCCATAGATTACCTAATAAATTATAGAGTGCCAGTTGATGGATATTTAAATAGTTACTTTTGAGATAATAATATGGTCAATATATATTTCATACACACAAAAACTCAGTCACACACATTTATGTTGAGACAAAAGAAAGTCCTGATCCCCTAAAAAACTTAAAGGGATAGGAAAGTCAAAATTAGACTTGCATGATTCAGATAGAGCATGTCATTTTTAAACACTTTTAAATTCAGTTCTATTTTCAAATGTGCTACGTTCTCTTAGTATGCCTTGTCGAAAAAGAATACACACATATCTTACACTAGTGGGAGCTGCTGCTGATTGGTTATTGTGTGATTGGCTAACTAGATGTGTTCCGCCAGTAGTGCAATATTGTTCTTTCAGCAATGGATATCAAGAGAATAAGGCAAATTAGATAATAGAAGTAAATTGGAAAGTTGTTTAAAATTGTATGTTCTATCCAAATCATAAAATATTTTTTGGGTTTCCTGTCCCTTTAATTGTATTTATTCTTGAACTGTGTATAACTTGTTAATGGTCTTTAATCATGATGTTCATTAAGTCTATAGCAACTCATCTATAAACAGTTACACAAATGTAAAGAATTTAGCTATATATTTTCTTTAACACATAATTACAAAGCCATATTCTGTATTTATAGAGCTAAATTAAGAACCTGTTAAAACGAACCTTTGAAAAGTGTGTGTACAACAAGCAATGTAATCAGGCAATTTATTTACAGTGTCCCTGCCAAATGTTTTTATGTTCCTGGCAGCAAATCTAAAATAGTTTAATTAAAGAAACTATATCCATATTTATTCACATTAACATATTTATTTCATTGTTGGCTTTGCAATACAAAAGCAAAACTGTTAACATAATCACAAAGCAAATGGTTTAATCAGCTACTGAGGCTTTGTGCTATCTACATTTTATTTTATGTTTAATAATGTTATTCCCATATAATTCTGTAACATTTTATTTTTTGGGAAATCATTTAATTTGGTAATTATTTAAAAATACTTTAAAGTATTTTTATTTAGCAAATAGGCTCATTTGTAAATATATATTTTTGGAAAGCCAACCCAAAATCTGTACTATTTATAGGCATTAATTTTGACCTGCTAATGTTTATATACCAAACATATGCATGTCTGCCAGTTTGAAAAGTCATTCAGTAGCATGTGCTAATTTGCATATCTGATGATGTCATAGAAAGGGCCATCACAGAAATAAATCAATTGTAACATGCAAATTGCTTCCAGCCTCTTTCATTTAAAGAAGATTAAACAATATTCTTGACTTATTTTTTTTATTTTCCTACAATGAAATTCACAGGTAAAATCATATATCTTTTTACCATACCTAAGTAACAAGAGGTTGCTAATGCATTCTACAGATAGAGCATTTAAATGTTAATTTTTCTTTTACAATTGTTAAGAACTTGCCATGTGCAATCTCATTTATCTCATTTTTTTTGCATCAATTTCTAAGCCATTCAATTTATTTTAAATCCGTTCTTTAAACTTGTGCAAGTGATGAATGCAATGTTTCTGGTCATCTGCATATTTTTTGCTGATGATAGGTACATGCTTGGATAGCATTATCGCTGCATTTACATTTACCTTAATGAAGGCATTTTGCAGACCCTTGTGGGTGGCAGTTATAACCAATGAACTGCAAACAATTGCATCATCAAACAAAAAAAAAAGTAATAATTTAGCACACACTGCTTATAGTATATATATATATATATATATATATATATATATATATATATATATACATACACATACATATAACACACAGAAACACACTTATTCCACATGAGGGGCTGATGCAAGGGAAGAGAGGGAAGAGTGAGGGTAATTAGAGATTAAAGTTAATTAGAGGATAAACATGAAAACAGAATGTAGTGTGTCAGGAATATCTGGGTGAATAAGGTAAGGCAAGAGCACTAGGTCACTAGAGGGGGGAGAAAAATCTGGTAAGTATGATGCAAACAATATTGAACATTGTCCCTCTAGGGCAGATTCAGGGACATATGAGGACCCAGAACTACAGCAGCTCTTAAGTTAGGATTTCATTTCTCCAAACAAGCACCCAACAAACATATTTAACCATGATACAAGTAAATGCCTATTAAAAGGTGTTATCAAATGTCTTCTAAAATTGTATTTGCTGCAAGAGATGAGAGCAGGGCAAAATTTCATTGTTGGTTCACTTAAGAGATGTAGAAGGCATTGCCATCTCAAAAAGTTGCACTCAGTGTGTAAAAAATAGATAGATTTTATGATTGTAAAATTGCAGTCAATAAAGAATACAATCAGAAAAATATTGCACCTATAATAAAAGTGTTTAGTGTCCTTGGGTCTATATAATATCGCTCAGCTCACTGATATCCCTTAAAAGCAAGTTAGGAAGCAGCGGTCTTGAAATTACCACTTCTTACCTCCCCAACGACATCTGAAAATCTCGCTCCATTGGTTGCATAAGAGCGGTGGGTGGTATTTCACAAGAGCCTCCTTGGCAATCTTAACTACTGTCACTGATACTTTCCTGCCTGGGTATCTTGTGGCTACTCATGCAAAATATTATTAAGAAGTTATGTATTTCAGTAACAAATTATTAGCAATGTTAAACAGTGAACAACATTGCTTATACTTTAAAAAATATTAAGCTATGGAGCTTAGTATCACAGATTTAAATTCCAAAACTACACCATTAACCAAGTGCAGTCACTGTTTAACTGTGCACAGCTTGTCAGAAACTATACTATCAGTAAATAAACTCAGTGAGTGCGAGCCCTACAATACTTACCTAGTAGTGATTGCAGTCTCCCTCCTGCTATTATATGGAACTGCTTGCATGCCTGCCCATTCCACTCAAAGAGCTCAGGGTTAGGGTGTGTGGAGTGGACTCAAAACCTAGAATCAGACCAGTGCAGGGACTGAGCAGCAACAAGGGAGAAAGTACTTGTAGACTGAAGGTTGCAGTACAGATCTAACCACATACCATGTATAAACCTTCTAACCACTAGTCTCTGTTTACCAGTATCTAGAAATCTTAGCCCCTGACAGCTCTCTACCCCTCCCTTCCTCTTCCCTCTTTAACCAATAAGAACCCCACAACAGCTGCCTGCCCCTCCCTTATTGCTGCCTCTTTGACAGCAGCCTGCTCTTCCATTACACCTCCATCTTTAACATGGAAGCATAGCAGATGAGAGGGAAGCAAGTGTGGGTACAGCATAGTGTATGCTGAGCAGAGACATTTGTACCAGTGGAGAAAAGAACTTTTAGGACTGGAAGCAGGATTTGAGAAGAGACCAAAAATGATTTTAGCAAATAAAATGTAAGTTAATTAGACACTGAGTATGCCACAGGCAACTCAAAACTGCAAATAGCTGAAGTACAGTATGATTAGAGACTACTTCAGATGTAATAACATACAAAAAAATGACAATGCACTAAAGATTCCTTTTACATTATCCTTGTTTTGTTTTAGTGTTTTATCAAAGCTCTTCTTCCAGCATGGCTTTAAACTTTAACATGAACAAAGGCAAAGAGGCAGCACACATGGATCCAGATAAAAAGCTTAGCTTTATTCCATTGAAAAAACACACAGAATAACACGGAGGGGGAAAGGGGTGTGGCCTTACTCATAGGATAATAGGTAAGTAAGAACAAGGTAAATATATACCCTTCCACCGCCAATCAGATCTACAAACTCATACATGGGAGTGACAGCGTACTTAAAGACAAAATGCATTAACAACAAACAAACATGGGGAAAGACGGGATTCACAGAATTCCACCGGCTATTTACAAAATAACAAAGTAGCAAAGTAACAAAAATAAGTTAACAAGTTGGCTATAGTGTACACTAATTTATGTAATAGGAGAAATGTACACATGTAATACATAAATGCACATCTTTTACATTGGTAAATAATGTGGGTAATATCAGATGACTCCGCAATTCCAAGGCCATAGTGGAAACAGGAGACCACATCTACCTACATAACAAATGAGCAAATACAGAGACATCATCTTTACTATCATTATAATGCTGAATATATAGGTGGGATATTAAGTTGTCTTATTCAAAAAACAGAAATCAATATAAGCCTTTTTCGGTTTGTCCAATTCATATTAAATATAATAATAATACTGATAATATATTAATTCATTCAATAAAAAAACTAATATCCCATTCCTTATTTAAGCCATTTGGCTCTCTAGTATTCAGTAACAAAATCCAATATAATTCTTTCTTCATGAGGATCTTATATTTATTGCCACCTCTAGTGCCAATCTTACAACATCAATAACCTTAACATTAATATTGTGAACATTAGTAAAATGTAACCCATTAAAATGTCTTGCTATACTTGACTCTTTGACAAAGTTTTTAACATCTCTGTTATGTTCTCCTATTCTTGACCTGAGACAACGTGAGATCTGACCTACATATTGTGCCCTGCAAAAATTACACTCTAAGAGATAAACCACAAAAGTAGAAACACAGTTAGCATAGTGGTCAATTTAATAAACAGCACCTGTAGAAGTGCTATTAAATGTGTCACCCTTAGATATGACTGCATATGTACCACAATTAGTAACTAAACATTGAAAAGTACCCTTCTTGTTAATCCAAGTGACTCTAACTTTTTTCAAATTACTAGTTACCATACTCGGGGCAAGTTTATTTCCTAGTCGGTGCCTTTCTTGACTCTCTAGAGAAGACAATGGTTTCATTAGAAAAATTCTCAGGTCGCTTAATAGCCTTGTTTTTAATACTATCCAGAGGCTTATCTTTAACCTCTTGCAAGGCTCTAGATAGTAAACTTTGGTCATATCCTCTAGCTAATAATCTTTCAGTAAGCAATATGGCTTGATTCTCAAAAAGTAAATTTGTAGAAGCATTTCTTCTAAGCCTCAGGTATTGACTCTTTGGGATTGACTTAATTAAATGCTTTGGGCGACAGGACCTGGCATGTAAAATAGTATTGCCCACCGTGGGCTTGCGATACGTATATGTGATAATTGAATTGGTTTGTGCAGAACCAAGTAGTCTGAGGTCCAAAAATTCTACCTCAATCCTATTAGCCATTCCTGTAAAGTTAAGACCAAAACTCATTATCATTAATGGTCTTCAAAAAATCCTCAAAAACAAAGTCTCCCTTGAAAATAAAAATAAGATCATCTATATATCTCATATTCAATTGTGTATGATCTTTGAAAGGATTAACCATATCATAGAGGAAGCTGAGTTCCCACCATCCCATAAACAAATTGGCAAATGAGGGGGCAAATTTTGCCCCCATTGACGTACCACAAATTTGCAAATAATATTTGCTGTCAAACATGAAAAAATTATGGGACAGTAGGAACTCAACACACTCATATATAAAAATCTGATATTCCCGAAAATTAGTCCTATAACGCAGAAAATAGTCAAAAGCTTTTATCCCCAAATGATGGGAAATATGGGAGTATAATGAGACAACGTTAACCACTGCCCACCCATAATCCTCAGATCAGCCCAAACCCCTAGAAAGTACCTTCACATGATCATTATTTATTGAAAAAGCAAACAAGTTAAGAACAGCAAGATTTAGTCCTTCTTTTGTCTTCTTTTAGAGACCCTTCTGCTTTCTCCTTCTTCCTACCCATCTTGTTCTTTTCCTAAAGGGACATCTTTGCTCTTGATCTTAGGACGAGTTACTTGTTCCTTTTCTTCAATATTCTTATTCTTTAGGACCTGTAATGACAAAGAAGGTTGGGGGGAAAGAGAGGAAGAGTAAGAGGATATATCCGCATCACTGTCATCAGAGGTAGGTGAATTAGGTTCTGAGGTATCAGGTTCCGTGGAGGAAAAATTTACTTTGCGATCTGTGGAATTGTTTTTCAAGATGGATTTCATTTCTGATTTATGTGATGAAATTTTCATCTGGATAGTATTAAAAACAAGGCTATTAAGCGGCCTGAGAATTTTTCTAATGAAACCATTGTCTTCTCTACAGAATACACTTCACAATATTTGTGAAATAATTAAATAAAATTTGATATTTTTACGAGGAGATTAAATTCTTTCCTCTTCTGTTGAGCATATCAAATTTGTTTCAAGAAAGGCACCGACTTTGGCAAATAAACTTGCCCCGAGTATGGTAACTAGTGATTGAAAAAAGGTAGAGTCACTTGGCTTAACAAGAAGGGTAGTTTTCAATGTTTAGTTACTAATCGTGGTACATGTGCAGTCATATCTAAGGGTGACACATTTAATAGCACTTCTACAGGTGCTGTTTATAAAATCTAACACTATGCTAACTGTGCTTCTATTTTTGTGGTTTATCTCTTAGAGTGTAATTTTTGCAGGGCACAATATGTAGGTCAGACCTCACGTTGTCTCAGGTCAAGAATAGGAGAACATAAGAGAGATGTTAGAAAATTTGTCAAAGAGTCCAGTATAGCAAGACTTTTTAATGGGTTACATTTTACTAATGTTTCCAATATTAATGTGTCAGGGTTTTTTCCCTGTTTTGTTTGCCATGTGCTGCTGGCAGCCATTTTACTCATCTATCTTGCTGACTATGGTGCATTGTGGGGGATGCTGCTCATTTCCTGCACATCCTTTTATGGCCAGACTGGTGTGCATCATCTGTGTGAGACAGGATGCAGTCTCAGAATTGTGATGTCATCACTTATTATTTAAAGGGCCTCTGTTCAGTATGCTTTGCCTTTGCATTGTCTCAGACCTGTTTGTGAGAGTTACTGTGTATTACCTGGCTGTCTGACGTCCTTCCTGGTTCCTGATCCCTGGCTTGTTCCTGACTCTGCTGTTTTCTTTTTTCCTGACTCGGCTCGTCTGACTACCAGCTCTGGTTTTGACTCCTGGCTTGTTATTTGACTTGTGGACCTTTTATTATTTTTTTGTTATTAATAAAGGTGTGATTATTTTTGCACTTCTCGTCTCAGTCTGATTCCTGGCTCCCTGACATTACGCAAAGGCCATAAATCCTGATGGTGCTAATAATCCACCTTTACCTGCCATCATTTCCAGGATGGATGAACAGGATCACCGCTTGGATCAATTTGCACTAGCCCTGCAAACACTGCTGACTCGCAATGCACATTTGGACCAAAGTGTCCCACAAGTTATGGCTGCTCCTGTTTCCGCTGCTGCACCTAGTTCTACCAGGAAAATGTCCGGTTCTGCACCTCTACCTCAGTGATATGGAGGTGATCCTATTCAGTGCAGAGGGTTTTTGAACCAGGTGGGCATTTACTTTGAGATGTTACCTCAGGCGTTTCCCTCTGACAGAGCTAAGGTGGGATTTCTCATCTCGTTACTCTCTAACACAGCTCTTGCCTGGGCTAATCCCTTGTGGGAGACTAATAAACCTGTGATTTCAAATTACCCTGAATTTGTGGCCTCCTTTCGAAGGGTATTTGATGTTCCGGCTCGCTCCTCCTCTGCTGCTAAATGACTCATGTTCATTCAGCAAGGTACAAGATCTGTTGCTCAGTATGCTATTGAGTTCTGTACGCTTGCCGCAGAGGTTGGTTGGAACAATGAAGCCCTTGTTGCCGGCTTCTTTCATGGGCTCTCTGATGCGATTAAAGACGAAGTTGCTGCCAGAGATTTACCAGAAGATCTCGAGGCATTGGTGTCTTTTTTTATCCTAATTGACATCAGACTCAGAGAGAGGCCCTCTTTTAAGGAGTGCTTGCAGAAGCCTCCTGTTCTGTTGTCTCCTACGTGTTTGTTCCCACCCATGCCTCCCTCTCCTCCCATGCCTCCTGGTCCCAAGTCACCAGGTACTGCTGAGCTAATGCAGTTGGGATTCACGTGTCACTCTGTAGCGGAGAGGAGGAGGGAGGGGCTCTGCCTCTATTGTGGGTTACAGGGCCACCTGAAGTCTGAAGTCTTGTCCTACACGGCTGGGAAACAATCACACCTAAGGTCCTGTGGGGGGCAGACCTTGGGTGGTTTATTCTCGTCCCCGGAAAAGCTTAAGGAGAAACCTTTGGTCATAGTTGTCCTTTCCTGGGTGGACTCCTCCATAGTCACACAGGCTCTTGTTGACTCCGGTGATGCGGGCTATTTAATTGACAGTACTTTTGTATCAAAGCACTCTATTCCTGTTTTGCCTCGGTCCATTCCGCTTGCTATTGAGGCCATTGATGGCAGGCCCCTTCAGCCCACACTCGTTACTCACAAAACTGTTCCATTGTCCATGGCTGTTGGGGCTCTCCATTTTGAAACCCTCCAGTTTCAGGTGATAAACTCTCTGCATTTTCCGGTTGTTCTGGGTTATCCTTGGCTCCAAAAGCACAATCCCAGTCTCAATTGGTGCAGGTCCGAAATTTTGTCGTGGTCCCCGCAATGTATTTCCACTTGTCTTCGGAAACCAGTTAAAGTCTTGTGCACTTCTTCGGTATCTCAATTGCCAGAGGAGTACAGAGAGTTCCTATACGATTTTGACAAGGTGCGTGCCGGTACGTTTCCTCCTTACTGGTCTTACGATTGTGCCATAGACCTGCAACCTGGAGCCATTCCTCCTCGGGGCCGGGGTTACCCTCTGTCAGTTGCAGAGAATTATGCTATGGAGGAGTATGTTGCCGATGCTCTGTCACGGGGGATCATCCACAAATCCTGCTCTCCTGCAGGGGCTGGCTTCTTCTTTGTGAAGAAAAAGGGTGGTGAGTTAAGACCATGCATTGATTATAGGGGTCTTAATCGTCTTACCATTAAGAATGTGTACCCTATTCCGCTCATTGCGGAACTCTTTGACCGCCTCAAGAGAGCTACGGTCTTTGCTAAACTTGATTTGAGAAGAGAGTACAATCTCGTTAGGCTCAAGGAGGGCCACAAATGGAAAACAGCGTTTAACACCAGGAGCGGGCATTATGAGTATCTTGTAATGCCCTTTGGCATATGTAATGCTCCTGCTGTTTTCCAGGAATTTATTAATGATGTCCTACAAGATATGTTGCAACAGTGTGTTTTGGTGTACTTAGACGACATCCTCATACACTCACCCACACTTGAGGCTCATCGTTCTGATGTTACACGGGTTCTTCAGAGACTAGGTGAGAATGGCCTGTTTTGTAAACTCAAGAAATGTGAGTTCCATCAGACTCAAGTAACCTTCCAAGGTTATGTTATCTCCATTGCAGGGTTCTCCATGGATCCTGACAAGTTATCTGCAGTTCTGCAGTGTCCTCTCCCAGTTGGTCTTCGGTCTATTCAATGTTTTTTGGGGTTCGCCAATTACTATAGAAAGTTTATTAAATTTTATTATTCCTTGGTCAAACCTATCACAGACCCGTAAAGAGAATGATCCACTCCATTGGTCACCTACTGCCATTAAGGCCTTTGATAGTCTTAAGACTGCCTTTGCTGCCACTCCAGTTCTGGCTCATCCTAACCCTGGCCTTCCTTTCATTCTTGAGGACGATGTGTCTGAGACTGCAGTAGGTGCCCTCTTGTCTCAACATCCTACGCCTGACGGTTCCTTGCATCCGTGTGGTTTCTTCTCTAAGAAATTGTCTCCAGTGGAGTGCAATTGTGAAATTGGCGACAGGGAATTACTGGCCATAATTTTGGCACTCAAGGAATGGAGGCATCTTCTCAAGGGTACTAGCGTGCCAGTGCTCATTCTTACTGACCACAAGAATTTAACTTATCTATCTGAATCAAAATGTTTGTCGCCCCGACAGGCCAGGTGGGCGCTATTTTTGTCTCGGTTTAATTATGTGGTCTCCTACCTGCCTGGTAGTAAGAATGTCTACAATTTTCGCCTCTGTCCAAGGAGGAGTCTGTACCTACTCCTGTTATACCTCCTGACCATATTTTTGCTACCATACATACTAATTTGACTTCTCCCTTGGGGGAGGAGATCCTGGCTGCACAAACCAATGCACCTCCTGAGAAACCTAGTGGTAAGTGTTTTGTTCCTGAGAATCTTCAAACTAAACTTTTGCACACTTACCACTATCCTAAAGCCGCAGGTCACCCAGGCAAGAACCAAATGATTTGGTCTGTCACTCGACAATTCTGGTGGCCAGATCATCGTTCTGATGTTGCAGCATATGTTGCCTCCTGCTAAGTTTGTGCACAGAATAAGACTCCTCAACATCTTCCTGTGGGTCTTCTTCAACCTATTGCTAATGGTCAGCGTCCTTGGACACATATTTCCATGGACTTCATTGTCGAGCTCCCTGTTTCCAATGGCAATACTGTTATCCTTATGGTGGTTGACCATTTTCTAAAATGTCACATTGCATTCCCTTGATGAAGTTGCCTACCGCTCAGGAGCTTGCTTCAATTTTTGCCTGGGAGGTCTTCCGTTTACATGGGTTACCCAAGGAGATAGTGTCGGACCGGGGTAGCCAGTTTGTCTCCAGATTTTGGCGTTCCTTTTGTGCTCAAATGGGTTTCCAGCTTTCCTTCTCCTCGGCATATCACCCTCAATCCAATGGGGCTGCAGAACGGTCTAATCAAGTTCTGGAACAGTTCCTCCATTGCTATGTCTCAGATCACCACAATAATTTGTCTGAACTGTTACCTTGGGCACAGTTTGCTCGTAATAGTGCTATTAATGCTTCCTCCAAGTTATCCCCGTTCTTGGCGAATTATGGGTTTCACCCATCCTTGTTGCCCGATTCATTCATGTCTCAGGGTATTCAAGCTTTGAAAGAGCATCTCCGGCAACTCCGTTCCACGTGGGTGCAGATTCAGGAATGCCTTCATTGTTCTATGCAGCGCCAAAAGTTCCAGGCTAATCGTAGGCGTCTGCCCACGCCTTCCTACCAGGTTGGTGAGAGAGTTTGGCTGTCCTCCCGCAACCTGAACCTTCATGTGCCTTCCAATAAACTGGCTTCCAGTTATGTTGGTCCTTTTCAAATACTCTGACGGGTCAATCCTGTGGCCTATGCTCTTGACCTTCCTCCTGCAATGCGCATCTCCAATGTTTTTCATGTCTCCCTCTTGAAATCATTGGTTTGTAATTGGTTTACCACTGTGTTGCCATTAGATAAGGTGGATAAGTTGCTGGTGGCGGTTAAAACGGCCGTTTCTGCAATGTCAATTTTAATAAGGGAACTGCAGTCGCTGTTAGGTCTACTCAATTTTGCATGCAGGGCGATACCGATGGTTAGTGTGTTCAGTAGGCACCTTGAGACTGCTCTGCAGGGAAAAATGAGACCTAGGGACTGAATTAGGATCAATAGGGATATGGCGGAAGACCTGATAGTGTGGGAAAGGTTTTTACTACACTTTAATGGTGTAAGGATCTGGCATGATGGAATGGTGTTGAATGTGGAACTCGAGCTGTTTACAGATGCGGCTGAATCTGTAGGGTTTGGAGCTTATTTTGGAGGTAAGTGGTGTGCAGGTTCATGGCCTGAGGAATGGCATACCTTGGGTTTGACTCGTAACTTAACACTCTTAGAGATTTTCCCTATCGTGGTGGGTATGGAACTGTGGGCGGACACATTGAGTGACTGTTCTGTCGTGTTCTGGTCCAACAATTTCAGTGTGGTGCATGCCATAAACAACTTGTCGCTATCTTTCCCAGTTGTAGTGAGGTATTTGAGATTGGTGGTCTTTCGCTGTCTCGATCATAACATCCAGTTCAGGGCCAGGCATGTACCGGGGGTGGAGAATGTAGTCGCGGATGCTCTATCTTGCTTTAATTGGGGGGTGTTTAGGAGTGTTGCACCACAGGCAGATGAGGTTGGGCTGACTTGTCCCGCTTTCCTTTGGTGGACTTGGGAGCCCCATTTGGCAGATGGTGAAGGCGTCCTTGGCGCCTGTGAATTGGTCCACTTACCAGAAGCACTGGTGTGAGTGGCAATCTTTCTGTATCTCTCAAGGTGGGAAAGCCTTGTCTGGATCTCAGGTACTGTTGCTGGAATGGCTGACCTGTATGCAGGAGTGCGACAAGGAGCAGTACAGAGCTGGGTGGATGCTGTTGGTTTCCAAACCCGACTGGGTCCATTTTATTTCAACAGATATTAAAGGGCTGGAGTCGCACTGAAGTGCGCAGACTTGACAGTAGGGAACCAATTACGTTTGAACGTTTAAGGGTTATGTTAGGCATGTTGCCGCTTGTTTGTTTTTCAGAGTTTGAAGTTAAAATGTTTAGGGCCGCTTTCTCATTGCCATTTTTTGGGGCTTTGAGGATTGGGGAGTTGGTGGCTCCTTCTACAATGGGGGCGGTTGGGCAAGGTGTACTTTATTATCATGTCAAGGTGTATAACAGTGTGGTCATGTTGTTTGTCCCTCTTTTGACTGCTGACTAATTTAGCATACATTTGAAATGCAATTCTTTTTTTATTTTGTGTTTCCTAAGGAACAATACAGAACTGCAAATGAATGTGTTAATTATTTTATTCTTTATTCTTTTTTGTTGTTGTTAATTCCTCTACACATTTTTGTACATTAGTAACATGCTGGATGCACAAAATTATAAATGTATATTTTTTTTGCATATTAAAGAACATTGGTGACCTTGATATTTAGAAAATAAACATTGAATATACAAAGTCAAACTGCAAGATCAGCAAAACATTCCCCTTCTGTCTGACATTCAAATCAGATTGAGATTTAGCAAAATACTTTTTTGTATGTTTTCTTTTTAAAATAACAATATACTTTATAAACAAAATGTTTGAAAGTGCCTTTGACAAAGCAATACAACACATTAAAGAGACATTAAAGTGCAAAAAGAAAATGCACTAACGTCTTAGATATTTTAATTCCACTGTTTGCATTTAACTATGTGTTGAACCTATGTTTGCCACCTCAGCCATGTTTTCCTGGACACTTATGAGTTACACATGCTGCAGGGTGTGCAGGGAGGAATATACATAGAGTGTTCCAGAAACACAAAACATGTTTCGTGGTGGCTATGGAACTGTGGGCGGACACATTGAGTGACTGTTCTGTCGTGTTCAGGTCAGACAATTTGAGTGTGGTGCATGCCATAAACAACTTGTCGCCATCTTTCCCAGTTGTGGTGAGGTATTTGAGATTCTTGATCCTTCGCTGTCTCGATCATAACATCCAGTTCAGGGCCAAGCATGTACCGGGGGTGGAGAATGTAGTCGCGGATGCTCTATCTCGCTTTAATTGGGGGGTGTTTAGGAGTGTTGCACCACAGGCAGATGAGGTTGGACTGACTTGTCCCTCTTTCCTTTGGTGGACTTGGGAGCCCCCTTTGGCAGATGGTGAAGGTGTCCTTGGCGCCCGTGAATTGGTCCACTTACCAGAAGCACTGGCGTGAGGGGCAATCTTTCTGTATCTCTCAAGGTGGGAAAGCCTTGTCTGGATCTCAGGTACTGTTGCTGGAATGGATGACCTGTATGCAGGTAAGAGGAGTGCGACAAGGAGCAGTACAGAGCCGGTGGATGCTGTTGGTTTCCAAACCCGACTGGGTCCTTTTTATTTCAACATCAGATATTAAAGGGCTGGAGTCGCACTGAGGTGCGCAGACTTGACAGTAGGGAACCAATTACGTTTGAACGTATAAGGGTTATGTTAGGCATGTTGCTGCGTGTTTGTTTTTCAGAGTTTGAAGTTAAAATGTTTAGGGCCGCTTTCTCATTGCCATTTTTTGGGGTTTTGAGGATTGGGGAGTTGGTGGCTTCTTCTACAATGGGGGCGGTGGGGCAAGGTGTACTTTATGATCATGTCAAGGTGTACAACAGTGTAGTCATGTTGTTTGTCCCTCGGTCCAAGTGTGATCAGCAGGCAAAAGGAGCATGGTTGTTTCTGTGTGCTCAGTCAGTGAAAGAGTGTTGTCCAATTCATTGGGTGAGTGTGTATGTGGCTTGTCGGCCTATGGGCTCCAGTCAGTTTTTAGTGCATGCAGATGGATCTTCACTTTCAAAATTTCAGTTTGAAAAAGTGTTAAAGAAAGTAGCTGTGCATGCAGGCTTAGATCCAGGCAGAATAGCGCCTCATTCCTTTCAGATAGGGGCTGCGACTTCTGCGGCATCAGTGGGTTTCCCCTCAGGGAGTATCTGTACGTTGGGGAGGTGGAAGTCCAACAGGTTTAGGTTATATGTTAGGCCATTGCGCACTAGCAACCAAGTGGCGGATTAGGGGTGTGTGGTTTTTTCCCCTTCAATTTTATTTTTTTTGTGTTTTTTCTTGCAGGTTCTTACAGAGCAGTTTGGGTCTGGCTGGTGGGACATTCATTCATTCATTTGGCTGCCATCTGGGCCCTGAAAACACCATTGGGGCAGAATCTAGGCTTCCCGGGTGACAGAGCATCACTTAGGTGGTTAAGCAGGAGGAGTTTATTGTAGAAGGATCTCCCGGGCTTGCAACAAGATGCTCTGCATAGATGGGGTAGGCCAGATATTATTAAATTGAACCTAGTGGGCAATGATTTGGGGGCAGTCCCAGCCCTTGAATTGATTAAAATCATGAGGTCAGACTTAATGTGGCTCTGGACCCTGTGCCCTGGGGTGCTCCTTGGATGGTCAAACATGGAAACGCGGCTGCAATGGCGTTAGATGGTGTCTTCTGGGGCCACTTACAGAGTTCATAAGAAACTGAACAGGATGGTGGGTAAGTCTGTGGCTGAGTCGCAGGGGTTTATCATTTGCCATGATGATATCACGGCCGACAAGAAGGGTTTATTCAGGCTCGATGGAGTTCATTTGAATGATGTGGGCCTTGATATATTCTTGAATGACCTGAAGGTTGCTTTAGCTTTAGTGCGGGGGACGCTTCTTGTATTGGCTTGGTTGGCGGCAAGAGTCGAGTCCGGCTCTTGTGTCGGGAGGTCATGGGCCCTTTGCTACATCCGTATGCTGAGTAAATGGGGTGGAGCAATGGCTGGGCCGAAAAGAGGGGCCTACAATTCTAAGCGGCTGCTTAGGGTGTCCCTCCTATTAGGTGAGCCAAGGGAACTCCCTACAAACCCTGTTTTTCAGATGTGGGCGTAGCATGGGGGCTCCGTTGCACCTTCTGATGGGGGCCTTGACCTTTTGTCTAACTTGAGGAAATTTTAGGGGACTCGTCTTGCCGCCATCCATAGTTAAGTCGGTTACAGTGTTGTCATGTTTTTTGAATAAACGTGACCTGCCATGGTCTTTTCTTCCATACCTGTTTTCTGTGTTTTTGTTTATGGTTAAATGTTTGGTAAATATACTGGGATACCCAACTAGAAATTGTAATCCCTTAAGAGAATCACTGTACCTGTTGCAATCTGTGTTGCACAGAGATTAGTTCAACCTGCCGCACCCTGTGTGAGGTCTTTGTCTAGTCTACCCAGTGTGCTAGTATCCCACTCTGAAGGTCCTCTTTCTCATCTGCTGTTTCTCTGCCTGTGCTTCTACAAATTCAGTCCCCAGGCTTTAGGCCTTAAACACAGCAATATGCTGAAGGAAAAGGGAAACTGTGCTCCACTAACGTATGGAGGTATATATAGAAATATGTATATTTACAATAAATATTACATTATCCTGTAAGTGAAGGTCATTTGAATGTGAAATATGTACAGTACATATACAGTAAAACACATAAATACTTAAATACATATGCACACACATAAAAACATAGTAGACCATTTTGACAATGATGAAACACGTGTAAATTAATGTATTTTTACATTTGAATTATTAAAAACTTTTTATACATTTTTTTTAAATGATTTGTTTGTTATGCTTAAATGGACAGTCTACACCAGAATATTTATTGTTTTAAAATATAGATAAACCCTTTAATACCCATATCCTAGTTTTTGCATAACTAACACAATTATATTAACACATGTTTTACCTCTGTGATTACCTTGTATCTTAGACTCTGCAAACTGCCCCCTTATTTCAGTTCTTTGGACAGTTCTTTTAGCCAACCAGTGCTGACCCCTAGGTAACTCCACGTGCATGAACACAATGTTATCTATATGACACACATGAACTAACACCCTCTAGTGGTGAAAAACTGTCGAAATGCATTCAGATAAGAGACGGCCTTCAAGGTCTAAGAACTTAGCATATGAACCTCCTAGATTTAGATTTCAACTAAGAATACCAAGATAACAAAGCAAAATTAGTGATAAAGTAAATTGGAAAGTTGTTTAAAATTACATGCCTATCTGAATCATGAAAGTTTATTTAGGACTAGACTGTCCCTTTAAGACTACTTTATTATGTGACCATCCTGTGCATACTTTTGACTGCTGACTAATTTAGCATACATTTGAAATGCAATTCTTTTTTTATTTTGTGTTTCCTAAGGAACAATACAGAACTGAAAATGAATGTGTTAATTATTTTATTCTTTATTCTTTTTTGTTGTTGTTAATTCCTCTACACATTTTTGTACATTAGTAACATGCTGGATGCACAAAATTATAAATGCATATTTTTTTGCATATTAAAGAACATTGGTGACCTTGATATTTAGAAAATAAACATTGAATATACAAAGTCAAACTGCAAGATCAGCAAAACATTCCCCTTCTGTCTGACATTCAAATCAGATTGAGATTTAGCAAAATACTTTTTTGAATGTTTTCTTTTTAAAATAACATTATACTTTATAAACAAAATGTTTGAAAGTGCCTTTGACAAAGCAATACAACACATTAAAGAGACATTAAAGTGCAAAAAGAAAATGCACTAACGTCTTAGATATTTTAATTCCACTGTTTGCATTTAACTATGTGTTGAACCTATGTTTGCACCTCAGCCATTTTTCCCTGGACACTTATGAGTTACACATGCTGCAGGGTGTGCAGGGAGGAATATACATAGAGCTTTTCAGAAACCCAAAACATGTTTCGTGGTGGATATGGAACTTTGGGCGGACACATTGAGTGACTGTTCTGTCGTGTTCTGGTCAGACAATTTGAGTGTGGTGCATGCCATAAACAACTTGTCGCCATCTTTCCCAGTTGTGGTGAGTTATTTGAGATTCTTGGTCCTTCGCTGTCTCGATCATAACATCCAGTTCAGGGCCAGGCATGTACCGGGTGGAGAATGTAGTCGCGGATACTCTATCTCGCTTTAATTGGGGGGTGTTTAGGAGTGTTGCACCACAGGCAGATGAGGTTGGGCTGACTTGTCCCGCTTTCCTTTGGTGGACTTGGGAGCCCCCTTTGGCAGATGGTGAAGGCGTCCTTGGCGCCGTGAATTGGTCCACTTACCAGAAGCACTGGCGTGAGTGGAAATCTTTCTGTATCTCTCAAGGTGGGAAAGCCTTGTCTGGATCTCAGGTACTGTTACTGGAATGGCTGACCTGTATGCAGGTAAGAGGAGTGCGACAAGGAGCAGTACAGAGCTGGGTGGATGCTGTTGGTTTCCAAACCCGACTGGGTCCTTTTTTTTTCAACAGATATTAAAGGGCTGGAGTCGAACTGAAGTGCGCAGACTTGACAGTAGAGAACCAATTACGTTTGAACGTTCAAGGGTTATGTTAGGCATGTTGCCGCGTGTTTGTTTTTCAGAGTTTGAAGTTAAAATGTTTAGGGACACTTTCTCATTGCCATTTTTTGGGGCTTTGAGGATTGGGGAGTTGGTGGCTCCTTCTACAATGGGGGCGGTGGGGCAAGGTGTACTTTATGATCATGTCAAGGTGTACAATAGTGTGGTCATGTTGTTTGTCCCTCGGTCCAAGTGTGATCAGCAGGCAAAAGGAGCATGGTTGTTCCTGTGTGCTCAATCAGTGAAAGAGTGTTGTCCAATTCATTGAGTGTGTATGTGGCTTGTCAGCCTATGGGCTCCAGTCAGTTTTTAGTGCATGCAGATGGATCTTCACTTTCAAAATTTCAGTTTGGAAAAGTGTTAAAGAAAGTAGCTGTGCATGCAGGCTTAGATCCAGGCAGAATAGCGCCTCATTCCTCTCAGATAAGGGCTGCGACTTCTGTGGCATCGGTGGGTTTGCCCTCAGGGAGTATCTGTAAGTTGGGGAGGTGGAAGTCCAACAGGTTAAGGTTATATGTTAGGCCATTGCATGCTAGTAACCAAGTGGCAGATTAGGGGTGTGTGGTTTTTTTCCACTTCAATTCTATTTTTTTTGTGTTTTTTCTTGCAGGTTCTTCCAGAGCAGTTTGGGTCTGGCTGGTGGGACATTCATTCATTCATTGGGCTGCCATCTGGGCCCTGAAAACACCATTGGGACAGAATCTAGGCTTCCCGGGTGACAGAGCATCACTTAGGTGGTTAAGCAGGAGGAGTTTATTTTGGAAAGATCTCCCGGGCTTGCTACAAGATGCTCTGCATAGATGGGGTAGGCCAGATATTATTATATTGAACCTAGGGGGCAATGATTTGGGGGTAGTCCCAGCCTTTGAATTGATTAAAATCATGAGGTCTGACTTAATGTGGCTCTGGACCCTGTGCCCTGGGGTGCTCCTTGGATGGTCAAACACACGTGTGAAGGAAACTGACTGCTATTATTTAACACAGTCAAAAAAGTGTTTGTTTTTTTAAAATCTACACTACTGTTACACCAGATATGAGTTGCACGGGGGTGACACTGTGCCCTGGCAGGCAGGCACTTAAACGCACACGTGTGAAGGAAACTGACTGCTATTATTTAACACAGTCAAAAAAGTGTTTTTTTTTTAAAAATCTACACTACTGTTACACCAGATATGAGTTGCACTGGGGTGACACTGTGCCCTGGCAGGCAGGCACTTAAACGCACACGTGTGAAGGAAACTGACTGCTATTATTTAACACAGTCAAAAAAGTGTTTTTTTTTTTAAATCTACACTACTGTTACACCAGATATGAGTTGCACTGGGGTGACACTGTGCCCTGGCAGGCAGGCACTTAAATGCACACGTGTGAAGGAAACTGACTGCTATTATTTAACACAGTCAAAAAAGTGTTGTTGTTTTTTAATCTACACTACTGTTACACCAGATATGAGTTGCACTGGGCAAGTGGGCACAGTATACGCTGCGAGCCTGACACACATGCTGGCAGGCAGGCAACTGCAATTAGATTACACAGAAAAAAGAAAAGAAAAAGCAGCTCTAAAAAGGGCTTTTTGGGGTGCTGTCCTTACAGCAGAGATCAGATGAGTCCTTCAGGACTGTAGTGGACACTGAATACACTAGCCTAGCTATAGATTTCTCTACTAAATCAGCAGCAGCTACACTGTCCCTCCTCTCACTAACAATGCAGCTTCCGAATGAATCTAAAATGGATGCTGTCCAGGAGGTAGGAGGGTCTGGGAGGGAGGGTCTGCTGCTGATTGGCTGGAATGTGCCTGCTGACTGTGAGGTACAGGGTCAAAGTATTACTCAATGATGACGAATAGGGGGCGGAAAGAACATTGCATATGTTCGCCCGCCGGGGCGAACGCGAACATGCTATGTTCGCCGGGAACTATTTGCCGGCGAACAATTCACAACATCACTAGAGATGAGTAAAGGAAGATATCTTTTTTTAATATTATTAAAAGTAGTTGCGGGATCCTTCATTATTTGCACTACAAGGAATTTACAGTCTTTAACATTTTTCCTCCACTCATTGAAAGTTATTTATATCGGGGCAGTGTTTTATTGTGCTTAAAAATTGGATCACTCTGTCACCCAGGTAGCCTGTACAGGGAATATTTAAATTCTGACTTTGAGGAGACTATTTTGTAATCTTCATCTTTCCCTCATTATGTTTACTAGAAGGGAGTTGTCTTTTTAATTTATTTTTGTTTTGTTTCAGAAACCATTTCAAGTCTAATAGTTAATCTGTATTAAAACCTCCTCTCACCCTGGCACTTATATCTTCAGTCTTCCATCTTCCCCTCCTGGCTTTAGATACTCTCCTCTAAACCATCTTTAGTCAAATTCTCAAGCAAGTAACCACAAAAAAGTGTCAGTTCATTAATGTGCTGTTGTTTTTTAGTGTCTGGAATGTATTTGATTCCTGTTCACAAATTATGTCAATCTGTCAGAAGTTTTAGCCTATTTCCCTTCATACCCTACCACATGGCTATAACCCAGGCTGTTTTGCTTGGGTTTATATAGGGTAAAATAATATAGCATCATGAATGCTTTGCAAATGGCTGATTAGTACTTTACATAAAAATTAGAATTTTCCCAGAAAAATCTTAAGACATTTTCCTTTTCCAGATGTGTCAATATGTTGCATATATGTATTACTGATGCATGCTGTGAGGTCCAACATGCATAACACAAACACTTTACAGGGATTAGACTATAAATGGTATGAAGAAAAAAAAGCAAACTTCCAAAAGATTGAATTTTGCCCACATAGGGCTAGATGGTATATATGGCAGCTCTTTGCACATGTCGGAAGTAGCGTGTGTTTTTATGAGTTGAAAGTAAACACGTCCATTTGAATGCAATTGAAGTTAACGTGGATCGGATAGTGCTACATCAGGGGCTCGATCCGATATGCGACGCAGGTTTTGGCGCAAGCGTGGAAACCTGCGCCGCCCGTAGTTTCACCTACACCGCCGCCGCCTATATTAACTATATTAACCCCTAATCTGAGCCCCCTACACCGCCGCCACCTATATTGACTATATTAACCCCTAATCTGAGCCCCCTACACCGCTGCCACCTATATTAACTATATTAACCCCTAATCTGAGCCCCCTACACCGCTGCCACCTATATTGACTATATTAACCCCTAAAGCTAAGTCTAACCCTAACACCCCCTAACTTAATTATTATTTAAATAAATCTAAATAATATTAATATTATTAACTAAATTATTCCTATTTAAAACTAAATACTTACCTATAAAATAAACCCTAACATAGCTACAATATAATAAATAATTATATTGTAGCTATTTTAGGGTTTATATTTATTTTACAGGTAACTTTGTATTTATTTTAACTAGGTACAATAGCTATTAAATAGTTAATAACTATTTAATAGCTACCTAGTTAAAATAATTACAAAATTACCTGTAAAATAAATCCTAACCTAAGTTACCATTACACCTAACACTACACTATCAATACATTAATTAAATAAACTACAATTATCTAAACTAAAATAAAATTAAATAAACTAAACTATATTACAAAAAAAAAAACACTAAATTACAAAAAATAAAAAAATATTATACCTAATCTAAGGCCCCTAATAAAACAAAAAAGCTCCCCAAAATAATAAAATTTCCCTACCCTAAACTAAATTACAAATAGCCCTTAAAAAGGGCCTTTCATATATATATAGGTATATATGTGTGTACATATGTATTTATGTATTTACAGACATAGAAACACATAAATACATGTGTGTGTATATATATATATATATATATATATATATATTGTTTAACTATGTATTTACTGTAAATATATGCTATATGAAGAACATTGGAATGTGTAATATTCATATTTCATTTCGGGTTAGAGCAGTTTGGTTTAACGCAATTGGGTTTTCTTGCATTTTTTTTCCCACTTTTTGCGCTCCATTAAAGTCTATGGGGGAATAGGTTTACACAGTTACGATATTCTAAGTTTTACTTTCAATGTTTTACTTTCAACTTGCACAAAAAGCCTCAGTTCAGTGGAGTTAAAGGGACACTGAACCCAAATTTTTTCTTTCCTGATTCAGATAGAGCATGCCATTTTAAGCAACTTTCTAATTTACTCCTATTATCAATGTTTCTTCATTCTCTTGCTATCTTTATTTGAAAAAGAAGGTGTCTAAGCTGGACATCAGTTTTTGATTGGTAGATGAATTTATCCACCAATCAGCAAGGACAACCTAGGTTGTTCACAAAAAATGGGCCAGCATCTAAACTTACATTCTTGCATTTCAAATAAAGATACCAAGAGAATAAAGAAAATTTGATAATAGGAGTAAATTAGAAAGTTGCTTAAAATTTCATGCTCTATCTGAATCACAAAAGAAAAAAATTGGGTTCAGTGTCCCTTTAATGCACAAGCAGGTAACTAGCGCTCCACTCTTAATCTAAGCCATTGTCAGCCAGGTGTAACAGATGCACCTAATGGGGTGCTATTCCTACTTAGAGTTATATGCATGCATAAAGTTATCTACTTTCGCAAAAAAAAAAACTACTTTCAAATATATTGCATAATTCTATTACATTTGTATTGTACATGAGTCATAATAAAGTGTATTGGCCTCTCTGACAGACAAGTTTAATATTATTGCTACCTGGAAATATATTCTCAGTTTAAAATAATTAAGCAGAGACTGAAAAGTCTTTTTTTTTATCCAATTCTTTAGAATGTTCCACTTTATGTGCTGAATGACAGAATAGAACACAGTATTATGTTTCCACTATAAAGGGAGGAATGCAGTTACTGCATTTCCTAGCGTAAGCCCAATCTTATGTTACAGCACACACTCAACAATATAGCCTGATTAAAAGTCTCAAGAAGATAAGTGGGACTCACAAAAATAGTTAAAGAATAGCACAGTTTCATTAAAAAATAAATAAAAGAAAAGCGGCTACATTTGACATTATTTTATTACATTATTTGGAGTTTTCTAGTTTAATTTTTCTTTTAAATTACAGGATTATACTTTACCTGTTTCTACCGAAATGGAAAATTATATGTCAATAAGTTTCAAGAGTATGCCAAACAAATGGGTTTCAATAAGAGGATGTAATTGAATGCCTTGATAATGAGACTTCAAAATAATTTCTCATGAAAATGGTACACAGGCAGACATGAACAATATAAAATTACTGCACTCACTGCTCAGTTTTCATAATAAAAACTTAAATGGACATTGAAGTGTACAATAGTAAAAAATATCTTTCTTATCTAGTTCCATCAACTTTGCATCTTTCTCTTTAGCTCCATTGTTAAAATATAGGCCCTTTCGATAAGACTGACTGTAGCTTCGGGTTTCTTCTATAACAATAACTGCTATATTGTACTCAAAAAACTCAAAAAGTACTGCTGCCACCTTAACAAAAAAAATGGGAGGAGGTCATGGACTCACCATCAATAAAGTAATTATTTGATCAGGTAAGCTTACATTTTGGGGGTTTTTTCCCATCAGATTTTGGAAGTCCATGCATTATCATATGTAGGAATCTATGCACAAGCAGTAAACAAAATCACCATGAAATGGTGGGGGACAAACAGTGAAGGTCCGTAGAGCTTTCCTGCCAAAAGCAGCCTCAGAAAAGGCATACAGATCAAATTGATAAAACTTAAAAAAAGTCTGCAAAGAAGACCAAGTAACTGTGTTGCAACTCTAATCAATAGAAGCCTCATGGCGAAAAGCCCAAGAAGTGGCAACTGCTCTAATAGAATGTGCATTAATATGCACAAGGGGAGACTCCCCTTAACCAAATATGCCTTATGAATTAAAGATTTAAGCTAGTTATCTAAAGTAACAGCAATAGCTTTCTGAGTTATGACCCTTACAAGGCCCAGAAAAATAAACAAAACAAAAAGAGAAGAAAGTCTGAAATCTTTTGTGGCTTCCACATAATACATGAAAGCACTAACAACTTCCAGATTGAGAAGAAGATGCACCTTAAAGTTCTTAGGGGTAGAAAAAAAGAAGGAACCACAATTTCCTGATTAATAGTATCTGTAGATACTACCTTAGGAAGAAAGGAATAGCTAGTGTGAAGAACAGCCTTATTCTGATGAAAAATCTGAAAAGGAGGTTGATGTGACAAAACTGAAATCTCAGAAACCCTGCTAGCCGAAGAAATAGTTAGAGGAAAAAGGATCTTCCAGGATAAAAGCTGAAAGTCTAACCCATGCATCAGCTCATAAGAAGTGTTTGAAGAACCATCAAAACCAGATTAAGATTCCAAGGAGGAGAAACTGGACGAATAACTAGTTTAAAGGGACATTAAACACTAAATACAATTTCTAAGCATAGTATTGAGGTTATTTCTCTAGTCATTGGTGCCACCAAGTTGTAATCTTTCTTTCATTACATTAGAGTGCTGAACTATTTGCTCATGTGCCGTAACTCTCCTTCAGATACCTGCAATTTAACCTAGGTTCCATAATGGCAGGCAGCATCCATGATTGGAGCGAGGGGCATGACATTTATTGTGTGTCAGATTATGAGTAGATCGCTATTTAACTCTCCCGCTCGAGCATTAACTGCATTATAAGTAAGATTTTTGTGCTTGTCGGGCTGCGCTCCGATTATGAGTTGTAAACTGTAAACTGTTTTCTCTCATACACAAACCTGATGAGTGCAAAAAGCCAAAGTTAGAATATTGTGTGTGCCAGCCTGATCGCATATTCTCATGTGCGCTAACCCGACATGAAAATATGAACATTTCACATTAGGTTCTTCACATACTAGAAGAATATGTTCCATTTACTCATATCTGATGGTATTTTGGTAAAAATATATCTATACCTAAATAAATATATATACTGTATATACACACATATACATGATTTATATATATATATATTAGATATGTGCATGGCGAAAAAAATCGGTTTGGTTTCGGTTCGGATTGATTCGGATTTTTCGAATTTCGGTTCGGATCGATTTGAATTCAGCAAAATTTGAATGAATTCGTTTCAGATTTATTCGGATTCGGATAAATTCGGCTGAATTCGGTTCGATTTGGTTCCGAAATTCGGAATTTCGGTATGTTTTAGGTGGGATATGCTGTGTATTAGACTAGTATTATGTACTGTATATTAGGTGTAAATACTAGTGTAATACACGGCCATCCGAATCTACCGAATAAAGTCAGTAGTTAAGAGCTTTATGGGCTAACACCGGAATATAAAGCTTTTAACTACAGTGCTAAAGTACACTAACACCCATAAACTACCTATGAACCACTAAACCGAGGCCCCCCCAGATCGCAAACACTATCATAAAATTATTTAACCCCTAATCTGCCGACCGGACACCGCTGCCACCTACATTATAGCTATTAACCCCTAATCTGCTGTCCCTAACATTGCTGACCCCTACATTATAGTTATTAACCCCTAATCTGCCCCCCACATCGCCGCAACCTAACTACAAGTATTAACCCCTAATCTGCCGACCGGACATCGCCGCCACTATAATAAATGTATTAACCCCTAAACCGCCGCACTCCCGCCTCGCAAACACTATAATAAATTTCATTAACCCCTAGTCTGCCCCCCCCCCAACGTCGCCGCAACCTAACTACAAGTATTAACCCCTAATCTGCTGACCGGACATCGCCGCCACTATAATAAATGTATTAACCCCTAAACCGCCACATTCCCACCTTGCAAACACTATAATAAATTTTATTAACCCCTAATCTGCCCTCCCTAACATCGCCGCCACCTACCTACAATTATTAACCCCTAATCTCCCGCCCCCAACGTCGCTGCTACTATAATAAAGTTATTAACCCCTAAACCTAAGTCTAACCCTAACACCCCCCTAACTTAAATATAATTTAAATAAAACATTATAAATTTACTATAATTAAATAAATTAATCCTATTTAAAACTAAATAATTACCTGTAAAATAAATCCTAATATAGCTACAATATAACTAATAGTTACATTGTAGCTATTTTAGGATTTATATTTATTTTACAGGCAACTTTGTATTTATTTTAACTAGGTACAATAGCTATTAAATAGTTAATAACTATTTAATAACTACCTAGCTAAAATAAATACAAATTTACCTGTAAAATAAATCCTAACCTAAGTTACAATTACACCTAACATTACACTATCATTAAATTAATTAAATAAATTAATTCTATTTAAAACTAAATACTTACCTGTAAAATAAACCCTAATATAGCTACAATATAACTAATAGTTACATTGTAGCTATTTTAGGATTTATATTTATTTTACAGGCAACTTTGTATTTATTGGCTGTTCCGATCAGCCAATAGAATGCAAGGTCAATCTGATTGGCTGATTGGATCAGTCAATCGGATTGAACTTCAATCTGATTGGCTGATTGAATCAGCCAATCAGATTTTTCCTACCTTAATTCTGATTGGCTGATAGAATCCTATCAGCCAATCGGAATTCAAGGGACGCCATCTTGGATGACGTCACCTAAAGGTACTGTCATTTAGTCGTCGGATCAAGAAAGAAGAGGATGCTCTGCGTCGGATGTCTTCAGGATGCTGCCGCTCCGTTCCGGATGGATGAAGATAGAAGATGCCGCCTGGATGAAGACTTCTGATGGATGAAAGACCTCTTCTTGCCCCGCTTGGATGAAGACTTCTGCCGGTCTGGATGTCCTCTTCTGCCCCATCGGATGAAGACTTCGGTCCGGCTGGGTGAACACAACTCAAGGTAGGGAGATCTTCAGGGCTTAGTGTTAGGTTTATTTAAGGGGGGTTTGGGTTAGAGTAGGGGTATGTGTGTGGTGGGTTGTAATGTTGGGGGGTGGTATTGTGGGTTTTTTTACAGGCAAAAGAGCTGTTTTCTTTGGGGCATACCCCACAAAAGGCTCTTTAAGGGCTGGTAAGGTAATGTTAACTTTTGTAATTTAGTATAGGGTAGGGCATTTTTTTTATTTTGGGGGGCTTTGTTATTTTATTAGGGGGCTTAGATTAGGTGTAATTAGTTTAAAATTCTTGTAATATTTTTTTATTTTTTGTAATTTAGTGGTTTTTTTGTACTTTAGTTTATTTAATTGTATTTAATTGTAGTTAATTTAATTTATTTAATGATAGTGTAGTGTTAGGTTTAATTGTAACTTAGGTTAGGATTTATTTTACAGGTAATTTTGTAATTATTTTAACTAGGTAGCTATTAAATAGTAAATAACTATTTAATAGCTGTTGTACCTAGTTAAAATAAATACAAAGTTGCCTGTAAAATAAATATAAACCCTAAAATAGCTACAATGTAATTATTAGTTATATTGTAGCTATATTAGGGTTTATTTTACAGGTAAGTATTTAGTTTTAAATAGGATTAATTTATTTAATTAATTTAATGATTGTGTAGTGTTAGGTGTAATTGTAACTTAGGTTAGGATTTATTTTACAGGTAAATTTGTATTTATTTTAGCTAGGTAGTTATTAATTAGTTATTAACTATTTAATAGCTATTGTACCTAGTTAAAATATATACAAAGTTGCCTGTAAAATAAATATAAATCCTAAAATAGCTACAATGCAACTATTAGTTATATTGTAGCTATATTAGGGTTTATTTTACAGGTAAGTATTTAGATTTAAATAGGATTAATTTATTTAATTATAGTAAATTTATTTTGTTTTATTTAAATTACATTTAAGTTAGGGGGGTGTTAGGGTTAGACTTAGGTTTAGGGGTTAATAACTTTATTATAGTAGCGGCGACGTTGGGGCGGGAGATTAGGGGTTAATAATTGTAGGTAGGTGGCGGCGATGTTAGGGAGGGCAGATTGGGGGTTAATAAAATTTATTATAGTGTTTGCGAGGTGGGAGTGCGGCGGTTTAGGGGTTAATACATTTATTATAGTGGCGGCGATGTCCGGTCGGCAGATTAGGTGTTAATACTTGTAGTTAGGTTGCGGTGACATTGGGGGGGGGCAGATTAGGGGTTAATAAATATAATATAGGGGTCGTCGATGTTAGGGACAGCAGATTAGGGGTTCATAGCTATAATGTAGGTGGCGGCGGTGTCCGGTCGACAGATTAGGGGTTAATGCTTGTAGTTAGGTTGCGGCGACGTTGGGGGGGCAGATTAGGGGTTAATACTATTTATTATAGGGTTTGCGAGGCGGGATTAGGGGTTAATACATTTATTATAGTAGCGGCGAGGTCCGGTCGGCAGATTAGGGGTTAATACTTGTAGTTAGGTTGCGGCGACGTGGGGGGGGCAGATTAGGGGTTAATAAATAGAATGTAGGTGTCGGGGATGTTAGGGGCAGCAGATTAGGGGTACATAGCTATAATGTAGGTGGCGGCGGTGTCCGGAGCGGCAGATTAGGGGTTAATAAGGAAATGCAGGTGTCAGCGATAGCGGGGCGGCAGATTAGGGGTTAATAAGTGTTAGATTAGGGGTGTTTAGATTCGGGGTTCATGTTAGGGTGTTAGGTGCAGACTTAGTGTTTCCCCATAGGAAACAATGGGGCTGCATTTCAGCCGAAACTGCCCCATTGTTTCCTAAGGGGGAATGCCGAATTTACCGAGCTAATTTGGATTTATTCGGTAGATACGGCAGCTAATTCGGATTCATTTGGTAGATTCGGAAGTATTTTAATTCTGAAATTCGAATCGATCCGAATCTCCGAATTTACCGAATTTACCGAATTTTCTGAATTTCCGAATTAATCCGAAACGAATCGCACATGTCTAATATATATATATATATATATATATATATATATATATATATATATATATAAAGATATATACAGATTTATATATAGGAATATCTATTTAAAAATTCTTAGAACATATTCTGCTATGTGCAGAATTGGAATGTCAAATATTTACAGTAAATCCATAGTTAAAACCTACATTAACCCCTTAACGACCAAGGACGTACGCCACACGTCCTCAAAAAAAATACACTTAATAACCGAGGACGTGTGGCGTACGTCCTTGGTCTGGAAAGCAGCTGGAAGCGATCCTGCTCGCTTCCAGTTGCTTTCCGGTTATTGCAGTGATGCCTCGATATTGAGGCATCCTGCAATAACCTTTTTTAGCAATCCGGTGCAGAGAGAGCCACTCTGTGGCCCTCTCTGCACCGGACATCACCGGCTAAATTCGTTGGTGGGTGGGAGCCGATTCGGGAGGCGGCCATCGGTGGCCTTGATGATGTGTAGGGGGGCGGGATCGTGGGCGGGGGTGATCGGAGGCGCGCACGGGCGCGCGCGCGTGCACGGGAGGGCGGGGGCGGGCGCGTGCACGGGGAGGGAGCGGGTGGGAACCGCTACACTACAGAAAAAAAGTTTGTATCAAAAGTTTAAAAGTTAATTAAAAATAGTGTTAATCTATATAAAATACCTTAATCAGGGGGTGGGGGATTGGTCTGTGGGGGGGGGGGGAAGCTACACTACAGAAAAATAACATAATCATTAAAAAAAAACCATTTTTCTTGCAAACTGGGTACTGGCAGACAGCTGCCAGTACCCAAGATGGCCCCCAATAAGGCAGAGGGGGGGGTTAGAGAGCTGTTTTGGGGGGGATCAGGGAGGTTGGGGGCTAAGGGGGGATCCTACAAACTAGCATATGTAAATATGCTGAAAATGTATTTTATTTTTTAAAAAAAAAACACTTTTATTTTAGTACTGGCAGACTTTCTGCCAGTACTTAAGATGGCGGGGACAATTGTGGGGTGGGGGAGGGAAGGGAGCTGTTTGGGAGGGATCAGGGGGTCTGATGTGTCAGGTGGGAGTCTGATCTCTACACTAAAGCTAAAATTAACCCAGCAAGCTCCCTACAAACTACCTAATTAACCCCTTCACTGCTAGCCATAATACACATGTGATGCGCAGCAGCACTTATCGGCCTTCTAATTACCAAAAAGCAACGCCAAAGTCATATTTGTCTGTTATTTCTGAACAAAGGGGATCCCAGAGAACCATTTACAACCATTTGTGCCATAATTGCACATGCTGTTTGTAAATAATTTTAGTGAGAAACCTAAAATTGTGAAAAATTTAGCGTTTTTTTTTAATTTGATTGCATTTGGCGGTGAAATGGTGGCATGAAATATACCAAAATGGGCCTAGATCAATACTTGGGGTTGTCTACTACACTACACTGAAGCTAAAATTAACCCTAGAAGCTCCCTACATGCTCCCTAATTAACCCCTTCACTGCTGGGCATAATACACGTGTGGTGCGCAGTCGCATTTAGCAGCCTTCTAATTAGTAAAAAGCAAAACCAAAGCCATATATGGCTGCTATTTATGAACAAAGGGGATCCCAGAGAAGCATTTACAACCATGTATGCTATAATTGCATAAGTTTTTTGTAAATAATTTCAGTGAGAAACCTAAAGTTTGTGAAAAAAATTGTGAAAAAGTGAACAATTTTTTTTATTTGATCGCATTTGGCGGTGAAATGGTGGCATGAAATATACCAAAATGGGCCTAGATCAATACTTTGGGATGTCTTCTAAAAAAAAATATATACATGTCAATGGATATTCAGGGATTCCTGAAAGATATCAGTGTCCCAATATAACTATCGCTAATTCTGAAAAAAAGTGGTTTGGAAATAGCAAAGTGCTACTTGTATTTATGGCCCTATAACTTGCAAAAAAAGCAAAGAACATGTAAACATTGGGTATTTATAAACTCAGGACAAAATTTAGAAACTATTTAGCATATGTTTTTTTTGGTGGTTGTAGATGTATAACAGATTTTGGGGGTCAAAGTTAGAAAAAGTGTGTTTTTTTCCATTTTTTCCTCATATTTTATAATTTTTTTTATATTAAATTATAAGATATGATGAAAATAATGGTATATTTTGAAAGTCCATTTAATGGCAAGAAAAACGGTATATAATATGTGTGGGTACATTAAATGAGTAAGGGGAAAATTACAGCTAAACACAAACACCGCAGAAATGTAAAAATAGCCTTGGTCCCAAACGGACAGAAAATGGAAAAGTGCTGTGGTCATTAAGGGGTTAAATATGAATATTGCATGAATATGCTTTTACATGTTTTAATTTAATTAACTGCAAAGGGCTCCAATACACACACACATATATATATATATATATATATATATATATATATATATATATACACATACAGGGAGTGCAGAATTATTAGGCAAATTAGTATTTTGACCACATCATCCTCTTTATGCATGTTGTCTTACTCCAAGCTGTATAGGCTCGAAAGCCTACTACCAATTAAGCATATTAGGTGATGTGCATCTCTGTAATGAGAAGGGGTGTGGTCTAATGACATCAACACCCTATATCAGGTGTGCATAATTATTAGGCAACTTCCTTTCCTTTGGCAAAATGGGTCAAAAGAAGGACTTGACAGGCTCAGAAAAGTCAAAAATAGTGAGATATCTTGCAGAGGGATGCAGCACTCTTAAAATTGCAAAGCTTCTGAAGCGTGATCATCGAACAATCAAGCGTTTCATTCAAAATAGTCAACAGGGTCGCAAGAAGCGTGTGGAAAAACCAAGGCGCAAAATAACTGCCCATGAACTGAGAAAAGTCAAGCGTGCAGCTGCCAAGATGCCACTTGCCACCAGTTTGGCCATATTTCAGAGCTGCAACATCACTGGAGTGCCCAAAAGCACAAGGTGTGCAATACTCAGAGACATGGCCAAGGTAAGAAAGGCTGAAAGACGACCACCACTGAACAAGACACACAAGCTGAAACGTCAAGACTGGGCCAAGAAATATCTCAAGACTGATTTTTCTAAAGTTTTATGGACTGATGAAATGAGAGTGAGTCTTGATGGGCCAGATGGATGGGCCCGTGGCTGGATTGGTAAAGGGCAGAGAGCTCCAGTCCGACTCAGATGCCAGCAAGGTGGAGGTGGAGTACTGGTTTGGGCTGGTATCATCAAAGATGAGCTTGTGGGGCCTTTTCGGGTTGAGGATGGAGTCAAGCTCAACTCCCAGTCCTACTGCCAGTTTCTGGAAGACACCTTCTTCAAGCAGTGGTACAGGAAGGAGTCTGCATCCTTCAAGAAAAACATGATTTTCATGCAGGACAATGCTCCATCACACGCATCCAAGTACTCCACAGCGTGGCTGGCAAGAAAGGGTATAAAAGAAGAAAATCTAATGACATGGCCTCCTTGTTCACCTGATCTGAACCCCATTGAGAACCTGTGGTCCATCATCAAATGTGAGATTTACAAGGAGGGAAAACAGTACACCTCTCTGAACAGTGTCTGGGAGGCTGCGGTTGCTGCTGCACGCAATGTTGATGGTGAACAGATCAAAACACTGACAGAATCCATGGATGACAGGCTTTTGAGTGTCCTTGCAAAGAAAGGTGTCTATATTGGTCACTGATTTGTTTTTGTTTTGTTTTTGAATGTCAAAAATGTATATTTGTGAATGTTGAGATGTTATATTGGTTTCACTGGTAAAAATAAATAATTGAAATGGGTATATATTTGTTTTTTGTTAAGTTGCCTAATAATTATGCACAGTAATAGTCACCTGCACACACAGATATCCCCCTAAAATAGCTATAACTAAAAACAAACTAAAAACTACTTCCAAAACTATTCAGCTTTGATATTAATGAGTTTTTTGGGTTCATTGAGAACATGGTTGTTGTTCAATAATAAAATTAATCCTCAAAAATACAACTTGCCTAATAATTCTGCACTCCCTGTATGTATTTATGTGTGTATAAAAGTCTCTAAATACATGAATACACATATAAATACATAAAACATATGTACACACATAGAGACATACATGTACATACATACACATATATATATATATATATATATATTTTATATATATATATATATATATATATATATATATATATATATATATAACCAGTACACAGCAGTTTAGCACTCATGATACAATCCTTTTGACCAGGGTACTCAGAGACATATTTCATAGACCTCCAACAAAAGCAGGCACTCACCGGGTTTGAAGTGGCAAAAAACTTTTTTACAACAGAGTGACGTTTCAGGGTTTTACCCCCATCCTCAGACTCAAACAACAACAATGGAATGCTCATCAACCACCCTTAAATACCCTGTTCACCATACATGTGTTTCTAATAAGCGTTAATTACCTAGTGTGCAAAACCATTTGTTAGGAAGCACTTCATCACTCATAAGCATTGCATGTAGCCTAGCAACCAAACACTAAGAATTCTAAGAATTTCAAGAATTTCTAGATGCATCTAAGCAGTAGAATCTATACAACAATTGACAACATATGTGTGTTTGTGTGTGTGTGTTTTTTTAAAGTGACCATATAATATCCGCTACCGCGACTTATTAAACATCCGTTTACCAAATTATGTGTAGCGGTAATTACCCAGTGCCTGTGCAAGCGTCAATAATAGACGCTTTGGATATGTGTAACTAAGCAACTAATTGCCTGCTAGACACATAGGCCTCTAGTTACCAAAGTCTGGCGGACCTGATCCGACAGTGCGGATCAGGTCCGCCAGACTTCGCTGAATACGGCGAGCAATACGCTCCCCGTATTCAGGATTGCACTAGCAGCTCACAAGAGCTGCTGGTGCAACGCCGCCCCCTGCTGACTCGCGGCCAATGGGCCGCCAGCAGAAGAGTGTCAATCAACCCGATTGTACCAGATCAGGTTGATTTGCGGCGATGTCTGTCCGCCTGCTCAGAGCAGGCGGACAGGTTAGGGAGCAGCGGTCTTTGTGACTGCTGCTTCATAACTGCTGTTTCTGGCGAGCCTGCAGGCTCGCCAGAAACACGGGGCATCACGCTCCATACGGAGCTTGATACATATGTCCCATAATATCCAATGTGTTAACTATCTCTACTATTACCCAGAAAATACATATAAACATAAAAACATACATAGCGCCAATTAACTAATATATCCTTGGTCACTATTAGGCCGGGCGTAACGCAGCAGTGTGCATATAGAAAATTGTGCACAAAATTACACACAATGTTACATCTAATTAAGTTGCCTAAACTGAACTTGAATTGCACATATATACATCTAGCAAATACGGAAATATAATTTGTGCTAGGCATGGAAAGATTGGCACCGGGACGTTACAGAAAGCTCTGCCATTCAATTTTAGTTTTAAGGCCCTTCGGGATCAGTGTATCCAGTTCATCTAGCATCTCTGCATAAGTATCTTATTCCAGTCCTCTCCTCTTGTCAACGGAGGGACATGATCAATGAGAGTATATCTCAGCTCAGATACATTATGATTGTTCTGTAGGAAGTGGCGTGCCACAGGTTGTTCTGACTCTTTGTTTTTTATAGCGGCACAGATGGCGCTTCTATGGTTAGCCATCCTTGTCCTCAGATCATCACTCATTTTTCCTACATAAAACAAACTACAAGGACGGTGTAGTAAATATACCACAAATTTGGTGGTGCACGTCAACCTGTGTTTATGGAAGTATTTTTTCCTGTTCCTCAGATGATGAAAGAAGGATCCCGTCAGCAATGCATTCCATTACATGTGGTAAAACCGCTACATTTGTAGGATCCGGGTTTTGTAGCAATGTGTTGGGTCTGTTTTTTGTAGAATGTCTTTTAAAGATCTTCCTCTTCTGAATCCTATCCTTGGTGTGTCCATCTTATTAAAGGGTAGTGTATCATCACTGCAGAGTGTCTCCCAATTATCCTTTCAAATACTACCAGACTAATTTTATCTGCTGAGTATGTCATAGACAGGGTAATTTTGTCCTCACTCACTCACTGTCCTCACTCACTCATCTTTTTGTTTATGACATCCTTGTCATTCAATGCATATATATGTTCATTTAGAAGTCAGTTATGGTACCCCCTCTGTAGTAAACATTGTCTCATCTACTCCAGTTGTATTTCTGCTTGCTTTTCATCTGTGTTATTTCTTACCACCTTGATGAATTGAGATTTTGGGAGGGCTTTCTTCAAGGTAGACGGATGGCAGCTCAAAGCCTCCAATAAAGAATTTTTATCCGTCGGTTTTTGGTACAATGTGGTGCTAATCCTATTGTCCTTTTTGTATAGTTTAAGATCTAGGAATTCTATCTTATTCCTGTTGTGATTAATCTTGAATTTCAATGATTGATGTTCTGAGTTGAGTTCATTGAACCATGTAATGAGGTCCTCTTCCTGTCCATACCAGTAGTAGGTCATCAATATATCTCTTTAAAATATATGATTTCTGACCTTTGGAAGCACATTGTTCCATTTTTTTCAAATTCCGACATAAATAATTTGGCATACGAAGGTGCCACGCTGGAGCCCATAGCTGTACCCATAAGTTGGAGAAAAAAATGGTTTTCAAAACGAAAATATTTTTTCTGCAGGCATGTCTCCAATAAATCCAGTATGAGTTCAATAGGTGGACCCACATATGGATATTTCAATAGCTGTTTCCTCACTGCTGACAAGCCTTCTTGGTGGGGAATAACCGTGTACAAGCTAGTGACATCTAGTGTCACTAGCAAGTCTTCTTCCATGACATGTAGGTCTCTATGGGACATGATAACTTCATTGGAATCCTTGATATATGTATTCATATTCTGAACCAGGGGTTGCAGTAGGCTATCCACGTAAATCGCCAGTGGTTAAAGTATGGATCCCACCGCAGAGACGATGGGGCGTCCGGGAGGTCTTTGTAAGTCCTTGTGGATCTTAGGTAGTGTATAGAAGATTGGAGTCTTTGGATAATCAACCTTTAGGTATGCCATCGTTTGTTGGTCTATCAATTTGTCATTATACACATCCGTAAGATGGTCATCTATCTCTTTCTTGAACTTTTGGGTTGGGTCTCTTGGCAATTTGCAATAAACCAACGTATCATCCAGTTGGGAGAGTATTTCTTTCCAGTAGTAGCTATAATCCAAGATGACAATTGCCCCACCTTTGTCCGCTCTCCTTAGCACAATAGTGTTATCTTCAGTCAAACTCTTCATGGCTGCTCTCTCTTTTTTACTCAGGTTGAACCTGACTGCTTCCTTTTGTTCTGTTGTTGATCTATACAGATCTTTCTCCATTTTTTTGCAAAAGGTTTGTATCATGTGGTTAGTACTTTTAGGGTCAAAACTGCCTTTCTTTCTGAAGTCTGATCTCTGTTGACCTTGTGCATCTCTGAAGAATTCCTTTAACCTGAGTGAACGTTGAAATCGTTGCATGTCAATATGCAATTCAAACTTGTCTGTGTATTTGGTGGGGACAAAAGATAATCCTTTCTGAAGCAATGATCGGTCATCTTCTGTGAGCATCCTTTGGCTAATGTTCACTACCATATCCTCTTTCATCTCCTTTGTCGTGGGAGTCTGCCTCTTATGTTGCCCCCTCCTTGGGTGGGGATGCCCCCTCCTCCGTTTTTTGACCTTGTTGTCACCCCTCTTTCAACTTGCATATCAGTCAGTATGCCTTGTTCAGGTGCTGTATTCGAGTCCGAGGATTAGCACCACATTGTACCGAAAACCGATGGATAAAAATTCTTTATTGGAGGCTTCGAGATGCCATCCGCCTGCCTTGAGGAAAGCCCTTCCAAAATCTCAATTCTTCAGGGGGGTAAGAAATAACACAGATGAAAAGCAAGCAGAAATACAAGTGGAGAAGATGAGACAATGTTTCCTACAGAGGGGGTACCATAACAGACTTCTGAATGAACATATATCTGCATTGAATGACAAGGATTTCAGAAACAAAAAGATGAATGTAGTGAGTGAGGACAAAATGACCCTGGCTATGACATACTCAGCAGATAAAAATTAGTCTGGTAGAATTCTAAAGGATAATTGGGAGATACTCTGCAGTGATGATACACTACTCTTTAATAAGATGGACACACAAAGGATAGGATTCAGAAGAGGAAGATCTTTAAAAGACATTCTACAAAAATGGTTGGAAAATACAAAACTCGGTTGCTACAAATGTAGCGGTTGTACCACATGTAATGGAATGCTGACAGGATCCTTCTTTCATCATCTGAGGAACAGGAAAAAATACTTCCATAAACACAGGTTTACATGCACCACCAAATTTGTTGTATATTTACTACACTGTCCTTTTAATTTGTTTTAAATAGGAAAAACGAGTGATGATCTGAGGAAAAGGATGGCTAACCATAGAAGTGCTATCCATGCAGCTATCAAAAACAAAAGAGTCAGAACAACCTATGGCACACCACTACCTACAGAACAATCATAATGTATCAGAGTTGAGATATACTCTCATTGATCATGTCCATCCGTTGACAAGAGGAGGGGCCGGAATAAGATACTTATGTAGAGAGAGGCTAGATGGACTTTTGAACTGGGCATACTGATCCCGAAGGGCCTTAAAACTAAAATTGAATGGCAGAGCTTTCTGTAACGTCCCGGTGCCAATCTTTCCATGCCTAGCACAAATTATATTTCCGTATTTGCTAGATGTATATATGTGCAATTCAAGTTCAGTTTAGGCAACTTAGTTAGATGTAACATTGTGTGTAATTTTGTGCGCAATTTTCTATATGTACACTGCTGCCTTACGCCCGGTCTAATAGTGACCAAGGATATATTAGTTAAATGGCGCTATGTATATTCCCTTACTATAATCTACTATGGTCAATTGTATTTAACTTCATACTGTGTTTATATGCTTTCCAATAGAGGTAGCTATTTAAGTCCTAGGAATAGTTATAGTAGCCACGTATTAATATAAAGGTTTCTTGACATGCTGAATAGAGATTTAGCGTTTTTAACATTTCTTTACATTTCTTTATGCTTTTATGTTTATATGTATTTTCTGGGTAATAGTAGAGATAGTTAACACATTGGAAACTATCGGCTAGATTTAGAGTTTGGCGGTAGCCGTCAAAACCAGCGTTAGAGGCTCCTAACGCTGGTTTTGGGCTACCGCTGGTATTTGGAGTCAGTCAGGAAAGGGTCTAACGCTCACTTTGCAGCCGCGACTTTTCCATACCGCAGATCCCCCTACGCCGTTTGCGTATCCTATCTTTTCAATGGGATCTTTCTAACGCTGGTATTTAGACTCTTGGCTGAAGTGAGCGTTAGAAATCTAACGACAAAACTCCAGCCGCAGAAAAAAGTCAGTAGTTAAGAGCTTTCTGGGCTAACGCCGGTTTATAAAGCTCTTAACTACTGTGCTCTAAAGTACACTAACACCCATAAACTACCTATGTACCCCTAAACCGAGGTCCCCCACATCACCGCCACTCTATTAAAATTTTTTAACCCCTAATCTGTCGACCGCACACCGCCGCCACCTACGTTATCCCTATGTACCCCTAATCTGCTGCCCCTAATACCACCGACACCTACATAATATTTATTAACCCCTAATCTGCCGCCCCCAACGTCGCCGCCACCTACCTAAAATTATTAACCCCTAATCTGCCGACCGCACACCGCCGCCACCTACGTTATCCCTATGTACCCCTAATCTGCTGCCCCTAACACCGCCGACCCCTATATTATATTTATTAACCCCTAATCTGCCGCCCCCGCTATCGCTAACCCCTGCATATTATTATTAACCCCTAATCTGCCGCTCCGTACACCGCCGCAACTTACGTTATCCCTATGTACCCCTAATCTGCTGCCCCTAACACCGCCGACCCCTATATTATATTTATTAACCCCTAATCTGCCGTCCCCGCTATCGCTGACCCCTGCATATTATTATTAACCCCTAATCTGCCGCTCCGTACACCGCCGTAACCTACGTTATACTTATGTACCCCTAATCTGCTGCCCCTAACACCGCCGACCCCTATATTATATTTATTAACCCCTAATCTGCCGCCCCCGCTATCGCTGACCCCTGCATATTATTATTAACCCCTAATCTGCCGCTCCGTACACCGCCGCAACCTACGTTATCCCTATGTACCCCTAATCTGCTGCCCCTAACACCGCCGACCCCTATATTATATTTATTAACTCCTAATCTACGGAGCGGCAGATTAGGGGTTAATAATAATATGCAGGGGTCAGCGATAGCGGGGGCGGCAGATTAGGGGTTAATAAATATAATATAGGGGTCGGCGGTGTTAGGGGCAGCAGATTAGGGGTACATAGGTATAATGTAGGTTTTGGTGGTGTACGGAGTGGCAGATTAGGGGTTAATAATAATATGCAGGGGTCAGCGATAGCGGAGGCGGCAGATTAGGGGTTAATAAGTGTAAGGTTAGGGGTGCATGTTAGGGTGTTAGGTGCAGACATAGGAAGTGTTTCCCCATAGGAAACAATGGGGCTGCGTTAGGAGCTGAACGCTGCTTTTTTGCAGGTGTTTTTTTCCAGCTCAAACTGCCCCATTGTTTTCTATGGGGGAATCGTGCACGAGCACGTTTTTGAAGCTGGCCGCGTCCGTAAGCACCGCTGGTATCGAGAGTTGCAGTGGCGGTAAATATGCTCTACGCTCCCTTTTTTGGCGCCTAATGCAGCCATTCTGTGAACTCTAAATACCAGCGGTATTTAAAAGGTGCGGGGGAAAAAAAGCACGCGTAGCTAACGCACCCCTTTGGCCGCAGAACTCTAAATCTAGCCGTTAGTGTCTAGCAGGCGATTAGTTGCTAAGTTACACATATCCAAAGCGTTTATTATTGACGCTTGCACAGGCACTGGGTAATTACCGCTACACATAATTTGGTAAATGGATGTTTTATAAGTCACGGTAGCGGATATTATATGGTCACTTAAAAAAAACACACATATGTTGTCAATTGTTGTATAGATTCTACTGCTTAGGTGCATCTAGAAATTCTTGAAATTCTTAGAGTTCTTAGTGTTTGGTTGCTAGGCTACATGCAATGCTTACTAGTGATGTATGCTAAGTGTTTTCTAACACCTGGTTTTGCACATGAGGTAATTAACGCTTATTGGAAACACATGTATGGTGAACAGGGTATTTATGGGTGGCTATTGATCATTTCATTGTTGTTGTTTGAGTCTGAGGTCGGGGGTAAAGTTTTTTGCCACTTCAAACCCGGTGAGTGCCTGCTTTTGTTGGAGGTATATATATATATATATATATATATATATATATATATATATATATATATATATACAGTATATATATATATATATATATATATATATATATATATATATATATATATATATACCTGTATGTGTATGTATCTCTAGTTTGAAGCCCTTTGCCTGCCTTTTTTTTTCTAACATCTGAGACCTCATACATTTTAACATTTGTGTGCAATATTTTTTTTTAAATAATTTGTATTAGATGGTGTTATTATGAGGGTAACTGTACTTTTAAATGTATTTTTGATGTGTTTTTAGTGAAACACTTAAGCAGAGCTCTGAGGATGCAGTAATCTTTTTAGCATAAATCGTGATTGTGCTCAAGCAATCAAGTTTACTTTCAAATTGTAATATGAGCGTTAAATCCAATGAGCGCAAACACTCTTGATAAACCCCTTATTTCTCGCGTGTAACTGTTAGTGCTGCACTCGTAATCTGGTCCTTAATCTTTGGGGTCCCTTTAATTCTTATCAAGGCCTGAACAAATGTCTGAAAATCTAGGAATTTTAGCAATTTTCAAAATCTGGTCCTAAAGAGAACTGGCTGAGAAACTCTTATCCAGACCCACTTGCAAGAACTCAAGATCTCTAGGAATTCTGAAAGAATTACAGCGATAACCTTTGTGAGCACACATGCATAAAATGTTTTCTAGCTCTTATCATAAATACATTTTGTAAAAGGTTTCCTAGCCTGAATCAAGATGTCAATACCCTTGTCAGAAAAGAGAGTGTTAAGCATGATTCAACTGCTTTGTTGCCAAGTTCTGAGATCTTAATAAAAAAAGGGCATTGAGAGATAAGATCCCTTCTTAGAGGAACCTCCAAGGGTGGCTTGGGGATATCTGAACCAGATCCACAAACCAAATCCTGCGAGGCTTTGCAAGAGCAATCAGAATTGTTGAGACTTGTTCCTGCTTTATTCTGGCTATCACTCTGGATAGTAACATTAACAGAGGAAAGATGTAAAAAAAATCTTTATGATTCAGAGACCATTCTCCTGGGTGACGAGACTGGTGACTGAGAAATATATCTCAATTGATCACACCCAAAATATGGATGGCATGAATCAAACAATAGTGAAGATCTGACCAGATGATGATGCGAGGTATGTCACTCATTGCTTCCTGATGATTGTCACTGCTGTGAGAATGTCTGACTGGAATCACAGAAAAGATTACTGTCTGAGGTCAGGTCAACTCTGGAGAGCTTTGAAGATTAAAAGGAGTTCCAAAATGTTTATGGGTACCACAAGAGCAGACCAAACTCCCATCTCTCTCCAAGACCCACAGACTGCATCCCAACCAAACAGACTGGCATTGGTGTTAATTTTTCCCCACATAGTAAATATGCCACCAAGATAGAGACTGTCTTGAACTGTCATCTAAGAAGATCATCTGAGGCGAATCCTCGTGGTCTCCATTCTATTGATGCAGCATCTGCAATTGGAGGGCCCAAAGATGAAATCTGGAAAATGGAACTGCATCTGAGACAGCCATCATGAGACCTATAACATTCACTCACTGAGCAACCGAAGGGAGATAATTCAGCTGCTACTAAAGTACCATCTGAGTGTTAGACACAGACAGATGAAAAGAGGAATCTGAACCAGAAGGTTGTCCAAGTAAAGAAGTAAGTCCGAGATTTCCTGAACTTGAATTACAGACAGCAGAGCTCCCAGCACTTCTGTAAACAGCCTGGGTGCTGTAGCCAAACCAAAATGGAGGGCCACAAACTGATAATGCTTGTATAGAAAAGCAAATCTTAGGAACTTGACATGATCCCTGTGAATATTAATATGCAAATAAGCATCTTTTAAGTCTATGGTAGACATAAACTTACCTTCAATCACCCCCATTAATTCCATATCTCCTACCCAAGCCACAAAATATTGAAGCACCTGAGACATATATATATATATATATATATATATATATATATATATATATATATATATATAGGGAGTGCAGAATTATTAGGCAAGTTGTATTTTTGAGGATTAATTTTATTATTGAACAACAACCATGTTCTCAATGGACCCAAAAAACTCATTAATATCAACGCTGAATAGTTTTGGGAGTAGTTTTTAGTTTGTTTTTAGTTATAGCTATTTTAGGGGGATATCTGTGTGTGCAGGTGACTATTACTGTGCATAATTATTAGGCAAATTAACAAAAAACAAATATATACCCATTTCAATTATTTATTTTTACCAGTGAAACCAATATAACATCTCAACATTCACAAATATACATTTCTGACATTCAAAAACTAAACAAAAACAAATCAGTGACCAATATAGCCACCTTTCTTTGCAAGGACACTCAAAAGCCTGCCATCCATGGATTCTGTCAGTGTTTTGATCTGTTCACCATCAACATTGCGTGCAGCAGCAACCACAGCCTCCCAGACACTGTTCAGAGAGGTGTACTGTTTTCCCTCCTTGTAAATCTCACATTTGATGATGGACCACAGGTTTTCAATGGGGTTCAGATCAGGTGAACAAGGAGGCCATGTCATTAGATTTTCTTCTTTTATACCCTTTCTTGCCAGCCACGCTGTGGAGTACTTGGACGCGTGTGATGGAGCATTGTCCTGCATGAAAATCATGTTTTTCTTGAAGGATGCAGACTTCTTCCTGTACCACTGCTTGAAGAAGGTGTCTTCCAGAAACTGGCAGTAGGACTGGGAGTTGAGCTTGACTCCATCCTCAACCCGAAAAGGCCCCACAAGCTCATCTTTGATGATACCAGCCCAAACCAGTACTCCACCTCCACCTTGCTGGCGTCTGAGTCGGACTGGAGCTCTCTGCCCTTTACCAATCCAGCCATGGGCCCATCCATCTGGCCCATCAAGACTCACTCTCATTTCATCAGTCCATAAAACCTTAGAAAAATCAGTCTTGAGATATTTCTTGGCCCAGTCTTGACGTTTCAGCTTGTGTGTCTTGTTCAGTGGTGGTCGTCTTTCAGCCTTTCTTAGCTTGGCCATGTCTCTGAGTATTGCTTTTGGGCACTCCAGTGATGTTGCAGCTCTGAAATATGGCCAAACTGGTGGCAAGTGGCATCTTGGCAGCTGCACGCTTGACTTTTCTCAGTTCATGGGCAGTTATTTTGCGCCTTGGTTTTTCCACACGCTTCTTGTGACCCTGTTGACTATTTTGAATGAAACGCTTGATTGTTCGATGATCACGCTTCAGAAGCTTTGCAATTTTAAGAGTGCTGCACCCCTCTGCAAGATATCTCACTATTTTTGACTTTTCTGAGCCTGTCAAGTCCTTCTTTTGACCCATTTTGCCAAAGGAAAGGAAGTTGCCTAATAATTATTGACACCTGATATAGGGTGTTGATGTCATTAGACCACACCCCTTCTCATTACAGAGATGCACATCACCTAATATGCTTAATTGGTAGTAGGCTTTCGAGCCTATACAGCTTGGAGTAAGACAACATGCATAAAGAGGATGATGTGGTCAAAATACTCATTTGCCTAATAATTCTGCACTCCCTGTATATATATATATATATATATATATATATATATATATATATATATATATATATATATATATATATATATATATATATATATGTTTAGATATATACATAAATATCTATTTAAATAGAACATTTTCTGCTATGTGTAGAACATTGGAATGTGAAATATTTATAGTACATACACACTATAACACTTTATTAAATAGGAATATTGCATAAATATGCTTCAACATGTTTTCATTTACTTAACTGCAAAGTACTCCAATGCACTTATAAATATGTATATATGTGTGTACTTATGTATTTATGTGTTTATGTGTATATTTGTCTGTAAATACAAACACCTATATTACAAGTTTTGTGTTACGGCTTTTAATGCTGAAAAAATGTCCATTACGCTGGAATGGCCAGGAACGCATATTATGAGCCGTGTCGGTATAGCTTTACCACAAGCATTTTAGCCTGTAATGCAACGTCCATTCCGCACTTAAAAAAATTACATTTGAGTGTGGGATTTTAATAGCGCCGGTATTACAGCTTGTGCTGTCCGGCTTAAATGCTTGCGCTATGGTCTATATCTACACGATCAATACCGCCATCTGGGACCAGTAGTTATGGATTTTGCAAAAGAAAAATATTTCACAAAACTCATAACTAAAATGTTACAAACTACACTAACACCCATAAACTACCTATTAACCACCCTTCCGCATCGCAAACACTATTTAAAATGTATTAACCCCTAATCTGCCGCCCACCCACATTTGCAACTATTAAATACATTTATTAACCCCTAATCTGCCGCCCACCAACATTGCCAACACTATTTAAATATATTAACCCCTAAACCGCAGCTCCCCAACATCGCTGACACTATAATAAAGATATTATCTCCTAAACAGCCGCTCCCCGACATCGCCGCCACTAAATAAACCTATTAACCCCTAAACCTCCGGCCTCCCATATCGCCACCACTAAATTCCACACTTCAGGTGATCCAATACGATTGGGTTGATTGACACCCCCTGCTAGCGGCCGATTGGCCGCGAATCTGCAGGGGACGGCATTGTACCAGCAGTTCACAAGAACTGCTGGTGCAATTATAAATGCCGACAGCGTATGCTGTCTGCATTTATCGATGTGCAGCGGACATAATATGCTACATCGTATGATGTCCACTAACAATTTGATAAATATACCCCATTATAACTTTTGTGTTCAAAACATCCGCAATAAACACCTTTTCACTTGCACATAACTGTTAGCGGTCCACTCATAATCTAGCCCTAAGTGTGTGATTAATATAGAACACATTTGATGTAGTGTAGTTGTGATGAATCCCAGTGGTGCTCCTGAGCTTTCCTAGGTTTACTTTTCCACAAAGGATACAAAGCAAATTTGAAATCACAGGTAGAAATTGTAATTTTTTATTCATTTTATTTTAAAAAATTTTTAAAATGTTAATGAAAAAGTTTGGATATCAGAAGAAGTTTTTGATTTTGGAATTCTGAATTTGGGGATTTGAACCTGTAGAAGTAAATTGGAAGGTTGTTTAAAATTGAATATTCTGACAAGATTACAAGTGGCGGCTAATGTTTGCGAGCGATATTAGAATATCAAGGGTGTATTAATTTTCGTCCATATTACAATTTGAAAGTAAACACGTTCGCTCAAGCGCAATACAATTTAACTAATAATAAAAAAAAAAAATCATATAAATATTTAGAAAAAGGGTTCAAAGGTGTACGGTATATGGCCATGTATGGCAATGATATATAATGTGTGTCTGTCCAAATAATAATTTTTTACTTATTTTTATTTTAAATAAATATTTCTATATATGTCTATATGTATCTATACATATATATATATATATATATATATATATATATATATATATAAATAAGCGATGAGTGGCAAACACCACGAAACAGGCTGCCTTGGGATGGTTCTGAATCACTGTACTAACCCTAGCTAAGCTTAAACGGCGATACTATGGCATAAAGGGAGTCCGAGTAAAAGCAGACTGAACTAAAAAGTGAGTCATTGTGAACTTCATTTGCATATTTTACCTAGAATCCTTTTGGAAACAATGTAATTCAGAGGTTTTCTGTGGGAAAAACAAGACTTCTGGCTTGTCTAGATTTGTTAATGAACTACACAATGAGTTATTTTCTTTAAAAAAAAATATTTATACATACATATATATATATATATATATATATATATATATATAAATAAATCAGATAATGTTAAGGTAAAATATTTATCTATACCTATTTATCTATAAGAATAGATATACAGGAGTGTGGATAGATAGATACATGATAGATAGGTAGATAGATAGATACATACAGATAAAAAGATACCGCTAGATAGATATATTTAAAATCAAAATAACATGTTTCTGTATGCAAAGACCTTTGGAATGTGAAATATTACTAACTTCTGTCGGGTTGGTGCTCGAGCGATAAGTGTTAGTTTTTTTTCTTCTACACTCTCCATTGAAGTTTTTGGGGGTAAAATGCGCAGTTGTGATAACTGAAATCCTGAAGATAGTGAGCATCGGGTTTCGCTCACTTAACTTTACTGTCTTTTTCAATATTAATTGTACTAGCCAGAAGCAAATTCATGAAGCAATATAACAGTCCTTTAAACTTTTACAAGGAAAAACACAAGACTTATACTGAATTTATCAATGCAGGCTCCAAACTAAGAATATCTGTAAATTCAGCAGGAATGCCATATCTCCAAATGTACTCCCCTCTATGGGGTAATTTAACAGCACCATTAGCGTTACTGAAGGAGATACATTTTATACACATAAAAACTGATTGTAAGTTTCATTCATTTCAACACAATTTAGTAAAATTATAATAGACTGTATTTAGCAGAGATACGCCATTGATTTATTGATAGACATTAATTCAGAAATACAGTATTAAAAAGAAAATAAGATAACAAATCATTCTCTGAGATGTCTATATGCACATAGATTCCATGTAATTAAGAACATGTTGCACACAGAAAATTTAAGAGATATTATTTAGTAAAATATTTATTCAAGGCATATCTCTACTTCCTCAAAATGGACTTTTCTCACATTTTAATTTGGTTAGCATTTGGATATTTTTGTTCCTTCTCCTTGTGAAGATCTAAAGACTTTTTATTTTTATATATCTTTTTATTGTCAAGAAGAGGGGTACAAAATATAGGAAAGAAAAAAAGAAAAAGCAGCTTGCATGATAATAATCAGGAGACGCAGCTCCACAGGTATATAAACAATAATAAGGAAAGTATAAAATAAATAAAAACAAATATATACCAAAGTTTTGAGACACAGCTCCACATTTATGTATCTGTTCTGGAGACACAGAACCTACAAGTTTCTCATTCATTTAAAAAAGGTGATTTCTCCCTACTGAATTTTTAGCAAAAAAAACCCAAAACAAAACAAAGAATAAAAAGTGTATTCTCAAACGGTTTAACTATCATATATTGTACTAGTAAGTTAAGAAACTTTATATATGTTTCCCATTTTCCAGAAAATCTAACAACATATTTTTCTATTTTTATGTTTACATCATATTGTTCCAAAATCATTTGTTGGTGTAAACTTCTTAGGAATACTTGAAAAAGTGGGGTCTTCTTTAAGATCCACTCTTTAAAAATTAGGTTTAAAAGTCAATAGTTAATAATCTTTGACCAATAACTATTGACTTTGGGACATGAAAAGACACAATGGCCCATAGTTATCAAGGTCTGTCGAACCTGATCCGACAGTGCGGATCAGGCCCGACAGACATTGCTGAATACGGCGAGCAATACACTCGCCGTATTCAGCATTGCACCAGCAGCTCACAAGATCTGCTGGTGCAACGCCGCCCCCTGCAGACTCGCGGCCAATAGGCCGCCAGCAGGGGGTGTCAATCAACCCGATAGTACTCGATCGGGTTGATTTCCGGCGATGTCTGTCCGCCCGCTCAGAGCTTGATAAATATACCCCAATGAATCAAATCTGCGTCCTTAAATCTACATTTTTTTGCAAAAGTTATTCTTAGAATATTTCCATTTAGACATTACATATGGTGTCAGGTATATATACAATATTTTGGATTGAGATTCTCTCCAGCTTGACATTAAGGTGTTGCTTTTCTAGTCCTTTTCGTGCTAGATTGAAATAATTATTTAGTAATATTACTTTCAGGTATTAATTTTAACCATTTATTTATAGACTCATATATAAAATGTGTTTTTTATGATCATTAACTATTTTGTAGAGAGTTGAGCATGATGTTTACCGAGGGAGAATAAATTAATGCTAGGTTTTCTAATATCCCATTTATTATAATCATATATAGAATTTCCAAGGTTGTTACAATAGTGTCTAAGCTGTAAATATAAGAAAAGCTGTTTGTTTGTACAGCCGTAGTTTTTTTTCAGGTAATCAAAGTCCTGTATAGTATTCCTTTCTGTATCTATTATTTGATATACATGGTTAATTTTCTTTAGTTGCCATTGGTCACAGATATTACAGCTAATCAATACTTCTGGGTTTGCCTTGATGGGTAGGTATTTTGAGAAGTGAAAATCAGTTTCAAGTGTTCTATGTATTTGCAATATTTTCTAATTTTTTAATTTTACAAAGTAGTTTTTTTATGTTCTATATGTATCAGTGCATTTAATTCAAATGGTTTGACTACATTTTTTTAATAATAAAAATAATTTTAAGTCTAAATTAATGAAATTATAATTTTCTGTTAACCCTGCTAGAATAATTTTTGCCAGGATTGTCCAATTGTATATTTATATATCTGGTAATCCAAGCCCTCCCCATTCATTCGAAATACCCAATTTTGCGTAAGCTATTTTTACTTTTTTACCTTTCTAAAATTAATAATTTAAAGCTTTTTTAATCTACTAATATCTTTACTTTTAATAATTAAGGATAGGTTTTGAATTAGAAATAATATTTTAGGAAGAGTTATCATTTTTATCATATTTAGTTTTCCTGAAAGAGAAATTGGTAGATGTGTCCATCTCTTGATCTCTTCAAGAGTCTTCAAAAATAGTGGATCATAATTTAATTTATACCATTCATTTTGTACCCGGGAGAGCTCAATTCCAAAATATTTTATAGAATTGTTTGCAGTTTTAAAAATTTTAGTATTTATAGAGTTTTTTAGTTTAATTAACCACATAATTTCAGATTTTCCTTTATTAATTCTATACCCTGAGAATGCACTAAATTAATCTAAAAATTCTATTATTTTAGGTATCTGAGTTGAGGAATCTTTAATGAATAATAACATATGTGCATATGCTGCAAACTGTGTTTTAGTATTACCAATTTGTATCCCAATTACATTTTCACAAATTTTTATCATCAATGGTTCTATGGCAAGATTAAAAAGTATTGGTGAAAGTGGGCAACCTTGTCTTGTCCCTCTTTGTAGTGAGATATATTCAGATTGTTGATTATTTATAAGAACTGCTGATTTAGGTGAGGAATATATTGCTTTTATACATTCTACCACGTTACCTGAAAACCCAAATTTATTTAATGATGTAAATAAATAATCCCATTCGAAAGAGCTGAATGCTTTTTCATCATCTAATGACAAAAGCAATATATCCGAATTTTGTTAAGATAAGCGATTTTTATTAGCCCAAATATAGGAAATTACATAAATCACCCTACGTATATTATAAAATGCCGACCTACCATTGATGAATCCTGACTGATCTGGATTTGTAAGTGATGGAAAACGTTTTGTAATCTATTTTCTATAATTCCTGTTAATATTTTAAAATCTGTATTTAACAATGAAATCGGTCTGTATGAGGTTAAATCCTGTTCATCTTTCCCTGATTTTAGGATTAGAGTAATTATTGAATCTGAAAATGTATTTGAATGTTGTTTAGAATTAGTTGAGAAAAAATGATTGAATACCTTAATCAAGGTTGGAGTTATTTCAGATAATCGGGAGAATATCTGGGCCTGCTACTTTATTAAGAGCTAATTTCTTTATTATTTCCTCTATTTCCTCCTTCTGAATTGGGTTATTTAAACTTTCTAATTTTTTGTAAAATTTTTTTTTAAAGTTTATTGATAAAATCGTTAGCTTCTTGTGTGGATTTCAAAGTAATGTTTTCCTCTTTAACCTTAAAACAGATTGTATGACTTTTTGAATTAAGGTAGTACAATAAGGAGACATCTCTCTACGTTTAGACATTGAGGCCAATAGGAATTAAGGCGGAAAAAATCCTATTGGCTGTTGCAATCAGCCAATAGGATTTTTTCCACCTTAATTCCTATTGGCTGATAGAATTCTATCAGCCAATCAGAATGTAAGGGACGCCATCTTGGATGACGTCATTTAAAGGGAAACTTAATTCTTCAGAAGACGTTATAGGAAGAGGATGCTCCGCGCTGGATGTCTTGAAGATGGAGCCCCTCCGCGCCAGATGGATGAAGATAGAAGATGCCGTCTGGATGAAGACTTCTGCCGGCTTGGATGAAGACTTCGGCCCGCTTGGATGAAGACTTCTGCCGGCTTCGCTGAGGACTTCTGCCGCTTTGTTGAGGATGGATGTCGTGTCTTCAAAAACTGTAAGTGGATCTTCGGGGGTTAGTGTTAGTTTTTTTTTTAAGGGTTTATTGGGTGGGTTTTCATTTTAGGTTAGGGACTTTGGGCTGAAAAAGAGCTAAATGCCCTTTTAAGGGCAATGCCCATACAAATGCCCTTTTCAGGGCAATGGGGAGCTTAGTTTTTTTAGATAGGTTTTTATTTGGGGGGTTGGTTGTGTGGGTGGTGGGTTTTACTGTTGGGGGGTATTTGTATTTTTATTTACAGGTAAAAGAGCTGATTTTTATGGGGCAATGCCCAACAAAAGGCCCTTTTAAGGGCCATTGGTAGTTTAGTGTAGGCTAGGTTTTTTTAATTTTTTTTTGGGGGGGGTTATTTTCATAGGGCTATTAGATTAGGTGTAATTAGTTTAAATATTTGATATGAACTTTTTGTAGTAAATGTTTCTGATAACAAAGATGATGATTGTAGTAGATGTAAAGGCAAGGCGGCTCCTCTTGGTCCCGGAGTGTGGGGTGTACTATTAGAAGATAAAAACAAAAAGAGGGCGCCTCATAGCGTAATTCTGTTTCACAAGCAGAAATATGCTGATAGGAATTGCGCTTACAAGAAATGTTGGCACTGTACTTTGACCAGTGCAGATCAGCAGGCTAGCACTTAACAGTGGCTAGTACACTGGAACCAGTTCCACTTGTAGTGATCACCGCTGGTTTTCTGATGCTGCACGGCTGCTGGAGGTATTCAATCTCCTATTCGTATCGACAATACAACAAGATAAAAACAAGGGCAATTTCTGATTTTACTTTAAAAATGTAACGCTTTATTTTGTAACGCGTTTCTCAACCTATATCTGGTTGTTTCTTCAGACAATACAAAGCGAATTGTTAGTTTTATGTAATTTTAGTATAATAGTGTAGATTAATGAATAGTTTAATATAGTTTAATGTAATTTAATGTCATTTTAGTATAATAGGGTAGATTAATGAATAGTTTAATATAGTTTAATGTAATTTTAGTATAATAGTTAGGGTAGGTTAATTAGTAGTTTAATATATTTTATTTTGATTCTAAAGGTAAGTTTAAATTTATTATAAAATAGGGATGAGTTAATATTTAATGTAAAGTTAGCGGGTTGTTAGGTTTAGGGGTTAATAGCTTAATTTAGTTTATGGCGATGTGGGGGACTGGCGGTTTAGGGGTTAATAGGTTCAGTAAGTGGTAGTGATGTGGGAGGCCAGGGGTTTAGGGGTTAATACATGTATTTAGCTGCAGCGGGGTCCAGTAGCAGAGGGATAGGGGTTAATAACTCTATTAGAGTTGCGGTGGGATAGGGGTTAATACATTTATTTAGATGTGGTGGGCTCCAGGAGTGGTGGTATAGGGGTTAATACATTTATTTAGTTGCAGCGGTGTCGGGGAGCGGCAGGATAGGGTTTAATAACATTATGTATGTGGCGGCGATGTCGGGGCAGCAGATTAGGGGTGTTTAGACTCCCAGGTACATATTAGGGTGTTAGGTGTAAACGTAACTTTTATTCTAGCATAGAAATCAATGGGATATCTGGCAGCATCAAACATGAGCTTTCACTGCTTTCAGACTCCCATTGATTCCTATGGCATCCGCGGCCTCCAGGGTGGCGGATTGAAAACCAGGTACGCTGGGCCGGAATAGTGGTGAGCGTACCATTTGATAAATGGCAAAAGGTGTCAGATAGTGCCGAATTTGTACTGTATTCGGAACATCTGTAATGACGTAAGCATCGATCTGTGTCGGATTGAGACCGGCGGATCGTATGTTACGTCACAAATTTCAACTTTTGCCGGTCTGTAGGCTTTGATAAAAGGGGCAAATCAGGCTCACCACAATTACGCTGTGGAATTCCAGCGTATTTGCGGTTGACGGTTTGATAAATATCCCTCATTGTCTCAGCAGAAAAATCTTTAAATAATAAAATTCTATCTTGATCTATCATAATATTTTTTTTTAACCATAATTGGTCTAGGTCTATGTACACCTTCAATATTATTTTTAAGCTGGCCCAATCTATGTGCTCTTTCTACTAAGAAGGATGTTTTAGATACTTGTATGCCTAAAAGCTGTGGGAGTTCATTAGCAGCAAATTTATTTAGATATTGAGTTAGATAAGATTCTGGTAGGCCTATTATTTTAACATTACTCCTACGGGAGCGATCTTCCAGCTCCTCTATCTTTACTTGTAGGTTCTTAATTGTGTCGCCCTGATTTTTAATTATGCTTTCCTGTCTACCAATATGATATTCCAAATCTGACACTCATGTCTAACTTCATCTGTGAGACCAGAGATCTAATTTTTTAGAAAACTAAATTGTGGTAAAATTAACTCTGAGATTTGCTTTATTAGTGTTTGGGGTTCTTGAATAATAGGGTTTAACCCCTGTAAATCCATACTTTGTTCTAAGTCAACATTTTTGTTTTTCTTCTCACGCTCTTTAGCTGGCATTGTGAAACAAATCTATCCATAAATAAAAAGTGAAAACCTCTGAAAATTTACAACCAATTAAGTATAGAATACATTTCCTATAATTCTATAAGAAGGCGTATTGTGACGCTTAAACAATGTATGTTATACTATGTGTATTGTGTGTTTTTTGTTTTTTTTCTCTCCCCCCCCCCCCCTCTTAAGATAGGGGTGAGAGAGTGGAAGAAAAAATTAAAAATTAAAAAAAAATAACACAAGTGAGATTAGTGATTACCAGGCCCTTTAAGAATCATGTATAAGACAAGGATTTTCAACCTTATATATATGAATACTTTTTACTATATGTTACTTTATCTTAATTCCCCAGGTTGAGAGAACTGTTTCAGCACTCTGATATTATAGAACAGAATTAAGCAGACAAGCAGAGGTTCCACTTCTGTCCTGCCTGTTTTTTCCTTCCACCGCGTAAGCTAGCTTGTATAGGTAAAGCCTTACAGTATTGATGTGGGTTTCAAGATGTGGCTGTGGAAAACCGGCCTGAGGCTAATAATAACGCTTCCACATGCCCATGCCTCTTCACTTTGGTGCCCTTGAGGATTAGAGCTGGAGTTATTCTAACTAGCCAAGGAATATGGCATGGCGGTGTGTGGTAATTCCGCTCCAAGGTGAGGTGAGCCTATACGCTAGCTGCGTGTCTTTATGCTCCTCCTCCGGAAGCCACACCTGTAGGCAAGAGCTAAAGATTTTTAAACAATGAAACTACAGAGTGCAAACAATAGCTTAATTAAATCATTGTATGTTTAACCAAATAACACAAGTGCATTGAATAATACATGCAAACCCTTATTTTGTCTTAAAGGATTACTTTCTGTTATAATTTTTAAGCTAAACAATTAACATATTAAAGTTAATAAACATTAATTAAAACCTACTGACCTATATTTTCTCCAAAACCAAGTTTCATAATGTTCTAAAAGTTATATCTTTTATTCGCCGATGATGTCACGTTATCCTGCCCACTATTTTCAGCACTGTGTGTTCAAAATACTTAAACCAATAACTTTGTGTTTAAAGCACCATTTTGAAACCTAGGTATTGTAAACGGATTGGTACAGAGCAAAGGATACCCACGGAGTGGGTTTGGAAAACAATTACATTTGCAGACAAGATTTCTGATATACGGTAGAGATATGTTAATGAAATGCTATTGATAAAAAGCGTATTTGGGGTAGTTAGTTAGTAACAGGCATAGAAAATATTTACTTACAGTGGCCCTTTAATTATCTCTCACTAACTACATACAGCCCCCAACAGCATAAACTGCTTTGTCTGAGAAGACATTAAAATAAATTATTCAGAACTCTATGGAAAGTGGTAATGTGTCAAATTAATTACCATCTAACGGCACTGTGAATCTCACTTGCCAGTTATTCTAGCAAAACACAAAACATCTCATTTAAGTGAAAGTGAATGCCCTCAATAAGTTTAGATTCAAAGAATAAAAACATTCAAGTCCTTATCCACATTGTTATAGCTCTGTCTAGTTTTAGAGGCCATATAAACCACAGATTTATTTTCAAAATGACTTGCCAAGTTGTCTGCTTTTCTATCTGCCAGTCGCTCTGTGTAAGACCAAGCCTCTGAAAAGTCATCAGTTGTTACAGCTTTTAAAATCATTGTAAAAGTTACAATGAACTGTCTAGCTTAAAGCCCTCTAACATATCATATATGAAAACTACCCACGGCACTACAATTAAATCAACATATTTTATTAACCAATCTGAATACATTATTAATAAATAGTGAGAGGTAGATGATAGATAGATAGATGATAGATAGATAGATAGATAGATAGATAGATAGATAGATAAACATACCTCTCTACATTTCCCAGACTATGAGGTAAACTTTGGGTGGAGCCTCAGATGTTCTGCAGGCAATGGCTGGAAGGGAAGGAGTCATGAGTGTGTAATTTGTGGGGTTAGGCCAGGCCATAGGTGGAGTCTGGGAAGTCTCTGGTTTTACTTTGGAACCTTGGGCATTTGCGCTAAAGAGATGGATATTGAGGCAGAGCTCCCAAACCAAGACAAAAAAACCCAGACAGTATACAAATATACCTAAATATTTACCTTTATTACTTCAACAATTAAAATGAAGTATAACAGATTAAGGGGATCTGAAACTCAAAATGGTTCTTCCATGATTCAGATAGAGCACACAATTTCAAACCACCTTTGCATTTATTTATATTGTTTATTTTTTTTTCATTCTCTTGGTATCCTTTAATGGAAAACAGGGAAGTAAGCTCAGGAAAGTACACATATCTGCAGCACTAGATGGCAGCACATTTTCTTGCCATGTAAGCTCCAGACATGTGCACACTCTAGGTATCTCTTCAACAAAGAATACAATAAGAACAACGCAAATTTGATAATACAAATCAATTTGAAACTTTGAAACTTTTTTTGTATGCTCTGTCTGAATCACATCAGAAAAATTCTGGGTTTCATGTCCCTTTAAAACAGTGACTATGCAGAAGAAGAAGAAAAGATGTTATTATGTGCTTTTTAATTCCTCTGTTTTGCCTTTTTCTGATGGGCTTTGCTCACTCTTTGGATTCTAATAAACTTGTAATTTTACTTTTGTAAGTAGCTTGTAAAACTCTTAGTGATAATGGCAACCTGTACAAGAGTAAACAAATAGCACAATGTAGCCGTTTATAATGCTGTCAAGTTTCGCGTAGCTTAATTAAAGTAGCTCAGTGAAGCAATTCAAGGACACGTTCTCCTGTGTGCCAGATTGCTGCTGAGTTGAGGGGGTGAGTACAATGCACACTGATGAGATTTTTCAGAAACCAAATTATTTTCATCCAAAGCAAAACCAGACAAGAATAAAGTGACCATGTATATCAAGCAAACATTATGGATTAAAAGAGCATCTGCAACCACAATTCAACGCCTAGATTTAGAGTTCTGCGTTAGCCGTCAAAAGCAGCGTTAAGGGCTCCTAACGCTGCTTTTTACCGCCCGCTGGTATTTGGAGTCAGCCAGGAAAGGGTCTAACGCTCACTTTCCAGCCGCGACTTTTCCATACCACAGATCCCCTTACGCCAATTGCGTATCCTATCTTTTCAATGGGATCTTCCTAACGCCGGTATTTAGAGTCTTGGCTGAAGTGAGCAGTAGACCCTCTACCGACAAGACTCCAGTCGCAGACAAAAGTCAGGATTTAAGAGCTTTATGGGCTAACGCTGGTTTATAAAGCTCTTAACTACTGTGCTCTAAAGTACACTAACACCCATAAACTACCTATGTACCCCTAAAGCGAGGCCCCCCACATAGCCACTCTAATATATTTTTTAACCCCTAATCTGCCGACCGGACACCGCCACCACCTACATTATCCCTATGTACCCCTAATCTGCTGCCCCTAACATCGCCGACACCTACATAATATTTAATAACCCCTAATCTGCCCCCCCCCCAACGTCACCGCTACCTTACCTACACTTATTAACCCCTAATCTGCCGACCGGACCTCGCCGCCACTATAATAAATGTATTAACCCCTAAACTGCCTCACTCCCGCCTCGCAAACCCTATAATAAATTTTATTAACCCTTAATCTGTCCTCCCTAACATCTGCGACACCTAACTTCAAGTATTAAACCCTAATCTGCCAACCGGACCTCGCCGCTACTCTAATAAATGTATTAACCCCTAAAGCTAAGTCTAACCCTAACCCTAACACCCCCCTAAGTTAAATATAATTTTATTCTAACGAAATAAATAAAATCTTATTAAAAAAATGAAACCTATTTAAAGCTAAATACTTACCTGTAAAATAAACCCTAATATAGCTACAATATAACTAATAATTACATTGTAGCTATTTTAGGATTTATATTTATTTTACAGGCAACTTTGTATTTATTTTAACCAGGTACAATAGCTATTAAATAGTTATTTACTATTTAATAGCTACCTTGTTAAAATAATTACAAATTACCTGTAAAATAAATCCTAACCTAAGTTGCAATTAAACCTAACACTACACTATCAATAAATTAATTAACTAAACTACCTACAATTACCTACAATTAAATCAACTAAACTAAATTACAAAAAAACAAACACTAAATTACAAAAAATAAAAAAGATTACAAGAATTTTAAACTAATTACACCTACTCTAAGCCCCCTAAAAAAAATAACGAATCCCCCCAAAATAAAAAAATGCCCTACCCTAATCTAAAATAAAAAGTTAACAGCTCTATTACCTTACCAGCCCTTAAAAGGGCTTTTTGCGAGGCATGCCCCAAAGAAATCAGCTCTTTTGCATGTAAAAAAACATACAATACCCCCCCAACATTATAACCCACCACCCACATACCCCTAATCTAACCCACCCAAACCCCCCTTAAAAAACCTAACACTAAGCCCCTGAAGCTCTTCCGACCTTGTCTTCACCCAGCTGGGTACCATCCAATCCGTCCAGAAGAGGGTCCAAAGTCTTCATCCTATCCGGCCAGAAGAGGTCCTCCAGAGGGTAGGAAGTCTTCATCCAGGCGGCATCTTCTCTCTTCTTCAATCCAGAGCGGAGCGGGTCCATCTTGAAGCAGCCGGCGCAGATCCATCTGCTTCTTCCGCCGTCCTAACACCGAATGAAGGTTCCTATCAATGACATCATCCAAGATGGCATCCCTCGAATTCCGATTGGCTGATAGGATTCTATCATCCAATCGGAATTAAGGTAGAAAAAATCTGATTTGCTGATTGAATCAGCCAATCAGATTCAAGTTCAATCGGATTGGCTGATCCAATCAGCCAATCATATTGAGCTCGCATTCTATTGGCTGTTCCGATCAGCCAATAGAATGCGAGCTCAATCTGATTGGCTGATTGGATCAGCCAATCCGATTGAACTTGAATCTGATTGGCTGATTCAATCAGCCAATCAGATTTTTCCTACCTTAATTCCGATTGGCTGATAGAATCCTATCAGCCAATCGGAATTCGAGGGACGCCATCTTGGATGACGTCATTTAAAGGAACCTTCATTCAGTGTTAGGACATCGTTAGAAGAGGATGGATCCGCGCCGGCTGCTTCAAGATGGACCCGCTCCGGATGGAAGAAGATAGAAGATGCCGTCTGGATGAAGACTTCCGACCCTCTGGAGGACTTCTTCTGGCCGGATAGGATGAAGACTTCGGACCCTCTTCTGGACGGATCGGATGGTACCCGGCTGGGTGAAGACAAGGTAGGAAGATCTTCAGGGGCTTAGTATTAGGTTTTTTTAAGGGGGGTTTGGGTGGGTTAGATTAGGGGTATGTGGGTGGTAGGTTGTAATGTTGGGGGGTATTGTATGTTTTTTTTACAGGCAAAAGAGCTGATTTCTTTGGGGCATGCCCCGCAAAAAGCCCTTTTAAGGGCTGGTAAGGTAATAGAGCTGTTAACTTTTTATTTTAGATTAGGGTAGGGCATTTTTTATTTTGGGGGGCTTTGTTATTTTTTAGGGGGCTTAGAGTAGGTGTAATTAGTTTAAAATTCTTGTAATCTTTTTTTATTTTTTGTAATTTAGTGTTTGTTTTTTTTGTAATTTAGTTTAGTTTATTTAATTGTAGGTAATTGTAGGTAGTTTAGTTAATTAATTTATTGATAGTGTAGTGTTAGGTTTAATTGTAACTTAGGTTAGGATTTATTTTACAGGTAATTTTGTAATTATTTTAACTAGGTAGCTATTAAATATTAAATAACTATTTAATAGCTATTGTACCTGGTTAAAATAAATACAAAGTTGCCTGTAAAATAAATATAAATCCTAAAATAGCTACAATGTAATTATTAGTTATATTGTAGCTATATTAGGGTTTATTTTACAGGTAAGTATTTAGCTTTAAATGGGATTAATTTTTTTAATAAGATTTAATTTATTTCATTAGAATAAAATTATATTTAATTTAGGGGGGTGTTAGGGTTAGACTTAGCTTTAGGGGTTAATACATTTAGTAGCGGCGAGGTCCGGTCAGCAGATTAGGGTTTATTACTTGAAGTTAGGTGTCGCAGATGTTAGGGAGGGCAGATTAGGGGTTAATAAAATTTATTATAGGGTTTGCAAGGCGGGAGTGAGGCGGTTTAGGGGTTAATACATTTATTATAGTGGTGGCGAGGTCCGGTCGGCAGATTAGGGGTTAATAAGTGTAGGTAAGGTAGCGGCAATGTTGGGGGGGGGCAGATTAGGGGTTAATAAATATAATATAGGGGTCAGCGATGTTGTGGGCAGCAGATTAGGGGTACATAGGTATAATGTAGGTTGCGGCGGTGTCCGGAGCGGCAGATTAGGGGTTAATAATAATATGCAGGGGTCAGTGATAGCGGGGCGGCAGATTAGGGGTTAATAAGTGTAAGGTTAGGGGTGTTTAGACTTGGGGTACATGTTAGAGTGTTAGGTGCAGACTTAGAAACTGTTTCCCCATAGGAAACAATGTGGCAGCGTTAGGAGCTGAACGCTGCTTTTTTGCAGGTGTTAGGTTTTTTTACAGACCAAACTGCCCCATTGTTTCCTATGGGGGAATCATGCACGAGCACGTTTTTCAAGCTAGCCGCTACCGTAAGCAACGCTGGTATTGAGAGTTGAAGTGGCAGTAAATATGCCTGTACGCTCCCTTTTTGGATCCTATCGCAGCCCTTCAGAGAACTCTAAATACCAGCGTTATTTAAAAGGTGCTGGGGGGAAAAAAACACACGTAGCTAATGCACCCCTTTGGCTGCAAAAGTCTAAATACTGGAAACTTCCTACCTTAGGGCCAGATTATGAATGGCGCACAGTTGAGCGCAAGCGATATCAGGTTCATAGTGGCTGTTTGTGCGCATTGGAAGTAGTGAGCGTATTACAAGTTGAAGTAAATGCATTAATTTGAGTGCAATTGACTTTAATGGAATTTGGGATATCGCTACCTCAGAGCTCTGGTTAACTATTACGCTTGAATAAAAAGCTGCACAAAACACATACAAATTACATGCAAAAGTACAGTTACACTTATAATAACACCATCTAATAAAAATTATTGGGGGAAAATTGCATAAAAAAGTTTTAAGGGCTCAAAAATATGAGTTTTCGGGTGTTAGAAAAAAAAAAGGCAGGGAAAGGGCTTTAACATAGAGATACAAACATATACTTGTCCAATGCACATGAAAATGTTAACCTGAACATCTCTATGTAAAAAGGGAAGATATTTTACCTCACAATTTCTTAAAGGGACACTGAACCCACATTTTTTCTTTCATGATTTAGATAGAGCATGCAATTTTAAGCAACTTTCTAATTTACTCCTATTATCAAATTCTCCTCATTCGCTTGGTATCTTTATTTGAAAAAAGCATAAATCTAAGCTTACGAGACAGCCTATTTTTGGTTCAGCACCCTGGATAGCGCTTGTTGATTGGTGGGTACATTTAGCCACCAATCAGCAAACTGTACATAGGTGGTGAACCAAAGATGGGCCAGATCGTCAGCTTACATTCCTACATTTTCAAATAAAGATACCAAGAGAATTGATAACAGAAGTAAATTAGAAAGTTGCTTAAAACTGCAATAGAAACTGCAATAGAAACAGCCAATAGAATGCAAGCTCAATCTGATTGGCTGATCGGATCAGCCAATCGGATTGAACTTGATTCTGATTGGCTGATTCCATCAGCCAATCAGAATTTCTTTCATGTAATTAGCAAGAGTCCATGAGCTAGTGACGTATGGGATATACATTCCTACCAGGAGGGGCAAAGTTTCCCAAACCTCAAAATGCCTATAAATACACCCCTCACCACACCCACAAATCAGTTTTACAAACTTTGCCTCCTATGGAGGTGGTGAAGTAAGTTTGTGCTAGATTCTACGTTGATATGCGCTCCGCAGCAGGTTGGAGCCCGGTTTTCCTCTCAGCGTGCAGTGAATGTCAGAGGGATGTGAGGAGAGTATTGCCTATTTGAATTCAATGATCTCCTTCTACGGGGTCTATTTCATAGGTTCTCTGTTATCGGTCGTAGAGATTCATCTCTTACCTCCCTTTTCAGATCGATGATATACTCTTATTTATATACCATTACCTCTTCTGATTTTCGTTTCAGTACTGGTTTGGCTTTCTACAACATGTAGATGAGTGTCCTGGGGTAAGTAAATCTTATTTTCTGTGACACTCTAAGCTATGGTTGGGCACTTTTTTTTATCAGTTCTAAATATATGTATTCAAACATTTATTTGCCTTGACTCAGGATGTTCAACATTCCTTATTTCAGACAGTCAGTTTCATATTTGGGATAATGCATATGAATAAATCAATCAATAAATCATTTTTTTCTTACCTTAAAAATTTGACTTTTTCCCTGTGGGCTGTTAGGCTCGCGGGGGCTGAAAATGCTTCATTTTATTGCGTCATTCTTGGAGCGGACTTTTTTGTCGCCGGAAGTTGCGTCATTTTTTACGTTCTTTTGCGCCAAAAGTGTCGGCGTTCTGGATGTGGCATCATTTTTGGCGCCAAAAGCATTTAGGCGCCAAATAATGTGGGCGTCATTTTTGGCGCTAAAAAAATATGGGCGTCACTATTGTCTCCACATTATTTAAGTCTCATTTTTTATTGCTTCTGGTTGCTAGAAGCTTGTTCACTGGCATTTTTTTCCCATTCCTGAAACTGTCATTTAAGGAATTTGATCAATTTTGCTTTATATGTTGTTTTTTCTATTACATATTGCAAGATGTCCCACGTTGAAACTGAGTCAGAAGATACTTCTGGAAAATCGCTGCCTGGGGCTGGAGCTACCAAAGCTAAGTGTATCTACTGTAAACTTATGGTATCTGTTCTTCCAGCTGTTGTTTGTACTGTTTTGTCATGACAAACTGTTAATGCAGATAATATTTCCTTTAGTACTGTTACATTACCTGTTGCTGTTCTGTCAACATCTAATACTCAGAGTGTTCCTGATAACATAAGAGATTTTGATTTTGTTTCTAAATCCATTAAGAAGGCTATGTCTGTTTATTCCTCCTTCTAGTAAACGTAAAAAGTCTTTTAAAACTTCTCATTTTTCAGATGAATTTTTAAATGAACATCATCATTCTGATTCTGATAATGGTTCTTCTGGTTCAGAGGATTCTGTCTTGGAGGTTGATGCTGATAAATCTTCATATTTATTTAAAATGAAATTTATTCGTTCTTTACTTAAAGAAGTCCTAATTGCATTAGAAATTGAGGATTCTGGTCCTCTTGATACTAAATCTAAACGTTTAGATAAGGTTTTTAAATCTCCTGTAGTTATTCCAGAAGTTTTTCCTGTCCCTAGTGCTATTTCTGAAGTAATTTCCAGGGAATGGAATAATTTGGGTAATTCATTTACTCCTTCTAAACGTTTTAAGCAATTATATCCTGTGCCATCTGACAGATTAGAGTTTTGGGACAAAATCCCTAAAGTTGATGGGGCTGTCTCTACTCTTGTTAAGCGTACTACTATTCCTACGGCAGATGGTACTTCCTTAAGGATCCTTTAGATAGGAAAATTGAATCCTTTCTAAGAAAAGCTTACTTGTGTTCAGGTAATCTTCTTAGACCTGCTATATCTTTAGCGGATGTTGCTGCAGCTTCATCTTTTGGTTAGAAGCTTTAGCGCAACAAGTAACAGATCATATTTCTCATAGCATTTTTATTCTTCAACATGCTAATAATTTTATTTGTAATGTCATCTTTGATATCATTAGAGTTGATGTCAGGTATATGTCTCTAGCTATTTTAGCTAGAAGAGCTTTATGGCTTAAGACTTGGATGCTGTTATGTCTTCTAAGTCTACTCTGCTTTCCCTTTCTTTCCAGGGTAATAATCGTTTTCGTTCCTTTTGTCACAACAAGGAACAAAAACCTGATCCTTCATCCTCAGGAGCGGTATCAGTTTGGAAACCATCTCCAGTCTGGAATAAATCCTAGTCTTTTAGAAAGTCAAAGCCAGCTCCTAAGTCCACATGAAGGTGCGGCCCTCATTCCAGCTCAGCTGGTAGGGGGCAGATTACGTTTTTTCAAAGAAATTTGGATCAATTCCGTTCACAATCTTTGGATTCAGAACATTGTTTCAGAAGGGTACAGAATTGGCTTCAAGATAAGGCCTCCTGCAAAGAGATTTTTTCTTTCCCGTGTCCCAGTAAACCCAACGAAGGCTCAAGCATTTCTGAAATGTGTTTCAGATCTAGAGTTGACTGGAGTAATTTTGCCAGTTCCAGTTCTGTAACAGGGACTGGGGTTTTATTCAAATCTCTTCATTGTACCAAAGAAGGAAAATTCCTTCAGACCAGTTTTGGATCTAAAAATATTGAATCGTTATGTAAGGATACCAACATTCAAAATGGTAACTGTAAGGACTATCCTGCCTTTTGTTCAACAAGGGCATTATATGTCTACTATAGATTTACAGGATGCATATCTGCATATTCCGATTCATCCAGATCACTATCAGTTTCTGAGATTCTCTTTCCTAGACAAGCATTACCAGTTTGTGGCTCTGCCGTTTGGCCTAGTTACAGCTCCAAGAATTTTTACGAAGGTTCTCGGTGCCCTTCTGTCTGTAATCAGAGAACAGTGTATTGTGGTATTCCTTATTTGGACGATATCTTAGTACTTGTTCAGTCTTCACATTTAGCAGAATCTCATTCGAATCGACTTGTGTTGTTTCTTCAACATCATGGTTGGAGGATCAATTTACCAAAAAGTTAATTGATTCCTCAGACTTAGGTAACCTTTTAGGTTTTCAGATAGATTCAGTATCCATGACTCTATCTTTGATAGACATGAGACGTCTAAAGTTGATATCAGCTTGTCGAAACCTTCAGTCACAATCTTTCCCTTCAGTAGCCTTATGCATGGAAATTCTAGGTCTTATGACTGCGGCATTGGACGCGATCCCCTTTGCTCGTTTTCACATGCGGCCTCTTCAGCTCTGTATGCTGAACCAGTGGTGCAGGGATTACACAAAGATATCTCAATTATATCTTTAAAACCGATTGTACGACTCTCTCTGACGTGGTGGACAGATCACCATCGTTTAGTTCAGGGGGCTTCTTTTGTTCTTCCGACCTGGACTGTAATTTCAACAGATGCAAGTCCTACAGGTTGGGGAGCTGTGTGGGGGTCTCTGACAGCGCAAGGGGTTTGGGAATCTCAGGAGGTGAGATTACCGATCAATATTTTGGAACTCCGTGCAATTTTCAGAGCTCTTCAGTCTTGGCCTCTTCTAAAGAGAGAATCGTTCATTTGTTTTCAGTCAGACAATGTCACAACTGTGGCATACATCAATCATCTAGGAGGGACTCACAGTCCTCTGGCTATGAAAGAAGTATCTCGAATTCTGGTATGGGCGGAATCCAGCTCCTGTCTAGTTTCTGCGGTTCATATCCCAGGTATAGACAATTGGGAAGCGGATTATCTCAGTCGCCACACGTTTCATCCGGGCGAATGGTCTCTTCTCCCAGAGGTATTTCTTCAGATTGTTCAAATATGGTGTCTTCCAGAAATAGATCTGATGGCTTCTCATCTAAACAAGAAACTTCCCAGGTATCTGTCCAGATCCAGGGATCCTCAAGCGGAAGCAGTGGATGCGTTGTCACTTCCTTGGAAGTATCATCCTGCCTATATCTTTCCGCCTTTAGTTCTTCTTCCAAGAGTAATCTCCAAGATTCTGAAGGGATGCTCATTTGTTCTGCTGGTGGCTCCAGCATGGCCTCTCAGGTTTTTTGGTATGTGGATCCTGTCCGGATGGCCTCTTGCCAACCGTGGACTCTTCCGTTAAGACCAGACCTTCTGTCACAAGGTCCTTTTTTTCCCATCAGGATCTCAAATCCTTAAATTTAAAGGTATGGAGATTGAACGCTTGATTCTTTGTCAAAGAGGTTTCTCTGACTCTGTGATTAATACTATGTTACAGGCTCGTAAATCCGTATCTAGGGAGATATGTTATAGAGTCTGGAAGACTTATATTTCTTGGTGTCTTTCTCATCAATTCTTTTAGAATTCCGAGAATTTTACAGTTTCTTCAGGATGGTTTGAATAAAGGTTTGTCTGCAAGTTCCTTGAAAAGACAAATCTCTACTCTTTCTGTTCTTTTTCACAGAAAGATTGTTAATCTTCCTGATATTCATTGTTTTGTACAAGCTTTGGTTCGTATAAAACCTGTCATTAAGTCAATTTCTCCTCCTTGGAGTTTGAATTTGGTTCTGGGGGCTCTTCAAGCTCCTCCCTTTTGAACCTATGCATTCTTTGGACATTAAATTACTTTCTTGAAAAGTTTTGTTCCTTTTGGCCATCTCTTCTGCCAGAAGAGTTTCTGATTTATCTGCTCTTTCTTGTGAGTCTCCTTTTCTGTTTTTTCATCAGGATAAGGCAGTGTTGCGAACTTCTTTTAAATTTTTACCTAAGATTGTGAATTCTAACAACATTAGTAGAGAAATTGTGGTTCCTTCATTATGTCCTAATCCTAAGAATTCTAAGGAGAAATCATTGCTTTCTTTGGATGTAGTTAGAGCTTTGAAATATTATGTTGAAGCTACTAAGAATTTCCGAAAGACTTCTAGTCTATTTGTTACCTTTTCCGGTTCTAGGAAAGGTCAGAAGGCTTCTGCCTTTTCTTTGGCATCTTGGTTGAAATCTTTAATTCATCATGCTTATGTCGAGTCGGGTAAAACTCCGCCTCAAAGGATTACAGCTCATTCTACTAGGTCAGTTTTTACTTCCTGGGCGTTTAGGAATGAAGCTTCGGTTGTTCAGATTTGCAAAGCAGCAACTTGGTCTTCTTTGCATACTTTTACTAAATTCTACCATTTTGATGTGTTTTCTTCTTCTGAAGCAGTTTTTGGTAGAAAAGTACTTCAGGCAGCTGTTTCAGTTTGATTCTTCTGCTTATAATTTCAGTTTTTTTCATTATAAGTTTTAAACTTTGTTTGGGTGTGGATTATTTTCAGCGGAATTGGCTGTCTTTATTTTATCCCTCCCTCTCTAGTGACTCTTGCGTGGAAGATCCACATCTTGGGTAGTCATTATCCCATACGTCACTAGCTCATGGACTCTTGCTAATTACATGAAAGAAAACATAATTTATGTAAGAACTTACCTGATAAATTTATTTCTTTCATATTAGCAAGAGTCCATGAGGCCCACCCTTTTTTGTGGTGGTTATGATTTTTTTGTATAAAGTAAAATTATTCCAATTCCTTATATTTATGCTTCACACTTTTTTCTTATCACCCCACTTCTTGGCTATTCGTTAAACTGATTTGTGGGTGTGGTGAGGGGTGTATTTATAGGCATTTTGAGGTTTGGGAAACTTTGCCCCTCCTGGTAGGAATGTATATCCCATATGTCACTAGCTCATGGACTCTTGCTAATATGAAAGAAATTAATTTATCAGGTAAGTTCTTACATAAATTATGTTTTTCTTACCTTAATCCTATCAGCCAATCGGCCAATCGGAATCGGAATTCGAGGGACGCCATCTTGGATGACGTCCCTTAAAGGAACCGTCATTCGTCGGGAAGTCGTCGGTGAAGATGGATGTTCCGCGTCGGCGGGATGAACATGGATCCGGAAGAAAGAAGATTGAAGATGCCGCTTGATAGAAGAATTCAGCTGGATCATGGACCTCTTCAGCTCCCGCTTGGATGAAGACTTCAGTCGGATCATGGACATCTTCAGCCCACCGCTTGGGCTTGGATCAAGACATCGGAGGAGCTCTTCTGGATCGATCAGTGAACCCAGCGTGGTGAAGATAAGGTAGGAAGATATTCAGGGGCTTAGTGTTAGGTTTATTTAAGGGGGGTTTGGGTTAGATTAGGGGTATGTGGGTGGTGGGTTGTAATGTTGGGGGGCTTGGGTATTGTATGTTTTTTTACAGGCAAAAGAGCTGAATTCTTTGGGGCATGCCCCGCAAAGGGCCCTGTTCAGGGCTGGTAAGGTAAAAGAGCTTTGAACTTTAGTAATTTAGAATAGGGTAGGGCATTTTTATATTTTGGGGGGCTTTGTTATTTTATTAGGGGGCTTAGAGTAGGTGTAATTAGTTTAAAATTGTTGTAATATTTTTCTTATGTTTGTAAATATTTTTTTATTTTTTGTAACTTAGTTCTTTTTTATTTTTTGTACTTTAGCAAGTTTATTTAATTGTATTTATTTGTAGGAATTGTATTTAATTAATTTATTGATAGTGTAGCGTTAGGTTAATTGTAGGTAATTGTAGGTAGTTTATTTAATTAATTTATTGATAGTGTAGTGTTAGGTTTAATTGTAACTTAGGTTAGGATTTATTTTACAGGTAATTTTGTAATTATTTTAACTATTTTAGCTATTAAATAGTTCTTAACTATTTAATAGCTATTGTACCTGGTTAAAATAAATACAAAGTTACCTGTAAAATAAATATTAATCCTAAAATAGCTATAATATAATTATAATTTATATTGTAGCTATATTAGGATTTATTTTACAGGTAAGTATTTAGCTTTAAATAGGAATAATTTATTTAATAAGAGTTAATTAATTTCGTTAGATTTAAATTATATTTAATTTAGGGGGGTGTTAGTGTTAGGGTTAGACTTAGCTTTAGGGGTTAATACATTTATTAGAATAGCGGTGAGCTCCAGTCGGCAGATTAGGGGTTAATGTTTGAAGTTAGGTGTCGGCGATGTTAGGGAGGGCAGATTAGGGGTTAATACTATTTATTATAGGGTTAGTGAGGCGGATTAGGGGTTAATAACTTTATAATAATAGCGGTGCGGTGCGGTCGGCAGATTAGGGGTTAATAAGTGTATGCAGGTGGAGGCGATGTTGTGGGGGGCAGATTAGGGGTTAATAAATATAATATAGGGGTCGGCGATGTTAGGGCAGCAGATTAGGGGTACATAGGGATAATGTAAGTAGCGGCGGTTTACGGAGTGGCAGATTAGGGGTTAATAATAATATGCAGGGGTCAGCGATAGCGGGGGCGGCAGATTAGGGGTTAATAAGTGTAAGGCTAGGGGTGTTTAGACTCGGGGTAAATGTTAGGGTGTTAGGTTCAGACGTAGGAAGTGTTTCCGCATAGCAAACAATGGGGCTGCGTTAGGAGCTGAACGCGGCTTTTTTGCAGGTGTTAGTTTTTTTTTCAGCTCAAACAGCTCCATTGTTTCCTATGGGGGAATCGTGCACAAGCACGTTTTTGAGGCTGGCCGCTTGCGTAAGCAACTCTGGTATCGAGAGTTGAAGCTGAGTTAAATATGCTCTATGCTCCTTTTTTGGAGCCTAACGCAGCCATTCTGTGGACTCTCAATACCAGAGTTATTTTTATGGTGCGGCCAGAAAAAAGCCGCCGTTAGCTACGCGGGTCGTTACCGACAAAACTCCAAATCTAGGCCATAGTAAGGTATTTCAGGGTTTTCTAGGATTGGAATTAATGGTGAGGTGATGTTAGATATATGCGTGCTGGTGGAAATTATTCTGTCCCATTCCGAGAGAGTTTCTGTTATTAAGTGGTATTTATAAACTATTTTGGGGCACTTAGGTATAGGAATCCAAGCGAGGGAAGCAACATTACTAAAATGAAGGATCTGACCGTCAATCCTGACCCATTGTTTTTGTGTAGTGTTATGTGACCATTCAGTTAGTCTCTGTAGGAGTATGGCCCTTCTGTATAATGCTAAATCAGGAAAGCCCAGGCCCCCCTTGTCTCTGGGGAGGTAAAGTGTCTTTTTGGGTATTCTAGGTTTTACTCCAGTCCAGACAAACTGTTCCAAGGTTCTCTGAAGATTGGTGAGAAAATCCGTGGGTAAGTGAATAGGAACGGTTTGCATTACATATAGTATGCGTGGTAAAATATTCATTTTAATTAGGCCTATCTTTCCCAGCCAGGATAAATATTTATTCCTCCAAGAAGACAAGTCATTAATTATTTCTTTCCGGAGGGTAAGGTAATTATTTTTATAAAGTTCAGATGAGTTTGCTGACAGATAAATACCTAGGTATTTCAATTTGGTGGGTGCTAAGGGAACTTTGTAATCAGATGTTAAGAATTGAATATGTTCAGGGGGGGAGTTGATATTAAGGAGTTCAGATTTTGAAAGATTTAAATGAAAATTAGAGAGTTTTCCATAGTCCTTAAGCTCTGTGAGAAGCTCTGGAATCGACAAATCGATGTTGGAGAGAGTGTATAGAACATCATCAGCGTATAACGCCTGTTTGTGTTCTACGTCACCAATTCGGACTCCCCTGATATAGGATTAAGACGTACCTTTTGTGCTAGCACTTCGATTGAGAGGGCGAAGAGTAGGGGAGACAACGGGCACTCACCGTGAATGCTCTAAACTTGCCTTATGTGTGTTAACGGAATATATAGATCAGGGGATATCATATCTATATTTGCACTACTGACTTGAGATGTTTACCACATATGCTAGATAATTGCCTTATGTGGGTCAATACTATACATTTATCAAGAGAATTAATATGTATATATATTTGCAATTAGACTGATTGTTTGGGACTCTGACAGGGCTTGGCACTGCTCCAGTATTGCACTAGCAATAGATAATTTTGTGTGAGATCAATCCTTTTTGTAGATTAGTTTACTTGTGCAATCCGCAAGCATTTTTTAGTGCTTCCCTGCCAGACATACCCACTTAACACTCATTTCATGGTATATACCTGGGCATGCTAGCATTCATTTCCTACTATTTTAATTGATTTTATTATACACTTTGATAGTGTTATCTTTCACTACCATATTTTTATTATCTAACATTAAAAGTTATGTTTTATTATTACCGGCTCTAACCAAGCCACTCTACCTACACACTAAACTTTCATTATTTAGTAGTTACTGTGTGCTCTGACTATATCCAATTTTTCCTCTCCTTGTTTTTGGAGACAACGGGCACCCCTGCCGGGTCCCGTTTGATATAGAGAAAGTATTTGCCAGGGTTCCATTAACTCTAATCCAGGCATTGGGGGCTGAGTAGAGAGCGAAGACCATATTAAGGAAGGGGTCTCCAAAATTCATGGCCTTCATGACCTGATGCAGAAAAAGCCAATCGACCCGGTCGAAGGCCTTCTCCGCGTCAGTCGAGAAAAGTGTCATAGGCACTCCCTCAACTTGCGCAAAATTTAATATCTGGATCACTTTAGTGGTTTTGTCTCGTGCCTCCCTGCCCGGCACAAAACCCACTTGGTCAGAGGAGACAAGATTCGCAAGATATTTGTTAAGGCGGTTTGCTAATATTTTGGCAGGAATTTTAATGTCCAGATTTAATAGGGAAATGGGTCTGAAGTTTGCTGGGCAGAGAGACATGTTTAACCCTATAAGTGCTGAAAGCATATAAAAATTTAAATCGTAATTTTAAAAAGAGAAGTTAGAAATTCATCTATATGAACTGTATAATTCTCAAAGATTTAATTGATACCCAGACTGTATAAATATCTATATATGGATATGGGAAATGCATTTCAGATTTGTAATAAATTAAATGAATAACTACATTAGTATATAAAAATGCTTAAGTTATTTCAAAATTAATATTTTTTTTTCTTTGTTTTCCAGAAATCTAGTGAACATTACATTATCAATTGTAGGGCTACCTATGTGATCTACCTTTTAACATGCACACAATGCAATTTGCAATATGTAGGAATGACCTCACGAGAAGTTAGATCTAGAGTACGTGAACACATTAACAACATCAAAATAGGTACCCTAACTACCCCCTTGATTAACCACTTTTTATATGTTCACAACAAAAGCTCTGCCTCTCTAAGTTGGACCATTGTAAAAAATGTCCCATCTCCTCAGAGTGGAGGGGACAGGGATTTACTATTAGCCAGGGAAGAGGTCTTTTGGATACTAAAACTCAAGACAAGGAGACCTTTTGGGCTAAATAGTGAATTTGATCTCATTAATTTTTGGCACTATAATTGTTTACATCTAGTTGTGAAATATGCTGCATAAAATATAGACAAACAATCTTTATTGTAGCCTGCAAACAGTCTACAATGTGACATAAAAGTCACTTTAAATTGACCAATCTGTTGTCTCCATAAAATGTGTGCAATCAATATGTGTTTTGAGAGAGAGATAAGGATCTAATATTAATATTGAAACCATCATAAAACTAATATTCTTGCTTGTTTGTAAATTGTAACAAATGTATTTCATTATTCTACCATTTAAAACAACTGATCATTTACTGTGTAATAGATCTGACGTAATTTATATATTACATATGCATTGAATTGACTTAAGGTTTTACCTATATTGATATACTTATTGCCTGGAAATGCCGATGTACCGGTTTATCAATATAAACACACCAATCTATTAAAAGTTATCAGTCATGCTGTTTAGCAATGGATAGAGGCGTTATTACAAAGGTATAAACTATAGCCTTTAATCACTATGACACAGGAGGTGTGTTTTACATTTTAATCCAATGGGGTGAAAGCAACACCTTTTTAAGTTGTGGATGATGGTCACTAATTATGCTATGACTACGGCGTGGGAAGCCGAAACACGTCAGCATTAGTGACCACCATCCTGTGCTGTTTGTCTGCTGTAAAGTGTGATTTGTTGGAGATGCTGTTTTACCCTGCCAATAAAGCCGTGTTTTTGGAAAAATGCACCAAGAAGTACCGGATTTCCTTCATTTTCTTTGTTTGTATTTACTCTGAGCCAATGGGGGAGACTGGTCACACTGCTCCTGGTTGAGCCCCCTCGCCCACCCAATAGGAAACGGAGGCGGGATCACATTGTGACGTCAGACGCCGAACCGAACTTGGCCGCATCAACTCACACGGCATTGAGGATCCCAGGTAGCTCGAGCAGGGGAGCAGACGGCAGAGCTGGAGACACCGCATCTAGCAGGTGAGTGCGCGTCCCCCCAGGACCGAGTACTGAAGTATCGATCTGTGAGTAGAAATGTGTGTGGGTTAATCTACCTAATCTTATTAGAGAGACTTACCTATTGGGGCAGGGGCGAGGAGGGTTGTTGTATCCGAGGCACATACGGATAGGAGAAACCTCTTTGTTTTCTACATTGTTTAAAGGGGTTTGGCTACCCTTCCTCTCCTTGGTGTGAAGAATCGGATTTAAGACGAAGCATATGTACCTATTGCTTTGTCCCTTTGTGAGTGACTGGTTGCCTGACACTGGCTTTCATAAAGGTGCAAGAGTGCAATATAACCTTTACTCTAACTTTGCAAAGTTCAAGTTTGAATACTGTATAGAATTTTTTTATTCACAAACACTACTTACAGCCACTGTAACCATGACTGATTTAGAAGATATGTGTGAATTATTCTCTCTAAAAACCTCCACAGAGAGGAAAGGAACTGATATTGAGTTGGACAAAATCTTTACTACAGATAAATCACAATTAACATTGAGCAGCCTGTTTGATGATATGGAACTTTTACTAAGAAGGGAAATGAAAACCAAATGTGATATACAGATTTTGATAAGATACCATGAAATGGGGATAATACCCAGAGGACTCCGTATGAACAAATTCCCAACTTTCATAACTGATGATAAGGAATTTGTTTCACGGTGGAATGAGACTTTGTCAGAGTGCTCACTTAAGCTTATACTGTTAATTGTTGAATTTAAATCTATCTTGCTGAAAGAAATAGTAGTCCAGATAGGATTAACTCAATCTGAATTAAACAAAAGAAAAGATTTTGAGGATTTTTTTTAAATTTGCTAAAATTTTTATCAAAAAGTATATCAGAGGCAAAAAAGTTGTTGTTAGAGAGAAAACATAAAAAATATGTTAGGGACCAGAATGATTACTACCAAAACAGAGTTTATGTCTGGAATAAAAAGGGACAGATCCTTGTCCAGGAATTATCAATTTTACAATAGAGGCAATAGAGGGAGGAGAGGGAGAGGAAGGGGAAGAAGGGGTAGGAATTTTTATCAATATGATAATAGGAGAGTAAGGTTCAGTGACAGTGAGGCTGAGTCCACTAATGAACTTTCCAGCTCAGGAGATGAAAAACCATACTCAGGGAGATCACACTATATTCCACCCCAGGTCCCTATCAAGAGAGATCTGAGGAATCTGTAGTAAAACCTAAAATTAAATCTATTCTAGTTCAACCCCCTCCCCCACCCCCCTCAACTGACACACGTAGTGTAGAGAACACAGAGAATTGTAGTAAATATGTACCAACATCTAAGAATGGAGGTATACAAACTAGGACAAATAGCGAACTTGATAATGTTTTTTGCCTGGGCCCAGTTGGTATGGAAGGGGGGGGCAAAAGGTGATAAGCAACCTTAACCCCCATACACCAACACTGGAACAAGGCCCATCAGAACAGACCAGGTCCAACCGCTATCCACAGACAAGTCAGAGAAGGGGTTATCACACAAAGTACCAATAGATAATAACATAGTCAATATCTCTAATTATATACTCACAGAGACTGAGATTAAAGTTTTAAATAAAGGACTCAGTTTTGTCCCCACTTCCAACTTTAACTTGTTCTCTACATTACTAGATGTCAACAAATTAATTAGATCTTTGACACTTAAGAAATTTTACAAACAGACTGAAAACATAGACACTGACTGTGACAAAATTGACATCGCCACAAGACCCAACCTCACCTTTGATGAGGATTGTGACAGAGTAGCCTTAGAAGATCTACACTCAGTAGGAGCAGTGGGGCCTTCAGACACCGTGAGTTTGCCGAAATTTAAAGGCAACTCATCATTTTACCCTATACAAAATAGGGGACAAATCTTAGAAGTTTTCCAAAAAAGGGTGGAAGATGACCTCACTGCACTCTCTGTCAATAGCAGATCACATATGGGTAAATCAAATCTAACCAAAAAAGAAAAAGAAGCCCTAACGAAATTACAGAACAATGAAGATTTAGTGATCAGAGCCGCGGATAAGGGGGGCTCAATAGTGGTCATGAACAGAAGTCAATTTATAGCTGAAGCCAGGAGACAACTAATGGACACAGAGCAGTACATATTGCTCAGCAAAGATTCTACAAGTGATTTTAACCTTGAACTAATGGATCTATTAGATGAAGGGAGAGAGATAGGGATGTTTGATGATGATACCTATAAATACCTACAAGTAGAGTTTCCTATCAGACCCACATTTAATCACTTACCTAAAGTCCACAAACCAGGTACAGACATACATGGCAGGCCAATTATAAGTGGCATTGGTTCTTTAACAGAGAGGCTCTCACAATGGCTAGATGCGATACTACAACCATTTGTGGAAAGTTTACCAAGTCACTTAACAGATACAAAACATTTACTAGGATTGTTGAAAGAAGAAGGTTGAAACAAAGCAAATATTTGGCTTACTATAGATGTTAAAGCCCTTTATTCCTCCATACCACACAAGCAGGGCCTAAAAGCCATCAAATGGTTCCTAACCAGATCAGGACAGTTTGAAGATGAACAATGTAACTATATACTATGAGTGACACACTTCTTACTCACTCACAATTATTTGTGATTTGACAACAGTTTCTATCTCCAGAGATGTGGGACTGCTATGGGGGCCAAGATTGCCCCCTCCTACGCCAACCTCTATATGGGGTGGTGGGAGCAGTCCCACATCTATGGAGATAGAAATCAATATAAACAACACATCCAATTCTATAAGAGATTTATAGACGATCTCATAGTAATCTGGCAGGGAGACTCTAACTCGGTTGTGAGATTCATTGATGAGCTAAATGACAATAACTTAGGCCTAAGATTCACTTTTGAAACCAATCCTAATACAATCAATTATTTGGATGTGTCTTTATTAGGAGTAGCATCAGGACAAAAAGGCTATATATCCACGAGTGTATTCCGCAAACCCACAGCCAATAACACAATATTACACGCCAAGAGCAATCATCCAAGCAGAGTCTTTAAAACGATCGCCAAGGGACAATATGTTAGGACACTAAGGAATTGATCTAATAAATTTACTTTTGAGACACAAGCTAATGAGTTGACAGATAGGCTAGTCTCTAGAAATTACCCTAAGAAAATGGTACTAGGTATCAAGAAAGAGATTAGCAAAATAAATAGGGACTCCCTATTGATGCCAAACAACAAAAATGGAAACAAAAAGAGTGACCGGACTAAGGGCTATACACAAAATACAACAACATTTTTGACAACTTACAGTGACCAATATGGGGAGATTTGCAACATAGTGTCCAAGCATTTTCCCTTACTCTTAGCGGACGAAGGACTAGCTGATGTAGTCAGGAAAGGTTGCCGCTTTGCGTTTAGAAGAGGTACCACAATAGGCAATAAAGTAGCACCTACCATGCTCAGAACTAGGAATAGGGATACCCCAAGCTCTTGGCTGAGCATAAAGGGGGTCTTTAGATGTCACTATACTGACTGCATAGCATGTAACCAACTATCTGTGGGAAATGGCTTTGCCAGCACTATGACTGGAGAGACCTTTGAACATGACAACTGTTTCAATTGTAGGGCTATCTATGTGATCTACCTTTTAACATGCACACAATGCAATTTGCAATATGTAGGAATGACCTCACGAGAAGTTAGATCAAGAGTATGTGAACATGTTAACAACATCAAAATAGGTACCCTAACTACCCCCTTGATTAACCACTTTTTATATGTTCACAACAAAAGCTCTGCCTCTCTAAGTTGGACCATTGTAAAACATGTCCCATCTCCTCAGAGAGGAGGGGACAGGGATTTACTATTAGCCAGGGAAGAGGTCTTTTGGATACTAAAACTCAAGACAAGGAGACCTTTTGGGCTAAATAGTGAATTTGATCTCATTAATTTTTGGCACTAGAATTGTTTACATCTAGCTGTGAAATATGCTGCATAAAATATAGACAAACAATCTTTATTGTAGCCTGCAAATAGTCTTAAATGTGACATAAAAGGTTTTATATATATTGACTTAAGTTTTTTTTTATATTGATATACTTATTGCCTGGAAATGCCGATGTACCGGTTTATCAATATGAACACACCAATCTATTAAAAGTTATCAGTCATGCTGTTTAGCAATGGATAGAGGCGTTATTACAAAGGTATAAACTATAGCCTTTAATCACTATGACACAGGAGGTGTGTTTTACATTTTAATCCAATGGGGTGAAAGCAACACCTTTTTAAGTTGTGGATGATGGTCACTAATTATGCTATGACTACGGCGTGGGAAGTCGAAACGCGTCAGCATTAGTGACCACCATCCTGTGCGTTTTGTCTGCTGTAAAGTGTGATTTGTTGGAGCTTCTGTTTTAACCTGCCAATAAAGCCGTGTTTTTGGAAAAATGCACCAAGAAGTACCGGATCTCCTTCATTTTCTTTGTTTGTATCCCTTAAAAAGAAGAAGAGAGTCTAGCAGTCTGAGCCAAGTGACACATTTTGTGGAAAGGTGATTATTCACATTTCAATGCAAATTGGTACCTGCTGTGTTTAGATAGACATCTATGCTGGCAAACAGAGAGACATGTTTAACCCTATAAGTGCTGAAAGCATATAAAAATTTAAATCGTAATTTTAAAAAGAGAAGTTAGAAATTCATCTATATGAACTGTATAATTCTCAAAGATTTAATTGATACCCAGACTGTATAAATATCTATATATGGATACGGGAAATGCATTTCAGATTTGTAATAAATTAAATGAATAACTACATTAGTATATATAAATGCTTAAGTTATTTCAAAATGAATAATTTTTTTCTTTGTTTTCCAGAAATCTAGTGAACATTACAGGAAAAACTGATGTGAAGATGAGATTTCTAGATAAAATGCAACTAGGAAATGAAAATATGCCAGTATATAAAATAAGCTGATATACGGAATCAGTCAGATAGACATATATATTTCATTGATTGATACTACTAGTCCCTCATAAAAATACAACTTTTAAGACATCTTCTAGAATATGATAAATAAAATACTGATGTTTCATATTAAAATAATTAGGATGAATGGTATGACATGGTCCAATACACATGGAACATGTGACTTGTTGATACTAGAAAATATTGTATATTGAATAAAAATATATATGAACTGTATTTACTGTTAGCAATATTTGAATTAAACTGTTTGTCTTTGCTGCCCCCGATGGCCTAAATCCAGTATTACAGCCAAAAGGCATCTGGCTGTTAAAAAAGAAATTTCCCAGTAGCCAATCAGGGAGGCATCTCCCAAATAACCAATCAGGGACAAGCTTCTGAAGTGCTTATCATCCTAATTTCACTGATGATTAGAATAAAATGGTGTGGGGTTATATCGCGTGATATAACCTCAGGCAAGAGAAAAACAAAAGGAACTCTGTGCTGAATTTTGACTGACAAACTGTTGCCTGGGGATCCAGTATATTATAAAGCAATCTGGGCCTAATTTTTATCCATCTTGCAAAAAGTTACCTCTTTTAATTTATGAGGTGAAATTTGATTTATCAGAGGAACCCTTGAAGCTGAAATATTGATTTATTTGGGTAAAGTATAAGAAAATGTTAAGTATATTTAATATTTTAAATCAAAGGTTATAGTTAGATTACAGCTGGTAAATTTAAAAGGGCACAATTAGTATTTTATGCTTGTGTTATAGTCCTGTGTAGTTTAAAACTAGTCTTTTGTTTGCCAAGTAATTTATCTTTGCAACTATATAAATATATTTTAGAATTTGCCTTATTGTAGATAAATAAGAATTTATTTCATTTCAGATAACTTGGCATAGAAATTGGCTGTTAAAGTATATTGTTATATTGTTTAACTAGGCACCTTGAAAGTTAGTGGTCCATTTTGTGGTATTTTATCATGTCCGCTCGCACTATGATAAATCTACCCCTATGCCTCAACCCCACTGACGTGTTTGGTAACATTTGAAAAAAAGGAAAAGACTAAACACAAAGTTACATCTAGACATCATTCTGGGATACTATACAGGAGTAATGGATTAATGTAGACTTCAAAATTCAGTTAAGAGCAATTATTGCAAAGGTAGTCATATCAAATATATACACATTTTTACATTTATTAATTTAAAATATATTTATTTTCAGAAATACTGTATATTTTGTCTTTTACATTTTTTTTTATATATTTACTGTATATAGACACATATATGTCAATGAATAGCTACTTTTGACTGCGGTTCCTATAGAGGCTTCTGACAAAAAGTTGTTTATTGTCCCATTGAAACCTATAATTTGTGCTCAGTTTACATCAAAGGTACAAATTAACTTTCATAATTCAGATAGATCATGTAATTTTAAACAACTTTCAAATTTACTTTTATCATCAAATTTGCTCTTGTTATTCTTAGTTGAAAGCTAAATCTAATTAGTCTCATATGCTAATTTCTAAGCCCTTGAAGGCCTCCTCTTATCTGAATGCATTTGACATTTTTTCACAGCTAGAGGCAGTTCGTTCATGTGTTTCATAAAGATAACATTGTGCTCATGCATTTGAGTTATTTAAGAGTCAGCACTAATTGCCTGAAATGCAAGTTTGTCAAAAGATCTGAGATAAGGAGGCAATCTGCAGAAGCTTACATACAAGGTAATTACAGAGGTAAAAAGTATATTTCTATAACATTGTTGGTTATGCAAAACTGGGGAATGGTAAATAAAAAGATTATCTATATTTTTAAACAATAAAATTTTTGGTGTTTACTGTCCCTTTAAGCCGATTTCTGTCGGACATGATCCGCTGATCGGATCATGTCAGACAGGCATTTAATAAATAGGCCCCTTTGTCCCCAGGAAGGGATATGTGAAGGAAAGCGAGAGAAACAATAGTGCACTCTTAATATATATTAGAAACTTCCAATTCAAGTCAGGTCCTTACACTATAACTCAGCTCTAAGTGTTATTGCAGGTAGGTTTTAGCCCTTCGGCTTCCCAGGCAAGACAGAAACTGATCTTTGTTTAAAATGGTAAAATACAGCTTTATTAAAATACACAGGACTAAGACTAGACATTGTTACAAATAAACAAATGCACAGAAAGATTTCTAGGCGCTCTAAACAGCATATAATGAGCATTTTTAATTGTGCTGATATTACAAGTTGAGCGAAATTTAAGCTTTAATCCTTACCGCGATCTCAGAGCTGTGGTTTACTGTTTTCTGAAACTAAAAAGTGTCACAAAACACATAAAAAATACATTACAAAATACAATTACACTCATAATAACACTGTAATAAAAAAATTTCAAAAAAATTATTGCACAAAAAAGTTATAAGGGTTCAAAGATAAAAGATGGGTGTTAGAAAAAAAGTCAAAAAATGAAAAGACGGGTGTTAGAAAAAAAAAGCCACCAAAGTACTTTAACCTCTTAGTGACCAGACCATTTTTCAATTTTCTTACCGTTAGTGACCAGGGCTATTTTTACATTTCTGCGCGATTTGTGTTTGTGCTGTAATTTTCCTCTTATTCATTTACTGTACCCACACACATTATATACCATTTTCTCGCCATTAAATAGAATTTCTAAAGATACCATTATTTTTATCATATCTTATAATTTACTATAAAAAATGATAAAATATGATGAAAGAATTGAAAAAAAACACACACTTTTTCTAACTTTGACCCCCAAAATCTGTTACACATCTACAACCACCAAAAAACACCCATGCTAAATAGTTTCTAAATTTTGTCCTGAGTTTAGAAATACCCAATGTTTACATGTTATTTGCTTTTTTTGCAACTTATAGGGCAATAAGTACAAGTAGCACTTTGCTATTTCCAAACAAAAATTTTTTTAGTAGACAACCCAAAGTATTGATCTAGGACCATTTTGGTATATTTTATGCCACCATTTCACCGCCTAATGTGATCAAATAAAAATAAATCATTAACTTTTTCACTAACTTTAGGTTTCTCACTGAAATTATTTACAAACAGCTTGTGCAATTATGGCACAAATGGTTGTAAATGGCTTTGATATTGCTTTTTGGTAATTAGAAAGCAGCTAAATGCCGCCGTGCACCACACTTGTATTATGCCCAGCAGTGAAGGGGTTAATTAGGTAGCTTGTAGGGTTAATTTTAGCTTTAGTGTAGCCTCCCCCCTGACACATCCCACCTCCTGCTCCCTCCCTGACCCCTCTCAAACAGCTCTCTTCCCTCCTCCACTTAACAATTGTCACCGCCTTCTTAAGTATTGGCAGAAATTTTAATTCAAACTAGCACAAAAAGTTTAACTCTAACGGACTTGTATTCTTAGCCATACATGATTATATATATATATATATATATATATATATATATATATATATATATATATACGTGTGTATATATATATATATATATAAAAATTCATTAAAATTATGGGGGAGATAAAAAACTTAAATCAATGTAAATATTTGCATAGGAAACTAGCACATCTAGGCAAGATTCCCCACTTGCTTTTTCCCAGAAATACTCCATATACAATGTTACCAATGCACAAAAGAATTCTGGGTATGATATGCAAATTCTCATTTTTTTTTGCTTCAAATACTGTTTTAACACAGCAATCCTTTTAACAGGGTTATTGCAGCAATCCAGAAATCACTCACTACACAGCCTGTTTGATTCTTTTTGGAACTCATCAGTAGGAGATAGATTTCTGGTTGCTGCATTGGTAAAGCTACTTTCAGGGTTAAATCAAAATTCATTAAAATTATGGGGGAGATAAAAAACTGAGATGAAAATCCTCCATGTCTCAAAATTAAATCAATGTAAATATTTGCATAGGAAACTAGCACGTCTAGGCAAGATTAACCGCTTGCTTTTTCCCAGAAATACTCCATATACAATGTTACCAATGCACAAGAGAATTCTGGGTAAGATATTCAAATTAGATATGCAAATTCACAGTTTTATTGCTTCAAATACTGTTTTAACACAGCAATCCTTTTAACAGGATTATTGCAGCAATCCAGAAAACTGAGAATTTGCATGTTTTTGATGTGTACATATGTCTATAAATACATATAAGGACAATTTATATGGTATATCCCTGAAGTGTATAAAAAGATTGCTCACCGTTCCTGTGTCCGGGTCTTAAGAAAAGAACTCACTCTTTGGCACGTAATGTAATTTCTGTATTTCTGTAACTTTAGATTCTTATTGCCATTGTATTTCCCTTATCTAACGCTAAATATTTGCTCAGGGTTGTTCTATAAATATGCATATTTTCTATATCCATATATATTTATATATGCTACTCTGTTATATTTTTGTATATATTTATTTATCTAAACTGTATAATTGTCTATTGCACATAAGGGGTTAATTTAGATCTGTATGGTGTTCGAGGGTGTTTATTTCTATCTTGTTTTCTAACCATTCACCTTTTTAAACACAATGACAGGTGTAGCACCGTTGGCTATGATTACAGCTCCGTGCCGAAACATGTAAGCCGTTGGTGCTATGCTCTCACATCTTGTGCACTTTATTGGACCCTTCCAATTGCTGCTGTTTTTATGATTTTTGGGAAATATAGAAAAGTTTTATCTTTATAATCAGCCGGACTCTCTCCTTCTTTTGTATAAATACATATACCCATATACATATATAAATACATATCTATACACACACACATATATATACAGTATATATACAGTCATGGCCAAAAATATTGGCACCCCTGCATTTCTGTCAGATAATGCAGCACTTCCCCCAGGAAATTGTTGCAATTACAAATGTTAAGGCATTCTTGAACATTTTCACACTTAACATTCTACTTGTTATTTGTCAAGTACAATTTAGATCAGTGGTTCTCAACCTAAGTGACCTCAAGGCCCGGTAAGTTTTAACCGGACCTGTCCAGGGCCCGGTAAGCATCGGGAGTGTATATATATATATATATATATATATATATATATATATATATCTTTATATATACTGTATCCATCTATCTATCTATCTATCTATCTATCTATCTATATATATATATATATATATATATATATATATATATATACACATATATATATATATATATCTATAGTAGCTATATATATCTATCTATATATAAATATATCTATATATATAAATCTATATATATCTGTCTATATATATATATATATATATACATACATACATACATAAACACATATATATATATATACAGTTTACACATACACATTGGTGCCAATGGGATATATATATATATATATATATATATATATATATATATTTATATATATATGTATATATATATACAAACAGTACACATACACATTGGTATCAGTGGGTTATATATATATATATATATATATATATACATACATACACAGTGTGCGCATACACATTGATATCCAGTGGCATATGGGGGGGGGGGCTCATTGGAGTCCTTGATACAGTTTGTTGAGGATATTAATGCCTTTATGACAGGCCTAAGATTTACCCTTACTTATTCTACCCAAAAGATTAACTTTTTGAATACAACTGTATATAGATATGGAAACACACTAAGTACAGATTTATATGTAAAGCCAACGGATAGAAATACTTTATTGCGATATGAAAGTTTTCACCCTGACACTGTTTTTAAATCTATACCAAGGAGTCAACTTTTGCGTACCAAAAGAATAGTTAGAGATCAAAATATTGCCAGAAAGATTAAAATCTATGGGCAATAAATGTATCCAAAGAGGATACCCAAAAGAAAACAGTGTCAAAAATATTCAGGAATTTGATAGAATACATGATAAAAAACAAACAGAGAAAGGAACAGATAGATTGGTGCTTTCGATGGAATACAATGACAAGAGTTATGACATCTTTAAAATAGTGAGAAAGTATTGGCACCTTTTGTCAAAGTACAACCCAGAGATAGAATCATTTAAACTCCCCCCTATGCCATCATATAGAAGGGTAAAAAATCTTAGGGACCACATAGTAAAAGCTGATGTTGGTACAACCAAAACCTCTGATATAAATTATTTGACTACTCAAAATAAAGGCTGTTACCCCTGTCTACACTGTGCTCAATGTAATTCAGTCATAAAAGGGAAATATTTAGCACAAAATGATAAAAGACAGCAATACACAATCAATGGGCTATATACATGCCAAACCAACTATGCAATCTACCTACTTAAATGCCCATGTGGCCTTTGTTATATTGGCGAGACCACCCAAGCCGACAGGGATAGGTTTAGTCAACACAAAGCATCCATTAAATCAAAGGACATGTCACTTCCAGTATCTGCACATTTTACCAATATGGGTCACACAGTAAGCCAGCTTCGCTTTCAAGTAATTGACCATATCCCCCACCACAGAAGAGGGGGTAATAGGGAATTAAAATTAAAACAGAAAGAAGTATGGTGGATTAAACGCTTAAATACACTACATCCATATGGTCTAAATAGAGATTATGATTTGTATTTGTTTTTATAATGGTTTTAAATGATGGAATATATTCTGGTACCTCAAATAAAGATTTTTCACCTATAAAAGAAGATTTTTTGTACTGTGGTGCTGTTACCTTGCTTTCTACATGGACTATATATATATATATATATATATATATATATATATATATATATATACACACACAGTGTACACATACACATTGATGTCCAGTGGCCGCCCTAAATATACATGTTAGTGCCAGTGGCCATAATTATTTGTCATTGGTGACAGTGGACTTCCTTACCTGTGAGCCGATCCGCTCTGCACGCCGCCCGCCACTCAACGCTACTGACAGTGCGCCGCTACCCGTTCACACTGCGCATACAGACATGCGCAGTGGCGCATACAAACATGCGCAGTGGCACTCTAACAGGCCCATCCGAAATTTTGGACATGTGTAAAGACGGGCATGTCAGAGCGAGTGTCTGGAAGCTATGTCGGGTCACAGCCCACCAGCAGGGCCGTCGCGGCCCGGTACCGGGCCGCGGCCCGGCTGTTGAGAAACACTGATTTAGATCATTAGTGTTCTCAAAATCATATATGATTTTGAGCAATATACCATACTGTTATTATAGCATAGCTGAACCAAGCTAGGTTTATTACTTTGCATTTAAGATGATTTACTAAACCATTTATTTAAATAATGATTAAGTGTCCCATAGCACATATCAATATTTAGCTAATTCTTGATTATTTAGGGCTTACTGCATTGCGGGAGATATTTTAACAAAATATTTCGTCTCCTATTAGTGATAATAAGATCAACAACCAGCATTTATAAAGGTACATTATTATTATTAATTATTATTATTAGCATTATTATTATTACTACTAGTATTGTTAATAATAAAATGTTAATAATAATGATTGTATATCATTTCTAAAATTACTTGTTTTACTATAAAATTGATCACAAAAATTATACATTCTTGTCCCGGATTTTAGACACTCAATTTACATTCAAGCAGTGTAATATCATGTGAAGCCTTCTAATTAGCTGACCATTTAGGCAGCACAGTCTTACTGAATTCCAGATTTTACTCTATTTCAAACATTATTCTTAAAAAAAAAAATATATATATATACAAGCTATTATTTTACATATTTTATATATTCCAGGAAATAGAGATAATTATGATTATAATTACTTGAAACGTCTTCATATTCTATTTATGTAGCTTTGTTTTTTTTTTTAAATTAAAAAGAACTTGTTTTTCAATCAAATTTTAGATTTCTTATACCTTAATATAATTTTATATAATTAAAGAGAAGGAAAGTGTAAAGAGCATAGACTGTAACGCCTTAAGGGTTAACACTCCCTGTTGGCAGTTGCTGGGCAGATTTGGGTATGTTATTTTGTTGCTTTCTGTAGGTGGGGTTGTGAGCTTACTTTTTTTTTTTTTTTTTTTAAGATTTTATTCATGTTAAGGAACAATTGACAAACAATCAGTAATTCACACTATTAACGATAAAACAGTTACAGGCACCAGTAAATCAAAGTAAGGTAGTAAACCATCCCCCGCGGGGGAGGTAAGTAACTGGATCTGGTTTCTGTATATGCACAAAATAACAGCCCGAGAGACGGGTGAATAAAGTATAGAAAGAGAAGAAAAAGAGGAAGGAATGGGGGAGGAGGATAAGGGTCAGCTCTGCGGGCGCTCCACCGTGACAAAGTGAGTTTTGGGCGGGAGAGATCCTTAATTATGGAGTGTAGAAGGTCTGCTCGTTGTAAATAGGTTAGTTTTATGTGGGGTCTTAGAGCTATCAGAATCTGGGCCGTAGTATGAGATGCAATTGGATGCTGTTGTATTGTGATCGAGTCATCTGGTGTGGCGTTATGTGGGTTAAGTCACATTGAGCGAGCAGGAGGGCATAGGAAGTCAGGATGTAGCTGTCATTTCCGTCTTGGCTTCCCTAACATTGTAGAGGGTAGGTTTCCCACAAGAAGCGTACTTCTGCTAGGAAGTTTGATCTGTTTCGTTTAGCGTAGCCGTATTCCTCTAGAATCAACAGGTCAGCTATTTTATCTGACCAGTCTGCAATGCTTGGGGTATACAAGGATTTCCAATGAAGGGCTATCAGGGCCTTAGCTCCCGTTAGACCTATCTGGAGAAGGGTCTGTCTGAGTTTGCAGGATAGGTTCGGGATATCGTTAAGTAAGGCTATGCGAGGCGATAGGGTGAAGTCCTGTGTCAGTAGAGTTTGAAAGTGTCTCTCTATCCCACGCCATAAAGGGAGTAGCTTGCTACAGGCCCACCACATGTGTAGGTAGCTGCCCCTTTCTGTGAAACCTCTCCAGCATCTATCTGATGCGTTGGGGTAAATAGAGTGTAGCCTTGAGGGAGTGAGGTATCACCTCATCAATACTTTGAAATTTAGCTCTAATGATTGAGGGGAGGTTGAGCCCTTTTGTTATGTATGAAGATTTTTTGCCAATCTTCAGCTGAGATATCTGTCTCCAGGTCCAGTTGCCACTTTTGTGTGTATGAGGGGAGCTGGAGCGAGTGGTCTATGATTTTCCTGGCTAGTGAGAGAGAGTGTCTCGCGGGGCTGTCTGAGGTGCAGTGCTTTTCAAATGGTGTAAAGTCTCTAAGGAAGTCTTGTCTGTGGGGGGATGTGGTTATGAAGTGATCTAGTTGTGAATATTTAAGCCAGTTTGTGTACCTACCCCCTGCTATTGTCGCCAGGGCTTTGCGTTGCTTAAGTTTTCCTTGTGTAATGAAATCTTTAAGAGGAGTGGTGTAACCCAATTCCCCCACTCTCTGCTGACCCCTATCTAGACCTCCCATCAGTTCGGCATTGATGGGGATTGGGAAAAGTGGGGAGCGGATATCTGATATATGTTTCCTTCGTTGTAATATCGAGTCCTAGGATTCAAACACCCCTCGGAAGGTTGCCATGGCGGTCCATTGAGGTGGCCTAAGATCTTTGGGAACCCAGCAGAGGGCTCCTACATCAGGCACTTTGAGTATATGGGAGTCGATAGCCACCCAAGCCTTGGATTCCTTAGATCTGTGCCAATCTATTAATCTTTGTAACGTAATCGCATCTAAGTAGTCAGCCATGCATGGTAGGCCCAAACCCCCGTTTACGTATGATCTATACATAGTATCCCTGTGAACTCTGGGTTTGGTTCTTCCCCATATGAATGAGTTAATGTGTTTTTGTAGTCGGGAGGTGAACCATCTGGGAATGGGTATTGGGAGTGCTTGGAATAGGTATAAGACCCTGAGCAGGACGGTCATTTTGATGCTTTGGGTACGCCCCCACCATGTGAGGGGCTTGGCCGACCAGGTCTGAAGGTCTTGCTGAATTCATTGGAAGAGGGCCAGGTAGTTTTCGTCAAAGAGCTGAGTGATGTTGGGGGATAACTGGATACCTAGGTACTTGAGTGATTTATGTTGTAATGTCAAAGGGTAAACTTCCGTCACCACCCCCAGGCCCTCCGATGCGAGGGAAATATTTAGGATCTCTGATTTGTGCTTATTGACCAAGAAGTTGGAGTATTTGCCAAAAGTGTCAAGTTGTGTTAATAATTTTGGGATCGAGGAAAGGGGGTTTGAGATTGTAAACAGCACATCATCAGCATATAGAGCTATTTTGAAGTTGTGTGGGCCAATTTGGATTCCTTCGATATCTGTGTCTTGTCATACTAGGGTGGCTAGGACCTCCATGGAAAGGATAAATAAGATGGGCGACAATGGGCAGCCCTGTCTAGTGCCATTTTGTATACTAAAGGATTCAGATAACATCCCATTTGCCCTGACCTGCACTGTGGGGGATGTATATAGGCTGAAGATTTGAGTTATCATTTTGAGGCTAAAACCTTGTGCTATTAAGTTCCAGTTTATGCGATCGAACGCTTTTTCTGCATCCGTCGCGATCAGGACCGAGGGGATATCTTGTTGTTTGGCTAGGCATGCAAAGGTAACTGCTCTAATTGTGTTGTCCCTGGCCTCTCTCCCTGGAACAAAGCCTACCTGGTCTGCATGGATTAGGGTGTGCAGGATTTTATTAATTCGATTTGCTAAAATCCTGCCCAGGATCTTAATGTCTGTGTTGAGGAGGGAGATGGGCCTGTAACTGCTGGGGTTTGTAGGGTCCTTGTCGGGTTTGGGTATCACTGTGATATGCACCTTTAACATCTCTGTAGGTAGTGTGCGGTTCTCGTCCAGTGTGTTGAACAATTTAGTTAGAAGTGGGGCTAAGATGTGTACAAAAGATTTGTAGTAAGTGTTTGAGGAACCGTCAGGGCCGGGTGCCTTTCCGTTAGGTAGATTACGTATTGCTCTGTTTACCTCTCCTATAGATATTGGCTCTTCCATCGCGTCTCTCTGTAGGGTTTCCAGTCTAGCTACGTTGGCTGTATCAATGTAGGACTGCATGTGTTCTAGGTGGTCGAGGGGTATTGAGGGCTTCGAGATTGTATAGTTTAGAGTAAAATTGGCTTAGGCAGTTCGCTATCTGTTTGTTATCATATATGTAGTGGTTGTTAGTGGAAACTGCTCTGTTACCCTTGTAAGCGTACAATTTCCTAATGTTGAGGGCTTTCTTCTAGGCCTCTTTCATTAATATTTTATTGAGGTCCTGCCTAACTTTCACTATCTGGTTATAAAGGGTTGCGTCTGACGGGGCATTTTTGTGTCGGAGTTCTAATTTTGAGAGTTGAGTCGTTAGGGACTCCAGCTCTTTGTTATATGTCCTTTTCCTAAAAATAGAGTGTTTAATGCATTCTCCCCTAATTACTGCTTTGTGGGCAGTCCAGACTGTACTGATACTTGTTTCCGGAGTGTCGTTGAATCTATTCAAGTAAGGATTTCTCTAGGGATTTCTTGATGGGAGGGATGCGGAGAAGGGAGTCATCCATTCTCCACATAAACTGTGTGGTTGGGTGGTTAGGCCACAACAACTCGATCTCCACTCGGGAGTGGTCCGACCAAGGGGTGGCTTGTATGGATGAGTCTTTGACCAAGGATAGGTGATTTCTATCAATTAATATGTAGTCAATCCTTGTGTAAACCGACCAAGGATGTGAATAAAAAGTGTAGTTTTTTTTGGGTCGGATGCTGTACTCTCCAAATATCTATGAGTCCCAACAGGGAGAAACAGTTATATATGGCGTTGGGTGGTTTGCTCCTCGCCAGCCCTGTACTGGTAGAAATATCTAGTCTTGGGTCAAGAGCTGTATTTATGTCCCCTCCTAATATTAGAGTTCCTTTCTTGTTTTCTGTCACTAATTTCAATAAGCGGTGGAAGAATAAGGATTTATTAGAGTTGGGTGCATAAACATTCACCAGGGTCACTGGGTTGTTGAAGAGGGAGCCTACCAGAATTAGAATTCTGCCTTCCGCATCCATAATTTGATTTGTAAGATTAAACTGCAAGTTTTTGTGTATTAGTATGCCTACGCCATTTTTCTTCTTGGTGTGTAGGGAGTTGAGGTAGCATAGAGGGTGGTGTTTTGAGGTAAATTTGGGTTCTGCGTCCTTTAGGAAGTGAGTCTCTTGGACAAACATGATAGAGTCTGACTGTTTAGCGAAGCTTCTCAGTGCTATAGACTGCTTAGTGGGAGAGTTGAGGCCCTTTACATTCTGTGATAGAATAACTAATGTCTTGTCAGTCATGGTCGGTCCTGAATGTGATTTAAAAGCAAATTAAATTGGGATCTTACCTGATGTAATCTGTCACGGGGAAGTGTAGCAAACCTGTGAGTGGTGTTCAGAAGGGAAGTGGAGGCACTTAGTAGTAAGACAGCATTTGGGTAAGGTCGACTGGCACCCACGGTGGAAGCTGAGCTGATAAGTAAGGAGAAAGGTAAGGAGGAGGAAAAAATAAAGGTGAGAAATATACATATCAAGAGCATAACATTTATAACAAACTCCATAACACTTAGCAGTGAGTTGGGGGTCTCCAACTCCATATCTCAGGGAGCAATAACACAACTACTACCTAAATGGGGGGAGTAAACTAGCAATTAAATACTAGGCTGGCCTAGCCAAAAGGACAAAGCTTAAAATACAATCAATTTTGAGAGTGTGTAGAGCAAGGGGGGGGGGGGAACTTGGGTGTTCAATAAAGGTATGACTATGGCGCTACATTAGTCCTGGAATGGTGGGACTTTCATATAAGAAGGTCCGGTGACCTTATAATTATAGTGTCCATACAGTGTTACCACAGTCCCTTGAATACTGTTAAAGCAGACCCGGGGTCTTTCAACCTGGGACTCATCATGGTGGCTCGGATGTATTCCCAGTTAAGTTCTGCTGGTGGAGATTGGTGTTTCTTTTTTTTTCGGAACTGTTGTCTACTCTGGTCTTTGTGGTCTTGGTGGAAGGTTAGACTGTGATCTGGAGGTACTGTCATTGTCTTTTAGTGATGGTAATGAAGGTTGTGGTATGTCCAGCTGGCGGCAAAATTCTTCCAAATCCAGCTGTAGGTGTAGGTTTTGTCCCCCTTCATGACTTTAATGGTGAATGGGAACCCCCATCTGTATTGGATGTGGAGGTCTGTCAGATGTAAGGTTAGGTATCTTGCTTCTTTACGTTTGGCTAGTGTTAACGCACTTAGATCCGCATAAACTTGAATCGGGTCTTCGCCAAACCGGATGGGGGATTTCTTCCTAGCTGCCTGTAGGATTCTTTCCTTGTCAGAAAATCTGTGACAGCATAGTATGATGTCTCTGGGGGGGGGGGGGGGGCTGAGGTGGGTGGCCTAGCCCTGAGAGCCCTGTGGGCCCTATTAATTGGGATGTTTTTTTCAGCCCTTAGCTCCAGCAGGTATTTAAATAAGTTTTGTAAATAGGATGATATTTGAGGGGGTAGGATTTGTTCAGGGACTCCTCTAATCCGTCAATTCTGGCGCCTGCCCCTGTTGTCCAGATCCTCTACTTGGGCTTGTAGCTGTAAAATAGTGGAGCTCTGCTGTTCAAGTGCTAACGCCATATTATCAGAGGTTTTGGAGGTTTCTTCGTATTGTTCTTCCAGTTGTAAGACTCTGTATCCCAGAGCATTAACCTCCCGTTTTACACTGGCTAACCCCTCCTTTATGGTGTTGTTAACTTGATTAATTAAATTAGAGAGGTCATCTTTTGTAGGCAGCGAGCTGAGATCTGCTTTTGTGACTAACGTGGAGTGGCTTTCTGGCCCAAGCAGGATTTCATCTGCCCTGTGTGTCAGCTGTGGGTGATTCTTCCTTGCAGGAAGTGGAGACATCTAAAGTTTTAAAAAAGGCATTAAATTTGTTGCCTTGTGCTGTTAGATGTTTTGTGGCTTTGTCACCTTTTGTTTTGCTTCTGGCTGCCATGGGGGGTCTTGGGCTTTTACACTTGTCACTTTCAGGGTCTGCGGCGAGCTCACAGTTAACATAAAATATGCTGGTCGTGGTGGCAGTGCTTTCTTATGCTCACGGAGCATTCATCACACTGGTAAGACCGCATTACTTTGTTTTATGGTCTCCCTGACACAATGATACACACAGCATGAAACTTATGGGACTATAAGGATAATGTTTGTAGAATTAATTCTATTGTTTCAAGGGTCATTCATATTCAGTAAGATATAATGCATTAAAGGGACAGTCTAGGCCAAAATAAACTTTCATGATTCAGATAGAGCATGTAATTTTAAACAATTTTCCAATTTACTTTTATCACCAATTTTGCTTTGTTCTCTTGGTAATTTTAGTTGAAAGCTTAACCTAGGAGGTTCATATGCTAATTTCTTAGACCTTGAAGCCCACCTCTTTTCAGATTGCATTTTAACAGTTTTTCACCACTAGAGGGTGTTAGTTCACGTATTTCATATAGATAACACTGTGCTTGTGCACGTGAAGTTATCTGGGAGCAGGCACTGATTGGCTAGACTGCAAGTCTGTCAAAAGAACTAAAAAAAGGGGCAGGTTGCAGAGGCTTAGATCAGTGTTTCTCAACAGCCGGGCCGCGGCCCACTACCGGGCCGCGACGGCCCTGCTGGTGGGCTGTGACCCGACATAGCTTCCAGACACTCGCTCTGACAGGCCCGTCTTTACACATGTCCAAAATTTCGGATGGGCCTGTTAGAGTGCCACTGCGCATGTTTGTATGCGCCACTGCGCATGTCTGTATGCGCAGTGTGAACGGGTAGCGGCGCACTGTCAGTAGCGGCGAGTGGCGGGCGGCGTGCAGAGCGGATCGGCTCACAGGTAAGGAAGTCCACTGTCACCAATGACAAATAATTATGGCCACTGGCACTAACATGTATATTTAGGGCGGCCACTGGACATCAATGTGTATGTGTACACTGTGTGTGTATATATATATATATATATATATATATATAGTCCATGTAGAAAGCAAGGTAACAGCACCACAGTACAAAAAATCTTCTTTTATAGGTGAAAAATCTTTATTTGAGGTATAGCAACCAATAAAAAGCGACGTTTCGGACCTACATGGTCCTTAATCATGCATAAGTTAAAAACAAACAAACAGACTTTAAAAAGGGTATCTGGACCAATCAGGCTTCAATTCTCAATGTTAATTGATTTAACCCATACCTATCAAGGTTTATACATATCATCAACACAGTGACATCTAGTGGTACCAGAATATATTCCATCATTTAAAACCATTATAAAAACAAATACAAATCATAATCTCTATTTAGACCATATGGATGTAGTGTATTTAAGCGTTTAATCCACCATACTTCTTTCTAATTTTAATTCCCTATTACCCCCTCTTCTGTGGTGGGGGATATGGTCAATTACTTGAAAGCGAAGCTGGCTTACTGTGTGACCCATATTGGTAAAATGTGCAGATACTGGAAGTGACATGTCCTTTGATTTAATGGATGCTTTGTGTTGACTAAACCTATCCCTGTCGGCTTGGGTGGTCTCGCCAATATAACAAAGGCCACATGGGCATTTAAGTAGGTAGATTGCATAGTTGCTAGCATACACAGTAGGTAAGCGCGGTGTAGCAGCGTCCGGAACCGGAACCGGTAATGGTAGGTAAAATGCTCCAATGGAATTGTATGGCAGAGTGCCGTAGCCAGCGATCAACTCAAAATCGCTGTATATACAAGAACAGGAGGACAAATGGCAGGTACTCCAATAACCATGTAGGCGCAACTATAATCAGTAAAAAATTCAAAACTTTAATGAAAAAATGTTTAAAAATTGTATATAAAATACACAATCAAGCTAGACACAAAGACAGGGGGTGAAAAAGACAGGCCTGACGCGTTTCGCGCCCCCTAGTGGCGCTTATTCATAGGCCTATGAATAAGCGCCACTAGGGGGCGCGAAACGCGTCAGGCCTGTCTTTTTCACCCCCTGTCTTTGTGTCTAGCTTGATTGTGTATTTTATATACAATTTTTAAACATTTTTTCATTAAAGTTTTGAATTTTTTACTGATTATAGTTGCGCCTACATGGTTATTGGAGTACCTGCCATTTGTCCTCCTGAGATTGCATAGTTGGTTTGGCATGTATATAGCCCATTGATTGTGTATTGCTGTCTTTTATCATTTTGTGCTAAATATTTCCCTTTTATGACTGAATTACATTGAGCACAGTGTAGACAGGGGTAACAGCCTTTATTTGGAGTAGTCAAATAATTTATATCAGAGGTTTTGGTTGTACCAACATCAGCTTTTACTATGTGGTCCCTAAGATTTTTTACCCTTCTATATGATGGCATAGGGGGGGAGTTTAAATGATTCTATCTCTGGGTTGTACTTTGACAAAAGGTGCCAATACTTTCTCACTATTTTAAAGATGTCATAACTCTTGTCATTGTATTCCATCGAAAGCACCAATCTATCTGTTCCTTTCTCTGTTTGTTTTTTATCATGTATTCTATCCAATTCCTGAATATTTTTGACACTGTTTTCTTTTGGGTATCCTCTTTGGATACATTTATTGCCCTTAGATTTTAATCTTTCTGGCAATATTTTGATCTCTAACTATTCTTTTGGTACGCAAAAGTTGACTCCTTGGTATAGATTTAAAAACAGTGTCAGGGTGAAAACTTTCATATCGCAATAAAGTATTTCTATCCGTTGGCTTTACATATAAATCTGTACTTAGTGTGTTTCCATATCTATATACAGTTGTATTCAAAAAGTTAATCTTTTGGGTAGAATAAGTAAGGGTAAATCTTAGGCCTGTCATAGAGGCATTAATATCCTCAACAAACTGTATCAAGGACTCCAATGAGCCCCCCCCATATGCCACTGGATATCAATGTGTATGCGTACACTGTGTATGTATGTATATATATATATATATATATATATATATATATATATATATATATATATATATATATAACCCACTGATACCAATGTGTATGTGTACTGTTTGTATATATATATATACATATATATATAAATATATATATATATATATATATAGATCCCATTGGCACCAATGTGTATGTGTAAACTGTATATATATATGTGTTTATGTATGTATGTATGTATGTATATATATATATATAGACAGATATATATAGATTAATATATAGATATATTTATATATAGATAGATATATATAGCTAATATATATATATATATATATATATATATATATGTGTATATATATATATATATATAGATAGATAGATGGATACAGTATATATAAAGATATATATATATATATATATATATATATATATATATATATATATATACACACTCCCGATGCTTACCGGGCCCTGGACAGGTCCGGTTAAAACTTACCGGGCCTTGAGGTCACTTAGGTTGAGAACCACTGGCTTAGATACAAGATAATCACAGAGGTTAAAAGTATATTACTATAACTGTGTTGGTTATGCAAAACTGGGGAATGGTTAATAAAGGGATTATCTATCTTTTAAAACAATAAAAATTCTGGTGTAGACTGTCCCTTTAATATATTCCTGGCTTTAATCCCATGGGAAAACAGAGTGAAGGCTCCATTGTGAAACCCCAGTATTTAGGGTTCCTTGAGAGGTTTGTTAGGAGTTTGTTCACATTTGGATTTGCTCAATAAAACCTAACAGTACCTGAAAAATAAAAAGAGAAGAAATGGGGGTACTAATTTCACTGCTATGATGTAAATCAAGAATTACCATAAATTAGACCTTGGTGTTTTCATCTCAATCACATTGCTCTATACTTAATCTAGCCGCCAAGGAATGTGAGTGCTATCCAAGTGTACACTATTATCAATTTTGTACTGATCAAGTGTGGTCTGAAAAATAAAAAGCCTAGTCTTACCTTAAAACTAACAAACCTAACATTACTGAATTTAAAAAAATAAATAAAACTACCTTACAAAAAAATAAAAAAAAATATAAACCTTTACTAACACTAAACTACAGAAATAGCCCTTAAAATAAATCTACAGGGGGGCGGAGCCAGCATCTGAAGAAACTAGACGTGTGTGTGAGGAGCTCCTGAATTTTTTATGATATAAATGGTGTTTAAGTACATTTAAAATAAATCTTTATTAAAGAAAAGCTATACACATGTAGCTCAGTTCTGTTTGGAGTAAGTTTATGGAGAGATGACATAACTGGACTTCATGAACCATTGGTGAGATAATCTACATCGCATAGTGGCCATCTCTTTAATGGGGCCTTGAGGCGCATCCTTATCCCATATCTCGAGTTTTAAGCTGCACTGTGCCTGTTAAATCTGCCCTGGGTATGGAGAATCCGGCTGAAATCCTCCGGCTGTTAACCGACCACTTTGAAAGAAATTTCCTGAATAGGATCGAAAAGATACTAGTCGCACCGCAACGGATCGCTACTTCAGCATGTGACGCAATGTCTCCCACGAGGGAGTCAGCCACGGAAGAAGAAGTAGAGAAAGCCATACATCAGTATGATCTGCTGCTCCCTTCTTTACAACCACCACAACCCGCATGTGACCCTGAGCCAAGGGAAGTAGCTAGCATGAGGCGAGCGTCACAGAGGATCGCATCTAAGACCCCTACAGTAGTTACGCAGCATGGGAGATCGAGCTTGCTTGGCGGCAGAGGTGAGACAGAGTCTCTATGGCATGTGAAGCAGGGACACAGTAGCAGAGTGGCAGCGCTTATGAGAGCCGACAACTTAGATCACGCAGCTGATCCCTTGAATCCGACATCTGCGTTAGACTTGCTATTTGATAAGTATGTTCGGCTGTCTCCCTGCGGTGTGCCCCAGCCCCAGAGATTTGACCTGAATTACTGCTACCCTCCTGCAGATGAAAGACCCAAACAGGGTGTTGGTTAAGCCTAGAGTAGGAGACTGTATGGCCACGCTGTAACCAGCTGTTTACTGTTCGAGTCTACCTGTCAGTACTCCAGTATCATTGTACAAACTCTACAGAACGATACGCTATGAAGACTTGAACTAGTCTGATAGGGGTATTTACAGTATGTCCCTCAGCTAGTACACAACTAATCCTGTATGTAATTTTTGAATTTTCATTTTATCCATGAATGGGTTCCCCTAGGAGTCTAAATATTCAAGTATATATCTGTGGTCCCCTTAAATAGTCTTGATTCACTAAGTTATGACTAAGAGGTTACTCATAGTTTGGGCTCTTTAGGAACAGCTCTTACCCTAATGCATTATAACAATGTGAGCAACTGTTTGGAAATGCTGTCTTAGACTTTATCTAGGTGACCATGTATGTAACCTAAAAGTAGGAGGGGGAGTTCCTCACATAGAATCTATTTTAGAGACCTTTTAAACTAATGTTTGTTGTCCTATCAATATCTTTGGGCATTATAGTAGAAATGTGAGCTAATAATAGTAAGATTTGTTATTTTTGGCCTCTCCTCCGCCCTCCCTTCCTCCCTCCCCCCCCCTCCCCCCCTCCCTTCCCTCCCTTCCCCCCCCTTCCCCCCTCCCTTCCCTCCCTTCCCTCCTCCCTCCCCTTTCCCTCCCCCCCTTCCTCTCCTTCCCCCCCCTCCCCCCCTTCCTTCCTCCTTCCCCCCTCCCTTCCTTCCCTTCCCCCCTCCCCCCCCTTCCCCCCCCTCCCTTCCCACCTTTTCTCCTCCCTTCCCCTTTCCCCTCCTTTCCCCTCCCCTTTCCCCCCCCCCTTCCCTTTTCCCTTTCCTCCTTCCCTTCCCCTTCCATTCCCCCTTCCCTTCCTTTACCTTCCCTTCCCTCCTTCCTTCCTTCCTTCCCCTTCCCGACCTCTCTTCCTCCCTCCCTCCTTCCCTTCCCCCCTTCCCCTTTCCCACTCTCCCTCCTCCCATTCTACCTTCCTTCCCCCCTCCCTTCCTTTTCCCCTTCCCCCCTCCTTTCCCCTCCTTCCCTTCCCCTCCCTCCCTCTCCTCTACTCCCTCATTTCTGTGCGGCTAGGGATGACTCCCTTTCATTCTGCACACCTTTTGGCAGAGTTTAGTAGTCTCTGCCCTACCTGTTGAGCCAGGACTAAGTTTTTATTCCCCTGCACCATTGTTGAATGGCTCACGGGGTTCAATACTGGATCATTGATTTTACAGTGATTTCCTGTTTTCTGAAGTTTACTTAAGATAGTGGTTTGAGATTGCCTATGTTCTAATGGAGGCTCAGTACTAACGTTTATTGGACTAAAATAACAACCAACAGAGGTTATATTCCATGTTTTTTATAAATGTTGTTTTATACAGAGACATCCTGATGCCGTTATTATGCTTTACTATTCCTGATGTTGTGTATACACTTTACAATCTGTATTTATCCCACATAGGTTGAATTTGCAATCTTTAACACTATCTATGTTGCCATGTCCTCAAGTGTTTTGTTTTACTTTTGGTCCCACGACTGGACCTGCTTGTCTGAGGAACTCGCAAAACCTATAAGATTTAAAAAATGAGGTGCCCTTCGTGTAATGTCATGCCAATACCATATAAGTTGTACAATGTATTCTGTAGATGAGACTGTTGCCAATGTATTATTTTAACCTCAATAAAAAAACTATTCAAAAAAAAAAAAAAAATAAAAAAAAAAAAATCTACAATACTCTACCCCAAAGATAGTACTCCTCACCAAAGATTAATCCGGATAGCATCTTCATTCCTTTTAAGGGCTATTGCTGTATGTATATTGCTGTATGTTTATAGTTAGTATATGTTTGTTTGTTTTTTTCCAGTGGGTTTTTTTTCAGTTGGGTTTTAGAGTTGGCATAACTTTTTTATTTTGGTAATTTGTTCGTTATTTTATATTATGGTAGGTTGTTTTATTTTTTTGTAATGTTAAGGTGGTTTTTTTTTTGTAATGTTAGAAAAAAAAAAATCCCAGTAACAAAGGCATATCAGAAAGACAATTTCATAACACTTGAATTTTAAATCAGCAGTAGATTTTGTTTGAAAAATGTCAAACTAAATTCCATTTTATTTACCCCCTGTATCACATGACAGCTATTAGCCAATCACAAACACATATACATATATACTATGTACCTGAAACAATGTGTATATATATATATATATATATATATATATATATATATATATATATATATACGAAAGTTCATAGGGATTTGCACTCTCACCTCTTAAGATACGAGACAGGGTGTCAGGAACAGCAATATCCAATTCCAAGTAATAGATCCGCACTCACTGGACTTTCAAAAAACAATAGTTTATTGTGTACTGTGACGTTTCGGGGAGCCAACTGTCCCCTTCATCACTGTACACAATAAACTATTGTTTTTTTAAAGTCCAGTGAGTGCGGATCTATTACTTGGAATTATATATATATGTATATATAAAAACTTGATTATTCGACCTGCGCTCCAGGTCAGATATCTTCAAAATGTGGCCTGTTAGGGACGCCTGAGGACAGGTTTGAAAACTAGTTCTTTAAAGGGACATTAGAGTCAAAATTTATGATTCAGATGGAGTATGACTTTTTAAAAACTTTACCAATTTACTTCCTTTATATATATATATATATATATATATATATATATATATACCAGTACTAAAGCCCGTGTACACGGGCCATTTTTTGCAGTACAGCGGTTCCACCCCTTGCACTCTCCCCCCTCTCTTTTGCTCTCTCTTCCCCCCTCTCTTTTGCTTTCTCTCCCCCCTCTCCTTTGCTTTCTCTCTCCCCTCTTTTGCTCTCTCTCTCCCCTCTTTTTCTCTCTCTCTCCCCTCTTTGGCTCTCTCCCTCCTTTCTTTTGCTCTCTCACCCCCCTCTTTTGTTCTCTCCCCCCCTCTTTTGTTCTCTCCCGCCTCTTTGGCTCTCTCCCCCCCCTCTTTGGTTCTCCTCCCCCCTCTTTGGCTCTCCTCCCCCCTCTTTGGCTCTCCCCCCCCCCTCTTTGGCTCTCTCCCCCCCTCCCCTCTTTGGCTCTCTCCCCTCTTTTGCTCTCTCTCCTCTTTGGCTCTCTCTTCCCTTTGGCTCTCTCCCCCCCCCTTTGGCTCTCCCCCCCCCTTTGGCTCCCCCCCCTTTGGCTTTCTCCCCCGCCTTTGGCTCTCCCCCTTTGGCTCTCTCCCCCCCCTTTGGCTCTCTCCCCCCCTCTTTGGCTCTCCCCCCCCCTCTTTGGCTCCCCCCCCTCTTTGGCTCTGCCCCCCCTCTTTGGCTCTGCCCCCCCCTTTGGCTCTCTCCCCCCCCCTTTGGCTCTCTCCCCCCCCTCTTTGGCTCCCCCCACTCTTTGGCTCTGCCCCCCCTTTTTGGCTCTCCCCCCCTTTATCTCTCTCCCCCCCTTTGGCTCTTCCCCCCCCCTCTTTGGCTCTCTCCCCCCCCTCTTTGGCTCTCCCCCCCTCTTTGGCTCTCTCCCCCCCCTCTTTGGCTCTCTCTCCTTTTTAGCTCTTTTTCCTCTTTGGCTCTCTCTCTCCCCCCTCTTAGGCTCTCCTTCCCCCCTTCTCTTTGGCTCTCCCCACCCCCTCCCCCCCTTCTCTTTGGCTCTCCCCCCGCTTCTCTTTGGCTCCCCCCCTTCTCTTTGGCTCTCCCCCCCTTCTCTTTGGCCCCCCCCTTCTCTTTGGCTCTCCCCCCCCTTCTCTTTGGCTCTCCCCCCTTCTCTTTGGCTCTCCCCCCCTTCTCTTTGGCTCTCTCTCTCCCCCCTCTTTGGCTCTCCCCCCCCTTCTCTTTGGCTCTCCCCCCCTCCCCCCCTTCTCTTTGTCTCTCCCCCCCCTTCTCTTTGGCTCCCCCCCCTTCACTTTGGCTCTCCCCCCCTCCCCCCCCCTTCTCTTTGTCTCTCCCACCAATTTACTTCCTTTATATATATATATATATATATATACCAGTACTAAAGCCCGTGTACACGGGCCATTTTTTGCAGTACAGCGGTTCCACCCCTTGCACTCTCCCCCCTCTCTTTTGCTCTCTCTTCCCCCCTCTCTTTTGCTTTCTCTCCCCCCTCTCCTTTGCTTTCTCTCTCCCCTCTTTTGCTCTCTCTCTCCCCTCTTTTGCTCTCTCTCTCCCCTCTTTGGCTCTCTCCCTCCTTTCTTTTGCTCTCTCTCCCCCCTCTTTTGTTCTCTCCCCCCTCTTTTGTTCTCTCCCGCCTCTTTGGCTCTCTCCCCCCCCCTCTTTGGTTCTCCTCCCCCCTCTTTGGCTCTCCTCCCCCCTCTTTGGCTCTCCCCCCCCCCTTTGGCTCTCTCCCCCCCCTCTTTGGCTCTCTCCCCTCTTTTGCTCTCTCTCCTCTTTGGCTCTCTCTTCCCTTTGGCTCTCCCCCCCCCCCTTTGGCTCCCCCCCCCCTTTGGCTCTCCCCCCCCTTTGGCTCCCCCCCTTTGGCTCTCTCCCCCGCCTTTGGCTCTCCCCCTTTGGCTCTCTCCCCCCCCTTTGGCTCTCTCCCCCCCCTCTTTGGCTCTCCCCCCCCTCTTTGGCTCCCCCCCCTCTTTGGCTCTGCCCCCCCTCTTTGGCTCTGCCCCCCCCCCCCCCCTTTGGCTCTCTCCCCCCCCTTTGGCTCTCTCCCCCCCTCTTTGGCTCCCCCCACTCTTTGGCTCTGCCCCCCCTTTTTGGCTCTCCCCCCCTTTATCTCTCTCCCCCCCCCTTTGGCTCTCCCCCCCCCCCCTCTTTGGCTCTCTCCCCCCCCCGCTCTTTGGCTCTCCCCCCCCTCTTTGGCTCTCTCCCCCCCCCTCTTTGGCTCTCCCCCCCCCTTTTTGGCTCTCTCTCCCCCCTCTTTGGCTCTCTCTCCTTTTTGGCTCTTTTTCCTCTTTGGCTCTCTCTCTCCCCCCTCTTAGGCTCTCCTTTCCCCCTTCTCTTTGGCTCTCCCCACCCCCTCCCGCCCTTCTCTTTGGCTCTGCCCCCCCCTTTGGCTCTCTCCCCCCCCTTTGGCTCTCTCCCCCCCCTCTTTGGCTCCCCCCACTCTTTGGCTCTGCCCCCCCTTTTTGGCTCTCCCCCCCTTTATCTCTCTCCCCCCCCTTTGGCTCTTTCCCCCCCCTCTTTGGCTCTCTCCCCCCCCTCTTTGGCTCTCCCCCCCTCTTTGGCTCTCTCCCCCCCCTCTTTGGCTCTCTCTCCTTTTTAGCTCTTTTTCCTCTTTGGCTCTCTCTCTCCCCCCTCTTAGGCTCTCCTTCCCCCCCTTCTCTTTGGCTCTCCCCACCCCCTCCCCCCCTTCTCTTTGGCTCTCCCGCCGCTTCTCTTTGGCTCCCCCCTTCTCTTTGGCTCTCCCCCCCTTCTCTTTGGCCCCCCCCTTCTCTTTGGCTCTCCCCCCCCTTCTCTTTGGCTCTCCCCCCTTCTCTTTGGCTCTCCCCCCCCCCCTTCTCTTTGGCTCTCTCTCTCCCCCCTCTTTGGCTCTCCCCCCCCTTCTCTTTGGCTCTCCCCCCCTCCCCCCCTTCTCTTTGTCTCTCCCCCCCCTTCTCTTTGGCTCCCCCCCCTTCACTTTGGCTCTCCCCCCCTCCCCCCCCCCTTCTCTTTGTCTCTCCCACCAATTTACTTCCTTTATATATATATATATATATATATATATATACCAGTACTAAAGCCCGTGTACACGGGCCATTTTTTGCAGTACAGCGGTTCCACCCCTTGCACTCTCCCCCCTCTCTTTTGCTCTCTCTTCCCCCCTCTCTTTTGCTTTCTCTCCCCCCTCTCCTTTGCTTTCTCTCTCCCCTCTTTTGCTCTCTCTCTCCCCTCTTTTGCTCTCTCTCTCCCCTCTTTGGCTCTCTCCCTCCTTTCTTTTGCTCTCTCTCCCCCCTCTTTTGTTCTCTCCCGCCTCTTTGGCTCTCTCCCCCCCCCTCTTTGGTTCTCCTCCCCCCTCTTTGGCTCTCCTCCCCCCTCTTTGGCTCTCCCACCCCCCCCTTTGGCTCTCTCCCCCCCCCTCTTTGGCTCTCTCCCCTCTTTTGCTCTCTCTCCTCTTTGGCTCTCTCTTCCCTTTGGCTCTCCCCCCCCCCCTTTGGCTCTCCCCCCCCCTTTGGCTCTCTCCCCCGCCTTTGGCTCTCCCCCTTTGGCTCTCTCCCCCCCCTTTGGCTCTCTCCCCCCCCTCTTTGGCTCTCCCCCCCCTCTTTGGCTCCCCCCCTCTTTGGCTCTGCCCCCCCTCTTTGGCTCTGCCCCCCCCTTTGGCTCTCTCCCCCCCCTTTGGCTCTCTCCCCCCCTCTTTGGCTCCCCCCACTCTTTGGCTCTGCCCCCCCTTTTTGGCTCTCCCCCCCTTTATCTCTCTCCCCCCCCTTTGGCTCTTCCCCCCCCTCTTTGGCTCTCTCCCCCCCTCTTTGGCTCTCTCCCCCCCCGCTCTTTGGCTCTCCCCCCCCTCTTTGGCTCTCTCCCCCCCCCTCTTTGGCTCTCCCCCCCCCCTTTTTGGCTCTCTCTCCCCCCTCTTTGGCTCTCTCTCCTTTTTGGATCTTTTTCCTCTTTGGCTCTCTCTCTCCCCCCTCTTAGGCTCTCCTTTCCCCCTTCTCTTTGGCTCTCCCCACCCCCTCCCGCCCTTCTCTTTGGCTCTCCCCCCGCTTCTCTTTGGCTCCCCCCCTTCTCTTTGGCTCTCCCCCCTTCTCTTTGGCCCCCCCCTTCTCTTTGGCTCTCCCCCCCCTTCTCATTGGCTCTCCCCCTTCTCTTTGGCTCTCCCCCCCTTCTCTTTGGCTCTCTCTCTCCCCCCTCTTTGGCTCTCCCCCCCCCTATTCTTTGGCTCTCCCCCCCCTCCCCCCCTCCCCCCCCCTTCTCTTTGTCTCTCCCCCCCTTCTCTTTGGCTCCCCCCTGCTTCACTTTGGCTCTCCCCCCCTCCCCCCCTTCTCTTTGTCTCTCCCCCCCTCCTCTTTGGCTCCCCCCCCCTTCTCTTTGGCTCTCCCCCCCTTCTCTTTGGCTCCCCCCCTTCTCTTTGGCTCTCCCCCCTTCTCTTTGGCTCCCCCCCTTCTCTTTGGCTCTCCCCCCCCTTCTCTTTGGCTCCCCCCCTTCTCTTTGGCTCTCCCCCCCCCCCTTCTCTTTGGCTCCCCCCCTTCTCTTTGGCTCCCCCCCTTCTCTTTGGCTCTCCCCCCCCCTTCTCTTTGGCTCTCCCCCCCCTTCTCTTTGGCTCTCCCCCCCCTTCTCTTTGGCTCTCCCCCCCTTCTCTTTGGCTCTCCCCCCCCTTCTCTTTGGCACCCCCCCCTTCTCTTTGGCTCTCCCCCCCTTCTCTTTGGCTCTCCCCCCCTTCTCTTTGGCTCTCCACCCCCCCTTCTCTTTGGCTCCCCCCCCCTTCACTTTGGCTCTCCCCCCCCCCTTCTCTTTGGCTCTCCCCCCCTTCTCTTTGGCTATCCCCCCCCCTTCTCTTTGGCTCTCCCCCCCTTCTCTTTGGCTCCCCCCCCTTCTCTTTGGCTCTCCCCCACCTTCTCTTTGGCTCTCCCCCCACCTTCTCTTTGGCTCTCTCCCCCCCTTCTCTTTGGCTCTCCCCCCCCCCCCTTCTCTTTGGCTCTCCCCCCCCCCTTCTCTTTGGCTCTCCCCCCCCTTCTCTTTGGCTCTCCCCCCCTCTCTTTGGCTCTCCCCCCCTTCTCTTTGGCTCCCCCCCCTTCTCTTTGGCTCTCCCCCCCCTTCTCTTTGGCTCTCCCCCCCCCCTTCTCTTTGGCTCTCCCCCCCCCTTCTCTTTGGCTCTCCCCCCCCTTCTCTTTGGCTCTCCCCCCCCTTCTCTTTGGCTCTCCCCCCCCTTCTCTTTGGCTCTCCCCCCCCCTTCTCTTTGGCTCTCCCCCTCCTTCTCTTTGGCTCTCTCCCCCCCTCTTTGGCCCTTCTCCCCCCCCCCCTCCTGCTCCCTCTCTGGCTCTGTCTTCACATTGCGGGACCCCGCCCGGCCACGCCCCATCGCGGCGACACCCGCCCGGCCACGCCCCTCGCGACGCCCGGCCACGCCCCTCACGACGCCCGGTCACGCTCCCATCGCAACGCTCCCGTCGGCCACAAACAGCTGTGAGGTCTGGGGAGCGCGTGGCCGCTTCTCACGCAGCAGACCTCACAGCTGTTGAGTAGCTTACCTCGTGCTCCCCAGACCTCACAGCTGTTTGTGTACCTCGCGCTCCCTATCTCAAGGCCAAGTGTGTTTGTCTCTACTGCGCATGACAGCTTCGGACAAACACACTTGGCCTTTTATAATATAGGATATATATATATATATATATACACACACACACACACATATATACAGTATATACTGTATATATATATATATATATATATATATATATATATATTTGTTTTTTAACAAAGTGATCACAATCTTTCTAAGTCAACCACATATGACCTTGTTAACACACAATATTTAATCTCCCATTTTCCCAAAACAGAACTCTATAGATAATGGATGTCGGTCACTGAAATACCAAATTGCTTAATATATTATAACTATAAATGTAAAAAAGGGTATGAAAACTATATTTGATGCCAAAGAGTGACCAAGGCTGCACTAAAGCTTGAACAACATTTATTCACATATATTAACAGAGCATTGCAATAAATAAAACAATAAGGACAAAAGGCATAGGCAATTATTCATCAAGCCGTCAACTTACTTGCATTCGACGGCACCAATACGCTCGCCTAAGACCGCCTAACATCGCTGCCGCGGACCTGAATACGTTCTCCAAAATTATCAAAAAAGCTGTCAAAAAGCTATGCACCAAGTATAAAGCGATGAGCAGCGAACTGTTGTTAACTAACATTGCTGCTCTTTGGCTTTTTCCCAGCTTTATTGGTACCCTGTCACTAAACACCCACACTATACTATACTGTTTACCCCCTATACTGCCGCTCCCAGAGCCCAACGCAACTCTAATAAATGTATTAATCCCTAAACCGCTGCTCACGGACCCCGCCACAACTAAATAAAGCTCACTCCCTTAGCTGTCCCCGGACAGACATACCGATTTTCTGCTTAGAAGTCCTTTACAATGGCATGTGGCTACTGAGGAATTTTTTAGGTAAAATATCTTTCTTTTTTACATAGAGATGTTCAGGTGATATTTTCTGTGAGCTTTTTACAGCTATGCTGTATCACTTTCAAGTGTTTCAACATTTGGGTATCATGGCCCTTTAAATATACCCAAATCTCCCACTTTATCACTACAAGCCCATATAAAACGGATTTTATCAGACCCCTGACTGCATTTGAATCCTTATGTTTCAAACAAATACCAATCAAAAATCATCTTTCTCTGTCAATTCGACTTTTACAGATAGCTAGACATGCCTCCCTCCCTGATTACACTAACAGATGCAAATACAAAATTTGTTTTTTTAGCACACCTTACAAAAAGTTTAAATCAACATCTGGGAGTGCTGCCAATATTACCCAGTAATTACACAAACAAAGAGGTATCAGCGTACATCCATTTTCCAAAGCACAACATATTTTTTACTGCTGCAAAAAATTGCCTGCAAATACATCAAGAGACAACTATTCTTTTTTAAATAATATTGGGAACTTAGTCACACAATATGGTCATACACTAACAGATGGCAAACATACCTAACTACACAGATAGATATGAAAGAATGGGATATAATTCTGATTATCCTAGCTTGTGAAGGTATAATCTAGATTTTATTAAAGACACAGAGACGAGTATTTTGCATATCTTTCTTTATACTACTCAATGCAGCATTTTAAAGTGATGATAAAGAAGTGAATAAAACATTAAAACAATACAGATAAAACATGGTAAACATAAGTAGTCAATGAAATGGGTACTTTTGAGAAAACAGAAAAAATGGACCAATGGGATGTGTCATAGCTTCCATAAACTGTCCAATACGTTCCCCAACTTCCTCTTTCTTGCTTGATGCTGAAGATCCAAAAATTGATAATCACAGAAAAAAGTTCCATCATGAAAACAAAAACCAACAGAAGCATTACAATCCAACCGGAAATGAAAAGACGTCTTTTAATTCCAAAACCCAGAGCGGTAGAGGATAACCAGGTGTCAGGGTTTAAGTCTTGCCGTGTCCTGTAAGGCAAGGAATTATTATCAAGAACCTCAACTGCTGAGTTATAAAAGAAAATATTAAAACAGTATATGTGTAGTTACATTGATAACTGGGTTTTATCATAAATTACATTCCAAGTAATTGATAAGCCCAGACATCAGAGTTCAAGTTAATAGTGGGGGTTAATGGTGATTACACTATAGCTGCCACCTGTGAATGATCACTAAATATTTGCAGCAGTGTAACACTTAAAATCCCCAGTTTTGGAATAAATGGTATATACAAATATATTTACAAGCTTGCTAGGTTATGATATCACTTAGATACTGAGAATCTCAGAATAGAGCAGGTAATAGTATTTTCATAGCTTAAGTAACTGAGAGAATATATTAAAGGTTATAATGATATCAATGCCAAAGATCGTTTCAACTCTTATGAATATCAGAGGATTAGCTAAAACTAAAATGTGCATAATAATCCTGATACTGAGGAGACTGAAAGTATGAGGCAGGTCTTACTTGTTATATGTTTAAGGTTGATCCGATACAGTTAGTAACTTGCAAGTCCTGGCAGAGTAGGAGAGAGATCAGCAGCTCAGTCTGTTGCTGCAGTGTGGAGCGAGTTGGCGTGTGACGTCACCGCTCTGTGTAAATCCGGAAATGACAGGCAGAGGCAGAAGCACACTCGTAAGATGAGAAGGAAGGCATGGCTGTAGCAGTCCAATAACAGGAAGACTCCAATACTAAGCAACTTGGAGACTGTGATGTGGAGTTATATACTGGCTAAAACAGAAAAGGTACTTCCATATTTAAAGGGATATGACACCAGGATTCTTTGAACTGGGAGAAACAATTCCGAGGATTGGAAGGGATTGATTGTAGTGAAGAGTGGAGAGGGATGAAACCACTTTTCAATAAGTCTTCATGATTAGTTGGTAGCTGAAACCAAACAAAATGTTAATAATGAGAAACAATAAGGGAGGGTACATACAGAGGTGGGAAAATACTCGTCTCTGTGTCTTTAATAAAATCTAGATTATACCTTCACAAGCTAGGATAATCGGAATTTTATTACAAGACCAGAGACTCCTATTTTGCTAGTTTAAAGCAAATATTAAATAAATAAATTGTTAGCTGGATGAAGAATGGGTTTGAAATAAAACTGTTTAAAAATAGAGTCAGAAGACCAATCTGCAGAAAATAAAATTTGTTGTAAGGGGGTAACTTTAAGGTAAGCTTTAGAAGCAGCGGAACCTCTAACAGAATGAGCAGAAAATATTGAAATATCAATACCAGCTTCTTTTATAACCCACTTCACCCAGCGGGAAATAGAAGTAAAGAAAACCTTAGAATTAAAATCTAAAGCACCAACATCAGAAACTCTATGAAAAGAAATAAGACATAGGCCTAGATTTGGAGTTTGGCGGTAGATGGGCTGTTAACGCTACGCTGGCTTTTTTCTGGCCGCACCATAAAATTAACTCTGGTATCGAGAGTTCAAAAAAATGCTGCGTTAGGCTCCAAAAAAGGAGCGTAGAGCATTTTTACCGCAAATGCAACTCTCGATACCAGAGTTGCTTACGGACGCGGCCAGCCTCAAAAACGTGCTCGTGCACGATTCCCCCATAGGAAACAATGGGGCTGTTTGAGCTGAAAAAAAACCTAACACCTGCAAAAAAGCAGCGTTCAGCTCCTAACGCAGCCCCATTGTTTCCTATGGGGAAACACTTCCTACGTCTGCACCTAACACTCTAACATGTACCCCGAGTCTAAACACCCCTACCCTTACACTTATTAACCCCTAATCTGCCGCCCCCGCTATCGCTGACCCCTGCATTATATTATTAACCCCTAATCTTCCGCTCCGTAAACCGCCGCAACTTACATTATCCCTATGTACCCCTAATCTGCTGCCCCTAACACCGCCGACCCCTATATTATATTTATTAAATCCTAACCTGCCCCCCACAACGTCGCCGACACCTGCCTACACTTATTAACCCCTAATCTGCCGAGCGGACCTGAGCGCTACTATAATAAAGTTATTAACCCCTAATCCGCCTCACTAACCCTATCATAAATAGTATTAACCCCTAATCTGCCCTCCCTAACATCGCCGACACCTAACTTCAATTATTAACCCCTAATCTGATGACCGGAGCTCATCGCTACTATAATAAATGGATTAACCCCTAAAGCTAAGTCTAACCCTAACACTAACACCCCCCTAACTTAAATATAATTTAAATCTAACGAAATTAATTAACTCTTATTAAATAAATTATTCCTATTTAAAGCTAAATACTTACCTGCAAAATACATCCTAATATAGCTACAATATAAATTATAATTATATTGTAGCTATTTTAGGATTAATATTTATTTTACAGGCAACTTGGTAATTATTTTAACCAGGTACAATAGCTATTACATAGTTAAGAACTATTTAATAGTTACCTAGTTAAAATAATAACAAAATTACCTGTAAAATAAATCCTAACCTAAGTTATAATTAAACCTAACACTACCCTATCAATAAATTAATTAAATAAAATACCTACAATTACCTACAATTAACCTAACACTACACTATCAATAAATAAATTAAATACAATTGCTACAAATAACTACAATTACATAAACTAACTAAAGTACAAAAAATAAAAAAGAACTAAGTTACAAAAAATAAAAAAATATTTACAAACATAAGAAAAATATTACAACAATTTTAAACTAATTACACCTACTCTAAACCCCCTAATAAAATAACAAAGACCCCCAAAATAAAAAAATGCCCTACCCTATTCTAAATTAATAGAGTTAAAAGCTCTTTTACCTTACCAGCCCTGAACAGGGCCCTTTGCGGGGCATGCCCCAAGAAAATCTTTTGCCTGTAAAAAAAAACATACAATACCCCCCCCCAACATTACAACCCACCACCCACACATCCTGGCATCCGGTGCTGAAGAGATCCAGAAGAGGCTCCAAAGTCTTCCTCCTATCCGGCAACAAGAGGACATCCGGACCGGCAAACATCTTCTCCAAGCGGCATCTTCGATCTTCTTCCATCCGGTGCGGAGCGGGTCCATCTTGAATCAGCCGACGCGGATCCATCCTCTTCTTCCGGCGTCTCCCGATGAATGATGGTTCCTTTAAGGGACGTCATCCAAGATGGCGTCCCTCGAATTCCGATTGGCTGATAGGATTCTATCAGCCAATCGGAATTAAGGTAGGAATATTCTGATTGGCTGATGGAATCAGCCAATCAGAATCAAGTTCAATCCTATTGGCTGATCCAATCAGCCAATCAGATTGAGCTCGCATTCTATTGGATGATCGGAACAGCCAATAGAATGCGAGCTCAATCTGATTGGCTGATTGGATCATCCAATAGGATTGAACTTGATTCTGATTGGCTGATTCCATCAGCCAATCAGAATATTTCTACCTTAATTCCGATTGGCTGGTAGAATCCTATCAGCCAATCGGAATTCGAGGGACGCCATCTTGGATGACGTCCCTTAAAGGAACCGTCATTCGTCGGGAGACGCCGGAAGAAGAGGATGGATCCGCGTCGGCTGATTCAAGATGGACCCGCTCCGCACCGGATGGAAGAAGATCGAAGATGCCGCTTGGAGAAGATGTTTGCCGGTCTGGATGTCCTCTTCTTGCCGGATAGGAGGAAGACTTTGGAGCCTCTTCTGGACCTCTTCAGCACCGGATGCCAGGACGGATCGGTGATACCTGGATGGTGAAGACAAGGTAGGAAGATCTTCAGGGGCTTAGTGTTAGGTTTATTTAAGGGGGGTTTGGGTTAGATTAGGGGTATGTGGGTGGTGGGTTGTAATGTTGGGGGGGGTATTGTATGTTTTTTTTTACAGGCAAAAGAGCTGATTTTCTTGGGGCATGCCCCGCAAAGGGCCCTGTTAAGGGCTGGTAAGGTAAAAGAGCTTTTAACTCTATTAATTTAGAATAGGGTAGGGCATTTTTTTATTTTGGGGGTCTTTGTTATTTTATTAGGGGGCTTAGAGTACGTGTAATTAGTTTAAAATTGTTGTAATATTTTTCGTATGTTTGTAAATATTTTTTTATTTTTTGTAACTTAGTTCTTTTTTATTTTTTGTACTTTAGTTAGTTTATGTAATTGTAGTTATTTGTAGCAATTGTATTTAATTTATTTATTGATAGTGTAGTGTTAGGTTAATTGTAGGTAATTGTAGGTATTTTTTTTAATTAATTTATTGATAGGGTAGTGTTAGGTTTAATTATAACTTAGGTTAGGATTTATTTTACAGGTAATTTTGTTATTATTTTAACTAGGTAACTATTAAATAGTTCTTAACTATTTAATAGCTATTGTACCTGGTTAAAATAATTACCAAGTTGCCTGCAAAATAAATATTAATCCTAAAATAGCTACAATATAATTATAATTTATATTGTAGCTATATTAGGATGTATTTTACAGGTAAGTATTTAGCTTTAAATAGGAATAATTTATTTAATAAGAGTTAATTAATTTCGTTAGATTTAAATTATATTTAAGTTAGGGGGGTGTTAGTGTTAGGGTTAGACTTAGCTTTAGGGGTTAATCCATTTATTATAGTAGCGATGAGCTCCGGTCGTCAGATTAGGGGTTAATAATTGAAGTTAGGTGTCGGCGATGTTAGGGAGGGCAGATTAGGGGTTAATACTATTTATGATAGGGTTAGTGAGGCGGATTAGGGGTTAATAACTTTATTATAGTAGCGCTCAGGTCCGCTCGGCAGATTAGGGGTTAATAAGTGTAGGCAGGTGTCGGCGACGTTGAGGGGGGCAGATTAGGGGTTAATAAATATAATATAGGGGTCGGCGGTGTTAGGGGCAGCAGATTAGGGGTACATAAGTATAACGTAGGTGGCGGTCGGCAGATTAGGGGTTAAAAAAATTTCTTCGAGTTGCGGCGATGTGGGGGGACCTCAGTTTAGGGGTACATAGGTAGTTTATGGGTGTTAGTGTACTTTAGGGTACAGTAGTTAAGAGCTTTATGAACCGGCGTTAGCCCAGAAAGCTCTTAACTCCTGCTTTTTTCCGGCGGCTGGAGTTTTGTCGTTAGAGCTCTAACGCTCACTTCAGAAACGACTCTAAATACCGGCGTTAGGAAGATCCCATTGAAAAGATAGGATACGCAATTGACGTAAGGGGATCTGCGGTATGGAAAAGTCGCGGCTGAAAAGTGAGCGTTAGACCCTTTTTTGAGTGACTCCAAATACCGGCGGTAGCCTAAAACCAGCGTTAGGAGCCTCTAACGCTGGTTTTCACGGCTACCGCCGAACTCTAAATCTACGCCATAGTAAGGTAGCTAATTTAGCAGAAAGTTGTTTCAGGGAAAGAAGGTTATTAGAAGGCCAAGATTTGAAAAGAGAAAAAATCTTATCTACGTCCCAGAAAGAATTATATTTAGGAGTAGGAGGACGTTTCAGTATAATGGCTTTTAAAAGTCTACAAATAAGGGGATGTTGCCCAATAGGAAAATTATTTAATAAAGCATGTTTAGCCGAAATAGCAGATCGATATAAATTGATAGATCTGTAGGCTAAACCTGATTCAAAAAGAGAGGTTAAGAAATTGATAATATGATTTATATCAGCTGAAAGGGGATCCAAGTTCCTAGCCAAACACCAGCAAGACCACTTTGTCCAAGTGTAAAAATAAGATTTTCGGGTGCCTGGGGCCCAAGATTCTTGCATGAGAGATTTAGCTCCTTCAGAAAGTCCTTCGAAAGGAAAGGAATCCCCAAAATTGACCAAGCGATGAGACGGAGTGAGTCTTGAAGAATGAGTTCATGAAAATCTTCTTCTGGATTGGAAAACAAATGAGGAAGATGAGGAAGGAGAATAGGAAGTTTGAATAACATTTCCAGAAGAGAAGGGTACCACGGTTAAGTTGGCCAAAGGGGAGTTATTAGTAGAAAAAAATTTTTGTCTCTGCGAACCACAGCAATTGTTCTCGAAATCATCGAGAAAGGAGGGAAGGCATATGATCCTTGAGGAGGCCAGAGTTGGAGAAAGGCATCTATTGCTGCTGCTTCTGGATCCAGTCTCCAACTGTAATAAGGGAGAATTTGGAAATTCAGACGAGATGCAAAAAGATCGAGATTGAAAGGACCTCTGAGGTGAGAAAGAGAAAGAAAAACTTCTCTGTTGAGTCTCCAGTTGCTGTAATCCATCAGAAAACGGGAACCCCAATCTGCTGCTGTGTTTGAGAGACCCAGAATGTATTCTGCTTTCACAAAAATATTCCTGTCTAAACACAAATGGATGAATTCTTTGGTAATATTGGAAAGATCTCTGGATTTCGTACCTCTCAAACGGTTCAGATAACGAACTGCAGAGATATTGTCCATGCAAAGTAAAATGGTAACTGGAGAAGAGATTTTTACAAAACTCTTGACAGTGAAAGAACCTGCTAGCAGTTCTAGACAATTTATATGGAATCGCTTTTCTATCAGAGACCATTTTCCTCCTGTGATGGAAGGACCGCAGCGAGCACCCCAGCCGGACCTGCTGGCATCTGATTCAATGATAAAATCTGGGGAGTTGCCAAAAATAGCTCTCTCATTCCATGCTTCCATATGAGAGAGCCACCAGGAGAGTTCCTCTTTGGCTTCTGGCGAGAGCTGCATTAAGTGAGAGAGTAAGAAAACCCTTTTTGTAAATGGCAAATCTTGAGACGTTGTAATTCCCGATAGTGTAGAGGAGCAGGAAATATAGCCTGAATGGAGGATGAAAGTAACCCTACTATTCTGGCTATATTCCTGATAGGAATAAATTGAGCTGAGAGGGTACAACATATTTCTTTCTTGATGTTTTTTATTTTGTCTGGAGGTAAACTGAGGGTAGATTTGGAAGTATCTATGGAGAAACCCAGAAAAATTAGAGATTGGGTAGGAATCAGGACAGATTTCTGTTTGTTTATTACAGAGAGTGCAGAATTATTAGGCAAATGAGTATTTTGACCACATCATCCTCTTTATGCATGTTGTCTTACTCCAAGCTGTATAGGCTCGAAAGCCTACTACCAATTAAGCATATTAGGTGATGTGCATCTCTGTAATGAGAAGGGGTGTGGTCTAATGACATCAACACCCTATATCAGGTGTGCATAATTATTAGGCAACTTCCTTTCCTTTGGCAAAATGGGTCAAAAGAAGGACTTGACAGGCTCCGAAAAGTCAAAAATAGTGAGATATCTTGCAGAGTGATGCAGCACTCTTAAAATTGCAAAGCTTCTGAAGTGTAATCATCGAACAATCAAGCGTTTCATTCAAAATAGTCAACAGGGTCGCAAGAAGCGTGTGGAAAAACCAAGGCGCAAAATAACTGCCCATGAACTGAGAAAAGTCAAGCGTGTAGCTGCCAAGATGCCACTTGCCACCAGTTTGGCCATATTTCAGAGCTGCAACATCACTGGAGTGCCCAAAAGCACAAGGTGTGCAATACTCAGAGACATGGCCAAGGTAAGAAAGGCTGAAAGACGACCACCACTGAACAAGACACACAAGCTGAAACGTCAAGACTGGGCCAAGAAATATCTCAAGACTGATTTTTCTAAGGTTTTATGGACTGATGAAATGAGAGTGAGTCTTGATGGGCCAGATGGATGGGCCTGTGGCTGGATTGGTAAAGGGCAGAGAGCTCCAGTCCGACTCAGACGCCAGCAAGGTGGAGGTGGAGTACTGGTTTGGGCTGGTATCATCAAAGATGAGCTTGTGGGGCCTTTTCGGGTTGAGGATGGAGTCAAGCTCAACTCCCAGTCCTACTGCCAGTTTCTGGAAGACACCTTCTTCAAGCAGTGGTACAGGAAGTAGTCTGCATCCTTCAAGAAAAACATGATTTTCATGCAGGACAATGCTCCATCACACGCGTCCAAGTACTCAACAGCGTGGCTGGCAAGAAAGGGTATAAAAAGAAAATCTAATGACATGGCCTCCTTGTTCACCTGATCTGAACCCCATTGAGAACCTGTGGTCCATCATCAAATGTGAGATTTACAAGGAGGGAAAACAGTACACCTCTCTGAACAATGTCTGGGAGGCTGTGGTTGCTGCTGCACGCAATGTTGATGGTGAACAGATCAAAACACTGACAGAATCCATGGATGGCAGGCTTTTGAGTGTCCTTGCAAAGAAAGGTGGCTATATTGGTCACTTATTTGTTTTTGTTTTGTTTTTGAATGTCAGAAATGTATATTTGTGAATGTTGAGATGTTATATTGGTTTCACTGGTAAAAATAAATAATTGAAATGGGTATATATTTGTTTTTGTTAAGTTGCCTAATAAGTATGCACAGTAATAGTCACCTGCACACACAGATATCCCCCTAAAATAGCTATAACTAAAAACAAACTAAAAACTGCTTCCAAAACTATTCAGCTTTGATATTAATGAGTTTTTTGGGTTCATTGAGAACATGGTTGTTGTTCAATAATAAAACTAATCCTCAAAAATACAACTTGCCTAATAATTCTGCACTCCCTGTATAAAACCTAGATTCTCCAGAAGATGAATGGTAAGGGATTATTGATTTTGAAGAGAAATTAAATTCTGGTTCATAATTAGAATGTAGTCTAAGTAAATAATTAGACGGACTCCTCTGAGTCTTAACCAGCCCATAACTGGTTTTAATAATTTTGTAAATATCCAAGGAGCCAAAGAAAGACCAAAAGGAAGACAAGTAAAACTCCAACATTGGTCTTTCCAAGGAAAAGTAAGGAATTTCCGATGTTCCGGGGCAATAGGAAGGGTCAGGTAAGTATCTGTAAGATCTAAACGAATTAGCCAATCGTTTTCTCTGAGACAGTCTCTTAACAGATGAATTCCTTCAATTTTAAAATCATTATAGGAAACAAAGGAGTTTAATTCTCTTAAGTTCATAACAGGACGGAATTGGCCATTTTTCTTTTTTACAAGGAAAAGATTGCTGAGGAATAAATCCTGAGAAAATTATGTGCTTTGTATGGCTTGTTTTTGAAAAAGAGTTAAAACTTCTGATTGAACCAGATTTTGATCTTCTATCGAAAATTGTATGGGACGAGGTCTTAAGATCTGAACAGGAGGGGAAGAAAATTATATCAGAACACCTTGAACCGATTGAAGAATCCAAGGGTCTGATGTTATTAGATTCCAATTTTGAACAAAAAAAGCGAGTCTGCCACCAAGATTTTCTGAGAAAGAAGGAAGAAAAGAAGGAAAAAGTGGACTTACTTGTAGGGGGGGCGAGATCTTGCTCTGGAACGCTGACCCCTTTGGAAGCATGGTCTGGATCAAGATGGAAAGAACTGTGAGGTGGAAGGATCTTGAAAAGATCGATGGAAGGGTTGCTGAAACTGCTGCTGATGTTGGAATTGAGGTCTTGTTTGATAGTTTGTGCGGCCAGGAAAGCGACCTCTGCCTTTCCCGGCCCTGTCGGAAAAATTGTTTGGGTAAAAGATTTTACGAACTGAAGTTCTAACTTTATTGAGATTTGAAAAAGTATTAATGTAGTTATTAAGGTCCTTTAGGAAAATATCCCCAAAAAGAAGACCATTAGAATCAGAGTATAATTCATTATTAGCATTGTCACAAATTTTGGGTTTGATTTTTCGTAAAATATTTTTTCTATGTTTGATGATTATAGCTGAAATAGCATTTCCAATAAAAGAAAGAATTCTTTGAACCCATTCCCTAACTAGAAAGGGGTCTAAAGGGGAATTTTCCAATACAGCCTGTTCAGAAATTTTGAAAAGTTTGGAAATTGGGCCAACTGAGTCTAATAGTTTATCTTGGCATGTTTTCCATGCCTGATCCATGCCCTTCTTGACTTTATAACCAGGGGAACCTATAAATTAATTAATTTTGGGATCAATTTCAGGAGTAATGCAGGAATTCTTAAGAAGAAGAGGACGAGGGCATTGAGCTCTCATTTTGTTACGAGATTGTTTTTTGAGGGGAAATTTTAGTTGGAAATCAATAAAAGTGGCTACGTCTAAAGAAGGGCACCATTCGGAGGATCTTGGGTGGTGTAAGCCATCTGCACAAAATTTTGGGTTACCAAGACAATCAAAAAATTTTGAACTCTCATTTTTTGAGGATTTTGATTTTTTAAGAAATATTTTACATTTTTTGGCCTTAGGGGAATCTGAATCTGTGGAAAAATTATCCGATATATCCTCAAAATCAGAGTTGGATAATTCTTCTGTGGAAGAATCAGAGTTAGAAGATAAGACCACTTTTTTAAATTTTTTCATAGATAAAGTTTCAGAAATGTTAGATCCCATTTGTAACCCCTTGGGATTAGGGGAATGTTTAGCGGATGTTTTCCTTCCTTTGCCGCCAGGAATTGAAGTGTCAGCCAGAGTCTGACGAGACTTGGAAAGTAATTTCTTGCTTGCTAAAACAGAGGCAGAAAAAGGTCTTTTTCTTTTAAAAATTGCTTTAGGGTTAGGCTGTTGGGATAGGACTTTAGTCTTATGAGACATCATTTTCCCCATAGAGTTGTCAATCATAGATTGCACAGATTGTGCAGTAAGGGGTTCATTAGGTTCAGATATTTGTGACATGTTAAATAATAAATTATTTGAAATATTGAAAATATTTTTTTTTAATTAGCTATAGAAAGAACTTCAGTCAATAAAACAAACACCTCAAAAGAGTTGTAGGCAAAAAACGTTATATAAATAAATAATTTGTTTCCTACAAACTTGTTGAAAAAACAGAAATAACATGTAATACTTATTAAAGTACTATAATACCATCTAGTGGCAAGTAATTTATATTGTCTTTGACAAAAAACGGATACTAAATATTAGTAAGAGTATGCGGTATAGCACTCGTTGTGACAGGAGCCCAGCTGATGTGAAGTGAGAGAAAAAACGGCTACGTCAGTGGGCGGGAAAAAAGGAGGTGGGAATATAGAAGGAGAGAGAAGAGATGACGCTGCAAGATGGCGGGCGGCTGCACGAGCCGTCAACTGAAAATTTTTACTTAACAAAAGAAGGTAAACTAGAAGTTACGGTAGAGGGAGAAGTGAAAGTACTGGGTAGTGTGGCGGTAGCAATAATGAAGAAGGTAACAAAGTGAAAAAGTAAATATATAGAAGGAAAAGAAAATAATAAAATATTTGAATTAAAATAAAATTCGTAATGAAAAAGGCACAAATAAGTGGTATAATAAAATGAATAAGAATACATAAAACAAAGGGGGAATATTTATATACAAACATTAACAGAATATGAACTATAAATAGATATTAATAAGAGTAAATTTGAAACTTATCCTGCAGTGAGCAGCAAAAGAAAGAGGAAGTTGGGGAATGTATTGGACAGTTTATGGAAGCTATGACACATCCTATTGGTCCATTTTTTCTGTTTTCTCAAAAGTACCCATTTCATTGGTTACTTATGTTTACCATGTTTTATCTGTATTGTTTTAATGTTTTATTCACTTCTGTATCATCACTTTAAAATGCTGCATTGAGTAGTATAAAGAAAGATATGCAAAATAGGAGTCTCTGGCATTGTAATAAAATCATTAAAATTACCCACAAGTCCTCCACTTACCCTCAGATATTAGAATTGAGCTATAAGATTCTCCTTAGATGGTACCTCACCCCCACTGAACTAAATAGCATCTAACTCGGCCAGAACTTCAACGAGTTGTTGTAGGGGATGTGGCAAAAACGTCACTTTACTTCACATGTGGTGGGATTGTGACAACATTTGTTCACTCGGCAGGTTGTAGAAAAACATTTTAGACTACTACTAAACACTGATTTATTCCTAATCCCCAGAATTATACTCTTAAATGACCTTTCCAAAGATCCACTGTAAATTGAGATTACTTCTTCTACAGATTGGCATTAATGCAGCTAAATCTCTAATAGCAAAACATTGGAAAATGGTATTCACTTCTACAGAATCCATGTGGAAAGATAAAGTACAAGAACTATTATCCTTAGAAGAATATGACCATAAGAGACACAGTAAAAACACCCACTTTGCCAAACTACAATTCCTCTGTGAAGATCACCTACACTCCATAAAACATTAAAGACAATATCACCTCCCTCTTTAGACTTGTTTAACATATACACAGGCTTGTGGGATCTCAGTGGTTGGTTCTCTTACTCCCCCCCCCCCCCTTATCAATCCCACTCCACTTCTTCCCTTTTCCCCATCCCTTTATTTACTTACAGTCATTTAAAGTGCTAATGCACTCATCTTTCTAAACTTCGACACAGCGACTACCACAAGGATCCAGATAACAGCAGAGATTTCAATAACACACAGACCACAAGAGATTGTAATGAATAGATATTTATTTTTATACACATTTATCTCTGTATGAAACAGTGATTATTTCTGTTGATTCTGTGTCATGTCAGACTCTAGCTAACCTTGTATACTCAATAAAAAAATTAATTAAAAAAACATCCTCCCACGTGCTAGATACATGGACTTTAAATGTTTTTTTTATTTTATTATTTTCTTTGCAAAGAAACATTGTTCTTATGTTTGTGGGGTATGTCACTGTCCACCAATAGACTATAATGGTTTTGCTTTTCAACTAGGGAGCTTCTATAACACAGACCAGTTCTGCACAAACATACAATTCCTTTCAATTTAAAACTCAAAGGAAACCAATTTTACTTAACCCGTTTTTATCCAAAAAAATATTTTTAAAATGTTAAAATAGTCTTGGGTTTTCATATCAGTGGTAGAATTTTTTTTAGAGTTTAATACCTCTTAAATGTGGTATTTTGGTTCCGTTTTATGGTTGTTGTTGTTTTTAATGCATGTAAATTATAATTATAGCTTTATATTTCTGTATCTCAGCAAAATACTTCCAAACCATTATATAAATACTTTACCCTAAAAATAAACATTGCCAATGTTCGTGAAGATTATTATAGTACATCCAGTTATTATAGCGGCACCTGCCTAGATGTTAAGAACTCAAGCAGATGATGGCTATAAAAGAGATTTTCTTTTTCTAAACTGTTAGTTTTTAATTTTCGTTTGAATATTCTTTTATTGAGGTTTTGCATTTGTGAAAACATACAATAAATGTCTCATAACATAAATGACAGTATTTTCATATAGCTCAATACAATGGAATAAGTAAGAAAAAAATGATTGATAAGATATGGACTTCTGAAACCTCTATTTTAAAGTTTTAAAAGCTTTCAAAGATGAGTGGGTAACTGGCCACTTATGGGCCCTTTGATATAGGCAAAACTAGTAAGGTGTGATAGTCATATCAAAGACCCTATTGGGTCTAATGATAATTATTAGTCATAGAATATAATTATAACAATGGTAGTAAAGTATGAATTTATGTAATATTCATGTTATTTTATCAGTGGGTAAGCACCGCTTGAGATAATACAAAGTAATTAGGCTAAACACATAGTCATGCCCATGATATTAACGTTCTGTCTTCGAAACAAGTAATAACATACAATCTGCATACAATGAAATAAAACCTCGGTTAACACATTTTCCTCCATTGAATTAAAACCACTCTTAGAGGAAATTTAAATGATATAGACAGTCGCAGATGGACCATGAGAGAGAATAAAGATAAAATATTGTGATGTGTTAAATATATACATACGTTAGGATTTTGTGTAGATAGAATGTTATAGCAACTAATATTAAATAGATTTTTAAAAGAGTTAAACGAAAAAAAGAACTAGCTTATGCACCCCATCATGACATATTTCAACATTGGTAGTTAGATCAAACAAAAGTATGAAAATTATAGCTAAATGCTATAGCAACATGAGAACTTATAGTGTTAAATATAAATTTTGAGTATGAACCTAGGGTATAGAATGATATATATTCACATAGATAAATAAGTAGGAGCCCAACAACACTTTGAAAACAGGTATCAGGGTTTGGGAGAGTCATACATATTTATAAATTTAGGTGGTACACTTCAATAAGAGGCTGATGTGGAGTTTCTAATACTGAGATTAACAACCAATTGATGAAAATAAGCACATAAATGTTAATGACACATAAAAGTATTGCCAACCGCATACACTGGATTTGTTAATAACATGTGAGAAAAGAGCTCTTTTTAGGGAGGTTGGCTACTGGACATTTGTAGGTAGGGTAAGTATTGAAACCCATAAGTTGCGAAAATATAACGATAATGACAAATGTATACTAAGCTTATCTATTAGGTGTTTACAAATCTCCCTTGACAAATGTATAGAGCAAAATTAGAAAACAAATACTTGTACTGAGCTGTGTATATCAATTAAAATGGAGGCATGCATGGCAGATGTGAAACAACACTTATCTCTACTATGTATGACATGAATTGCCTTATGTGATAACATAAAAATACAGACAGAATAGGGCAACAAAAAGGAGGGGATGACTTCAAAAGGAAGGGGAGGTAAACTATATCAATGGATTTAAGTTTTAAACCCACTCCAGCAGCTGGTAATCTAGGGGAGAGATGAAGCAAATGTTCCAGAGCTTTTTCTACTCCAGTTGTGGTAGTCAGACCTGTTAGTAGAGAGCTACAGCTACAAACATTGGGGACATTATGAAGGAGCAGTAGGTGACTATCTGAAGAGAGGGTCCCTTGATACATGGTGAGTACAGTACCCACAGTCTCTGTCCGTAGGTTATGCCTTATTGTCGGATTATGCTTAGGATGCACTTTATGCAGGGGGAGAGAGGCCATGGCACTATCCATTGCCGTTTTAATCTTCGGCCCCACTGCGAACCATCTTGGGTATAGCTGAGCAGCCTGCTGAGTATCTTTCAAAAGCTGTGGGGTAGAAAGTACCGTGATTTACAGGCGTATACAGTTCCTTCAGCGCCACGTGTCTTCTTGGTGCTCCGACAGCCTCTCCCCCTGCAGGATCAAGTGGCGGTCCTCGGCTTCTACATTATCTCTGGTAGGTGTACGGTAATCTGTAGTAGGTTCTCCACCCCGCAGATGGGATATTTGGAGGCGTAAGTTGGTATAGTAGCTATCCATGGAAACCCCCACGGCAATGATTGCCACTTTCAGTTGCACCACATTATCGCTCTGATATGACGTACCTTCCCCAATTGTCTTGTGCTTACACTTTTTTTCCTCCCCTTGGGCAGGGCTTCCCTTAAAACCTATAGGCGTTTGCAGAATAAAGTGTATAGCTAGAATTAGCAAATTAATATATTTTAACTGTTAACCCCAGTTAAGGGGGGTGCAGGATCTGTGCAGAGAAAGGCCTCTGCTATCCGTGGTCTTACTTGGCTCCAAAGGTATTGCACGTATGACAAACTTGGTGATTCTATATCAGCAGCTTGTTAGTTCAATTAAATCTCCAAGTCTCCTCTCGAATTCTTATCAGAAACCAAAGATATATGAAGGATATTCTGGATTTCTCACGGAGCTCTTGAAAATGTGGCCATATTTGGTCTCTGCTTGGACACGCCCCCAGTTTTTAATTTTACATAAGAACAAATATCTTACTGCTTAACTTAGAAGAATTGCAATTATGTTAAGGTGAAACAATTTTGACATTTAAGTGATATTGCACAGGGGTGTATTCACGTTCGTTGTATACTCCCTCAATGGAACTAAAGGTGCGATGTCAAAAGCCAACAAAATATTCAAAAAGGCTGACAGTACTTTTTAAAGGCAGCATCGCCAAGAGGCACCTTACCATACATTTCAGTGGGTGGCGATGCTGCTCTGATACCGGCAATATTTTCAAAGCAACATCGCCACCTACATCAAAGGTGTAATGTAAAAGATCCCTTTAAACAGTACTGTATGACAATATAATTTACATGTGTCAACAGAAACTCAACCCCTGTTCTTAGAATACAAAAGTAATTTAAACATATCAATAATTCACCTATAGGAGCTGGGGATTTGTGGGTATATGATATATGTATATACATTGTTTAATGTATATGTATTGTACAATATAATGTAAGCTGTAAACATGATTGTACTACTATTTTGTGATAAGACTAAATATGGAGGTAGGAAGGAGCGCCCCAAATAGGGGCTTAAGTGCACTACAGGAAGAGAGCGTGAACAGAAAAGACGCACTTGCTATCGGTCTCACACTTAAGGTTTGTATCACAGGGGCAGCGCAGGTAGCTAGTTACCCACACAGAAATAATTAAACGTAAAAGTAGACAAAAGGAAAGTGGACAAGTGTATACCTATAAGTAAAAACAGCTTAATAAATGTTGCTAAAAAAAGTAGCTTGTTGGGTGAATATAACCAATTGTAAATAAATGTGACCAATGTGTAGCGAATTCAATTGTTTATTTGAAACAGTTAAAAGAAACTGTGTAGTGAGTGACTGTGCTAATAAGAACAAATAATGACGAATTGAAAAAGTGCTTAGGCTAAGCAACAAGAATTGAATAACTAGAGGTGAGTGAAATCTAATAAAATATAAAGAAAATTATCTAGAATTTTTTTTTATAATAGATTAGATCAATTGTTGCTTAGCATAAGCACTTTTTCAATTCATCATTATTTGTATTATTAGCAGTCACTCACTACACAGTTTCTTTTAACTGTTTCAAATAAACAATTGAATTCGCTACACATTGGTCACATTTATTTACAATTGGTTATATTCACCCAACAAGCTACTTTTTTAGCAACATTTATTAACCTGTTTTTACTTATACTGTAGGTATACACTTGTCCACTTTCCTTTTGTCTCCTTTTACGTTCAATTATTTCCATGTGTGCAACTAGCTACCTGCGTTGCCCCTGTGATACAAACCTTAAGTGTGAGACCGATAGAAAGTGTGTCTTTTCTGTTCACGCTCTCTTCCTGTAGTGTACTTAAAGGGACATTAAACCCAGTTTTTTTCTTTCATGATTCAGGTAGAAAATACAATTTTAAACAACAGTCCAATTTACTTCTATTATCTAATTTGCTTCATTCTTAAGATATCCTTTGTTTAAATATAGCAATGCACATGGGTGAGCCAATCACACAAGGCATTTATGTGCATCCACCAATCAGCAGCTTCTGAACCTATCTAGATATGCTTTACAGCAAAGGATATCAAGAGAATGAAGCAAATTAGATAATAGAAGTAAATTAGAAAGTTGTTTAAAATTGCATGCTCTTTCTAAATCATGAAAGAAAAAAACTTTGGTTTAATGTCCCTTTAAGCCCCTATTTGGGGCGTTCCTTCCTACCTCCATATTTAGTCTTATTTCTATCAGTACAATTTCGTTAGGCAATTGTCCAAATTTATCCGAAGTGAGCTTGTATACTATTTTTTTTAGCTCTTGCGCTGTCCCCCTATCATTGTACTGTTACTACTATTTTGTGCCCTTACGCACATATTTTTACTTATTTTAAGATTGTGATTGTGCATTCTTAATATTCATACTTACATTATATTGAGAACACGCATTCACAATTGCAGTATTCATATTTCACAACACTTAGCTCACCTCTTGTAATATGAGTGCTTCAAAAGCACTAATAGCACTCCATTTGCTTTCCATTAAAAGCATAAGATGATTTAATAAGTTCTGGCCTCATCAAAGTGATGGTAAACTTCAGCAATGTGATCAACAATATTTAAAATGCTAAACTAAATAATGGGCACTTTAATCAAATTTATTTAAAATGCTTCATTATTTAAATTATAACCCTTTTCTCTTTTTATCTATTGTGCTGTTCTTCCTCCCATCACGGATCCTCTATTTCTCTCTTCTCTGATGATGCAGGCTCTAGCCAATAGGATCGCACCCCTTTGGCGTCCTGCAAGTTAACTTTCACTCCCCTGTTTTTCTTTGTGCATGTGGCTTATTTTAAGGTGAAACTCTGACTCCATGCACATTCATGTTGTCACGCATGCTCAGTCTGAATTTAAAGGACCCAGACTGACGTCACTGGATGCAACACAGCGATACCTCACAGCGCCTCTTCAGCCAGTTGACTTGCAAGTAATTCTCTTATTCACTGGGTTTATTTCCATTGGCATACATTTGTATTTTATCATATTGCACAATCTAAATAACATTAATTTATGAGAGAGAGTAAGTTTAATTTTGTCATACAGTTATGTTCACTATAGTTATTTCGTAGTGTTATACAAGCGCTATATTTGTGACAAAAAGTACCAATCACTTGATCATTTTTTTAAATTTTTAATTTACAGAACATTACTTCTAACAAATATCCACTGTTTCAAAATTATATTTTTTAAACTAAATACCGTATTGTCCCGAGTATAGGCTGCACCCGATTATAAGTCGCACCCTTAAAGTTTGGTGTTTTTAACAAAATATACACATTAGTAGAACAGTAAAACAGTATTTTATTTAATGAATAGGAAAACATGTACTTGTATTTTTAACACTTTATGGGGTCAATTTATTATTGTGCGGACGTACATGATAAGATGTAGCGTGTCATGTCTGCCGCACATCGATAAATGCCGACAGCATACGCTGTCGGCATATATCATTTCACCAGCTGGCGCAATACTGCCCACTGCAGATTCGCGGCCAATCAGCCCGTATTCGATCGGGCTGATTGCTGTCCACCACCTCAGAGGTGTCTTAGGACCGCTGCTTCTTAACGTCCGCTTCAGGCGGAACTAAAGCTGAGTGGGTCGAAAGCAGCATCCGCTGCTTCATAAATCAACCCCTATGTTTCAATTATGCAGTTAGTCCTGCTTTTGAAGGTATATGTTATATGCTCACAGAAATACGGTAGCTGTACTGTTTTTTTCTAGACTCTCATTGAAACCATTTCTCCCATTTGAAAAAATGACTTGAGAGCAAAAGTGATCAATTAAACTATGGTAACAATAATTCATTAAATTAAAGGGATGCTAAACCCAATTTTTTTATGATTCATATAGAGCATGAAATTTTAAGCAACTTTTTAATTTACACCTACAATCCATTTTTCTTCATTCTCTTGCTATCTTTATTTAAAAAGCAGGAATTTAAAGCTTATGAGACAGTCCATTTTAGGTTCAGCACCCAGAATAGATCTTGCTTATTGGTGGCTACATTTAGCAAACCAATAAGCAAGCATCACCCAGGTTCTGAACCAAAAATGGGCCAGCTCTTAAGCTTTACATTCCCGCTTTTCTAAATAAAGATAGAAATAGAAAGAAGAAAAATTGATAATAGGAGTAAATTAGAAAGTTGCTTAAAATTGAATGCTCTATATGAATCATTAAATAAAAAATGTGGGTTTAGTGTCCCTTTAACAACACATGAGTGTATACAAAGATAAAAACTTACAGTTATATTCCAACTGCAGCAAAAAGCATAAAAAAAACAAATAGCATATTGGAAATAGGATTATCGAATGTAACATCCTTCGATAATATCAAATGACATAGGACGACATAGATAACATCCCGATTATAGGCTGCACCCCAAATTTAAAGATTTAAATTAGAGGAAAAAAGTGTGACCTATACTCAGGACAATGCGGTATATAATTATTTTTAATTTATTAGTAGTAATAGCAAAAACTATTATTATATTAGTTGATACTTACAATATAAAAAGTGCTTGTTGTTGTCTATGGGGTGTTAGGATTGCTCGCAATTTAGAACCGCAACTCTACTCTCTGCTCCAACAGTAATCAATGAATCTCATGATTTATTGATTACTTTGTATCGGAGAGCCGAAAGCGGAGGTTTGCACATGCACAAAGTTTTCCCCTCTGGTTTACTACATAGAGAGTGGGTTGGACCGCTCTCTATGTCACACTGTCCAAATCCCGGAAACTCAAGAGGGCAAAGGAAGCAACAGAATGGTACTTATATGTAAAAAAAATCTATTATATTTTACGCATATTAGTAAAAAACTGTCTTCAATGGGACATCTACTATGTACTGTATAGGAGTATCCGGGTGCGTAAAATAGACAATAATTTTAAAATGCTTTGGTGAAACTGTTCTGAATGGTTTTGCTTAAAGGGACAGTGTACTTGAAAATGTTTATTGTTTAAAAATATAGATATTCTCTTTATTGCCCATTCCCCAGTTTAGAAATGACCAAAGCTGTTATATTAATAAACTTTTTACATCTGTGATTACCTTGCTTCTGCAGACAGCCCCATTATCTCAGTTCTTTTGACAGACTTGAATTGGAGCCAATCCGTGCTGACTCCACGGGCTTGAGCACAATGTTATCTATATGGCGCACATGAACTAGAACTGTTTAGCTGTGTAAAAAACTGTCCAAAATGCACTGAGATAAGAGGTGGCATTCAAGGGCTTATACTTTAGCATATGAGCCTACCTAGGTTTAACTTTCAAAAAAGAAAACCAAGAGAACAAAGCAAATTTGATGATAAAAGTAAATTGGAAAGTTAATTAAAATTGAATGCTCTATCTGAATCACAAAAGTTTAATTTTGACTAAACTGTTCATTTATTCACTATTTCACAAACAAATGGATGTGGGGTGGATGAAAGACTTTCTATGGCGCTTTATGTGGTTTTAACCACATAAACCATCCAGAAGTGATACTATGGCCTCTATTTATCAAGCTGTCTACTTTCTAGCATTCGCCGGCACCAATACGCTCGCCTATGCTCGCCTAACATTGCCGCTGCGGACCTGAATACGTTCGCCACATTTATCAAGAAAGCTGTCAAAAAGCCGCGCACCAAGTACGGTGCGATGAGCAGCGGACCATTGTTAACTGACAGTCATCGATCTCGCTGCTCATCGGCTTATTCGCAGCTTTCTTGCTAGCCTGTCACTAAGCACCCACACTATACTATACTGTTTTATCCCCTATACCGCCACTCACAGAGCCCCCCGTAACTAAATAAAGTTATTAACCCCTTAACCGCCACTCCCGGACCCCACCGCAACTATAATAAATATATTAACCCCTAAACCACCGCTCCTGAACCCCGCCGCAACTATAATAAATATATTAACCCCTAAACCGCTGCTCCCGGACCCCGCCGCCACCTACATTATAACTATTAACCCCTAATCTGCCGCCCCCATACCGCCGCCACCTACATAAAGTTATTAACCCCTATCCTGCCAATCCTGGACCCCGCCGCAACTAAATAAATTGTTTATCCCCTAAACCACCGCTCCCGGAGCCCACCGCCACCTACATTATATATATTAACCCCTATCCTGCCCCCCTACACCACCACCACTATAATAAAGTTATTAACCCAATAGGATTGAGCTCGCATTCTATTGGCTGTTCCAATCAGCCAATAGAATGCAAGCTCAATCCTTTTGGCTGATTGCATCAGCCAATAGGATTTTTCCTACCTTAATTCCGATTGGCTGATAGAATCCTATCAGCCAATCAGAATTCAAGGGGCGCCATCTTGGGTGACGTTATTTAAAGGAACCTTCATTCAGTGTTAGGACGTCGATGGAAGAGGATGGCTCCGCGTCGGCTGGATTGAAGATGGACCCGCTCCGCTCCGGATGTAAGAAGATAGAAGATGCCGCCTGGATGAAGACTTCTGCCGGTCTGGATGTCCTCTTCTGCCCGGATAGGATGAAGACTTCTGCCGGTCTGGAGGTCCACTTGTGCCCGGCTGGGTGAAGACGTCTCAAAGTAGGGTGATCTTCAGGGGGTAGTGTTAGGTTTTTTTAAGGGGGGTTTGGGTGGGTTTTAAAGTAAGTCAGCATCAACATTCATACAAAAATTCCACAATACACCATTATTGGCAAAACGGTATTGTTCTCTAGATTTACTCTGAGTGATTTTTATGTGCAAGCGTACAGTGATTCTGAATAGTATATATATATGCTGTGTGCAAAAAAAAGATAGATGACTTCACTTTCAACTCTTGATTCCTATCAAGATGTATGGGTGTGTGGGTGGTGGGTTTTAATGTTGGGGGGGTTGTATTTCTTTTTTTACAGGTAAAAGAGCTGATTACTTTGGGGCAATGCCCGCAAAAGGCCCTTTTAAGGGCTATTTGTAATTTAGTATAGGGTAGGGAATTTTATTATTTTGGGGGGCTTTTTTATTTTATTAGGTGGCTTAGATTAGGTGTAATTAGTTAAAAATTCTTGTCATTTTTTTCTGTAATTTAGTTTTTTTGTGTACTTTAGTTAATTTTATTTAATTGTAATTAGTTTATTTCATTGTAGTTAATTTATGTAATTATTTTAATGATAGTGTAGTGTTAGGTGTAATTGTAACTTAGGTTAGGATTTATTTTACAGGTAATTTTGTATTTATTTTAGCTAGGTAGTTATTAAACAGTTAATAACTATTTAATAACTATTGTACCTAGTTAAAATAAATACAAACTTGTCTGTAAAATAAACATAAACCCTAAGATAGCTACAATGTAACTATTAGTTATATTGTAGCTAGTTTAGGGTTTATTTTATAGGTAAGTATTTAGTTTTAAATAGGAATAATTTAGTTAATAATATTAATATTTATTTAGATTTATTTAAATTATATTTAAGTTAGGGGGGGTAGGGTTAGACTTTTATTTATTTATTAAGTTGCGGCGGGGTCCGGGATCGACAGGATAGGGGTTAAAAACTTTATGTAAGTGGCGGCAGTATAGGGGGCGGCAGATTAGGGGTTAATAGGTATAATGTAGGTGGCGGTGGGGGCGGTTTAGAGGTTAATATATTTATTATAGTTGCGGCGGGGTCCGGGAGCGGCGATTTAGGGGTTAATAGGTATAATGTAGGTGGCGGTGGTGTAGGGGGGGCAGATTAGGGGTGTTTAGACTCAGGGTACATGTTAGGGTGTTAGGTGTAGACCTTTCCCATAGGAATCAAAGGGATATCGGGCAGCAGCAAACATGAGCTTTCGCTGCTGTTAGACTCCCATTGATTCCTATGGCATCCGCCGCCTCCAGGGCGGTGGATTGAAAACCAGGTACGCTGGGCCGGAATAGTGGCGAGCGTACCTGGTAGAATCTTGATAACTTCCAAAAGTAGTCAGATTGTGCCGAACTTGCATTCGGAACATCTCGAGTGACGTAACCATCGATATGTATCGGACTGAGACCGGCGGATCGTATGTTACGTCACTAAATTCTACTCTAGACTTTGATAACTAAGGCAAATCAGGCTCGCCACAAATATGCTGTGGAATTCCAGCGTATTTGCGGTTGACAGCAAAGATTTTGCAAGGCAGGTGAAGCTTCTATGATAATGATGAAATGCAATTATACTTTTCTATTTGGCACAGAGAATGCCCTGAAAGCAACCTAGTTTTTGTAAGGCAGTTAGTGAACCTTTCAATTTATACAGGGTAATATAATTCATAATCTCCAATATATACCAGTTTTGTTTTAGAGTGAAGTTGCATTATAAATACGGTGCTCTGACAAAATGCAGAAGGACATTTGGCAGAAGGACATTTGGCAGACGGACATTTGGCCGACGGACTTTTGGCTGACAGACAGAAAGCTAAAAAATGTTCCGATTTCGGCCGAGGGCAGATACGTTCCAGAGTGCTCTGTTCTAATCAGAGCCTCGGGCGCCGCAACTGCCTCTGGGAACCTTACCATGGGTCCCAGGCCACACGTTTTGTAATTCTCTGTCTGGGAAATTATCTATCATATCTATCTATTTATCTATCAAATCTATCTATCTATCGTATCTATCAAATGTATCTATTGCATCTATTGATCTATCTATCTAATCTATGTATCTATCTATCAAATCTATCTATCTTGTGGCCGGACTGTTATCTGACAGCCACTTGTGTTTTGGCCAAATGTCCGTCGGCCAAGTGTCCGTCGACCATGTGTCCGTCAACCAAGTGTCCGTCGACCAAGTGTCCGTCGGCTAAAAGTCCGGCCACGTATAAATACATCTACTAGAGTCTTACTGCCCAGTACATTAAGATGCCAAAGCTACTAATGAATAACATTATTATGACACCGCTGTAGCAAATCCTAACTCCTCTTATAAAAGTACAAAAAGGACATACTGGTTTCGATTATAAGTGGAACGCTATTGATTGTGTAAGGTGCACTATCAACATTGCAGGACTAAACAGTGCACAATTTGGTATTACAAGTCCATGGTAAACCAGAGAATGTTTAGCATCGTCGACATCCCTTAGGCGTCCTAAACTTTCAATGGATACAAGGACCTCACTAAACATTGCTCACATTACAAGTTAAAAGTTATGTTTTTTGCGAGAAAATAAATGCCACTGGCAGCCACAATATTTGGCATTTGCTTCCTTTCTAAAGAAACAACTGCACGTGCCTAATTTTCAGAGCTAAATTACATGGAAAGGGGGCAAAATTAATAATGTAAATTATTTAATTACACATAACTAAATATTTAAAATAAAAATCTCAAGATATTTACTGTCCCTTTAATGCAATCTTTCATATGCCCTTTTCATGTTATAGTACTCAGTATGAATACTAATGTACATATTGTGCTGTATACAGTTACTTTATACACACATTTCTGTGGGAATAATGTCTTAATCACCTGCATTTCATCCAACTCAGCAATTTTTGCATTTTTGCCTATCACAGATGTGTCTGAGTAAAAAAGCAAGCAATGGCATATTTTTTGTTATGGATGTATTAATAGACAGGAATATGATCTTAAAATAAATAAAATCACCGTTTCACTGTTGCATAGAATATAATATGTGGCAGAGTTTAAAGGGACACTGTACCCAAATTTTTTCTTTTGTGATTCAGATAAAGCATGCAATTTTAAGCAACTTTCTAATTTACTCCTATTATCAATTTCTCTTCGTTCTCTTGCTATCTTTATATGAAAAAGAAGGCATGTAAGCTTTTTTCTAGGTTCAGAACTCTGGACAGCAGTTTTTGATTGGTGGATGCATTTATCCACCAACCAGCAAGGACAACCTAGGTTGTTCACCAAAAATGGGCCGCCATCTAAACTTACATTCTTGCAATTCAAATAAAGATACCAAGAGAATAAAGAACATTTGAAAATAGGAGTAAATTAGAAAGTTGCTTAAAATTGCATGCTCTATCTGAAGCACAAAAGAAAATATTTGGGTACAGTGTCCCTTTAAAGGGATAGTAAACAACAAAAATCTTATTGTTTAAAAAGATTGATAATCCCTTTATTTACCATTCCCCAGTTTTGCATAACCAACACTTTTATAGAAATATACTTTTTACCTCTGTGATTACCTTGTATCTAAGCTTCTGCTGACTGCCTCCTTATCTCAGACGTTTTGAAAGACTTGCATTTCAGGCAATTAGTGCTAACTCTTAAATAACTTCATGTGCATAAGCACAATGAAATCTATATGAAACACATGAACTAATGCCCTCCAGCTGTGAAAAGCTGTCAAATGCATTCAAATTAAAGGCTGCCTTTAAGGGCTTAGAAATTAGCATATGAGCCTACCTAGTATTAGCCTTCAACTAAGAATAACAAGAGAACAAAGCAAATTTGATGATAAAAGTAAATTAGAAAGTTGTTTAAAATGACGTGCTTTCTGAATAGGGTGACCATATCGCCGCTTTAAAAGGGGACACATATTAAAAATACATATGTCAGGGCTGTTTCAGGGCTGTTTAAAGAAATGTTTTGTATAAGAACCCTGACATATGTATTTTTCATATGTGTCCCTTTTTAAAGCGGCAATATGGTCACCCTATTTCTGAATCATGAACTTTACTATCCCTTTAAGTTTATAAAAAATGAAGCAAATGTATTTAGCAGAAAATGGAAGAAATAGGCTATTAAAAAGTAAGCAAATACCTAGAATAGGCTATCAGAAAGTATCAGCAAATATAGCTAGAAGAATCTTTGTTCTAAATCCAAATTAAATACATTTGGCTAGATTACAAGTGGAGCGCTAAATATTGATTGCGTGCAAGCGATATTAGCGACCCACTTTGTAATACTAGTGCGCTGGTATTACAAGTAAATAGCAATGCAAACACGAGCTTGCGTTCTCATTGCTAGAAAGCATTGCTCTCATGAGAGCACACTTTCATAGGCTCCTATGGGAGCCTCGTTCTAATGCCATCAGAGACGCATCAGAACCTCGTGCAGGGAAGGGGGTAAGTAGCGCAGAGATGGGCAGCATTTTTAAATTTATATGTATATGATTATATACCTATATATTTATGTAGTTATATACATATATATTTACTGGGAACACACATGTCCCATAGACTGCATGTAAAGGCACTTTTCATTGCATTTTTTTTTTCTAACACCCCACTCCCACCAACTTTACCACCAAAATACTTCCTAGTGCAGTTGGTTTTCTTAAAAAAAAAAGCTAGATTTTTTTTAATAAAAAACTACAATGCCCATTATATTGAGGGCAGAAGGTTCACTTTTAGAGAATTAACCAGAGATCGGATCACTGGTTAATTTTCTGAATGCTAATTGCTACTGTGAGCTTGCAGCAGCAATAACCAGCCACTTGTAATGGCTAGTTAATTATCTCGCTCCAGCAAACGGGCAAATTTTCCTATTTGAGGGGAGTCCGATAATTTAGCACTCCCCTTTTAATCTAGCCCACTATGTATAAAAATGGTGTGAAATCAATAAATCTATATTGCGTACTATATCAAAAAAGGAAGGACACTCAGGGTACTGTTAGCATGGTACTGATTTAGCATAAAAAAACCATCAGTCTGCAAGAACAAGTTCATGCTTATACAGCACACAAGGTCAATGCTTTGAACTACTTACACATTTGCTTACTCATTTTCACATAGGATAAAGCTTATTGCTTTTACATAACGCTTTACATGAAAGCAGGAACGTAATGTAAAGCTGCAATGTATTACAGATCTGGTGCGACGGTGTGTTATTTATACGGACACACACAGTACTTTACTACTTTACGAACACTTTTTCAGAAGTTTACTTGAGTAACATAAGAACTTACTGCAGAAGTGGGCATTTTTATCAGTTATGACAAAAGAGCAAGAGTAAAATACTTAACGGGACGTTAAACCCCAAATTTTTCTTTCATGATTAAGATAGAGAATACAATTTTAAACAACATTTCATTTGACTTCTATTATCTAATTTGCTTCATTCTTTTTATTTATTTATTTATTTATTTTTTCTTGAGGTTTTGGTACATTTACATATAGAATGAAGATACAGAACAGTATTAGGTTGAGATTTTGCTGTAGCATAACAATGAATCAATGCCTTGTGTGATGTAATCAGTGATAGGAAACACTGTGTGGTAGATACCGTTTGCAAACCAAATGTAGAAATGAAGACATGTGAGGTAGGTAAACAGGCAATCATCAACAATAAGGTAACCTATACCAATATGAAACCTCATTTTTCTTAAGGGGGTTAGAAATGATGTAGCTACGATGCAAGCCTTTCATAGGCCAGAGAAATTAGTAAATTTGTGACAGTCAGTAGCCAGTTAGAGGTCACTCTTGGACTCTTTGGAAAAGAGCGGGGGTATATCAGCAGGCGAGAGCTGCTCTAATATTGTGGGGGAAAGAGGGGGACGTGTCCGGGGGTGTAAGGGAGAAGGCAGTGTTCCAGTTACATAGTTGGTAAACAGTGAAATTAATCTACTTCCAAAAGTATACATGGGATATATGTAGGCATGGGAACGGGACAGTTACCCCATACCCACATAAATACAGACAAACATATATATGCGCACATACATAATGACACTATAGCAAGAGGCTACCTTTATAATGAGGCGCTAGATTTATACTAAAGCATAAGATTAGGGTAGATATAATGGGTATCTTTATTCCCTCTTACTGAGTAGAGTCGTAGGCTATATATATAGATATTGTAAAAAGGGATTTCATAGTAACGAGAACCCTTAGGTTGACGGCAGCGTCTTGCCCATTTTGGACACTGTCTTGTAGGGTACAGCTATTGTTCATAATGGGGTATCTTTATTGAATAGTGTGTAGTCATCGTACAGGGTGAATAAATATGAGCATGCCTCAGACAAAACTATGTGAGGTGGGTATGGAGAAGTGCATAAACATATTAAATTGTTTAGTGGGAATACATATAGAGCCTGGTAAAACAGTAAATATCCAACAATAGCCACAGTTCTATAGATGTTCACTTAAAGGGACAGTCAACACCAGAATTTTTGTTGTTTTAAAAGATAGATAATCCCTTTATTACCCATTCCACAATTGTGCATAACCAACACAGTTATAATAATACTCTTTTTACCTCTGTGATTAACTTGTATCTAAACATCTTCTGACAGCCCCCTGATCACATCACATTTTATTTATTATCTTTTGACTTTCATTTTAGCCAGTTAGTGCAGTGTCTGCCACAATCCACGGGCGTGCTCACAATGTTATCTATAGGGTTTACCTGAACTAGCTTTCCCCTGCTGTGAAAAACAAATACAAAAGCTTGTGATTAGAGGCGGCCTTCAAGGGCTTAGAAATTATCATATGAGCCTTCCTAGGTCTAGCTTTCAACTAAGAATACCAAAAGAACAAAGCAAAATTGGTGATAAAAGTAAATTGGAAAGTTGTTTAAAATTACATGCCCTATTTGAAACATGAAAGTTTTTTTTGGACTTGACTGTCCCTTTAAGATAGCACCCTTATTTACTATAGGTTAGAGCTATACATCCTACATGAGTAGTCGGAACTGGGTACAGGGTTGTTACATATGTGGGGCCATAAGGATATAAATGAAATAATTCTGGTTATAAACAGGTGTTTTTTCAATCTAATCAGAGAGAGAAAAGGTAATTGCATCACTTTCCCACATCCAATAACCAACATGAGCTAGGACCAGGGTCAATTTATTAGTGTGTTAGTTGTGATACATCATCTGAGAACAACACTCACTAACGAACAGACTCTGAGATAAAAGAGTAGGTATCCAGTTTAGATGGAAGAACCTTATGATATTGCATGACAGGGCTAAATTCAGATGGGAAACTGCTGCTGCTTGCATACCTTAGGGAACAGTAGGCTATTCCAACTTTAAGCTGAGTGTATATGCCCATGTGCCCTTTTATATTTTATTTTGTACGATTTGTAATATAGTGCAGTATGAAGCTAATTGATTAACAGACAATAAAGTGTATCTATGCCAAACCCATTATGGCAGTGCAGGAAGCATATGATAATTTACCCATATGTACAGAAGATATATGCGGCTAAGACATGTGCGCTGTAATTTATAGGTCCGCAATAACCATAAACACTTGTAGGATGGATACCACTACTCATAGGGTAATGGTTGAATACTCAGGGTAGAGTGTTGTGAAGCCTAAGTCCGTTCCTTGAAATAATGTACAATATAACACCCCTCAACCATAACAAGAATGAGTAATGATTAAATCATCTGCCTCCTAAGTGTCAGAGGACCCATCTAGAGTGATAGGTAGAGGCAAAGAGCATTATAATGGGCTGTATATAAGCTGTCATTTGAGTGCAGTTATAAAGATTCATGAGGCTGTGCAGAACTCTATGGGGGTATACGGGTATATAGCTCAGAGCAATAAACTACTAGTGGAATAAACTAATGGCATCTGCTTGGGAGATCAGGGAGATGAGTATATATTAAGGTGGATGAGATAAACATAGTGTAAAAGTATGAACACCGTGAATAAAAAATAACTTTAAAAATGTGTGTGATACATTTATCTAGTATCCTAATATAAAACAGAGACCTGTGAGGGAGTTAAAAAAAAAAGAAGGACAAAGCGTTAATCCCGAAACAGTGTCTGTATGACTGCATAAAGGCAGGCAATAGGATGTATAGTCTAGACATATTTTCTACAGTATACAAGGAAATAAGATGATTATAACACATATATAACACATTTTGTTATATAACTATTTTGTGAACAATGTAATATTCAAAATATTTTTAGGGGCATTATTGGTCCATACAGTTTTCACTAAAGTATTGCTGGTCCTGAGCAGGAATTGATGCTAATCCAAACAGCAGTACTAGTCGCAACACTGCAACATTGTGGATAACAAAGGCTTTTAACCATCATTGATTTTATTCTCTCTGGCAGATAAAGTTTTGCAAAAGCAAAATCCTTACTAAGGTCATCAAGTTGTTCATATAAGACAGCACTTTTTGTCTGAATATCCAGTTTTATAATAAAATACTGTACTTCCTTCTGGCTATGCTAAATCAACAAGCCTGAATGAGCTTCTTTTGCGTTTGTTTATTGCCTCATCTTGAGCCTGACTACAATTCCATGTTATGTCCTTCTTTAGAAGATGTAGAAGGGGTTTTGCCAGTTCAGCATAATTATCAATGAGTTTGCTAGAATAGTTTGTCATAACCCAAAATGATCTTATTTTCTTAAGGATAGTGGTTCTTTAAAACCCTCAGAAGTGAACCTAACAACAAGGGGCATTAAACACGTGCAACACCACTTAGTCTTTTGTAGTGTCTTTGGTATTTTTGTCAAAATTTTAGATTATGGGCTCCATGTACTAACAGGCGGGAGGACAGCTTCTTGACTTGCGACATGCTTTTTGCTTAGAAAGGAGTAAAAGGGGTAAAAAATCTCCCTTTTCATGAAATTAATAGCAGGGATATAAGGAAATTGGACTAATTATTGATGGAATGTTATACGTTTTTCATGTTTTCCACTCTGGGGAGCTGTTTAACTGTTAAAGAGATTTTTTAGTTTTTAAAGCACGAGGAAAGTAGAGAAAATAGAGAACACCACAGGCTCCCCGTCAGTTTTAGAAGAAGGATTAGAATTAGCTATAATGTTTCTATTGGGGCTGCATAGAGCGGTCTTTGTGACAACTGTTTGCTGGGCGCTACCCGGTTCTCTGCTGGGTATTGAAACGGGAAGGTGTTACAAGCCATTTTGATGCCCGCTGGCTAGGGCTACCGGCAGTCCCATCTCCATTGGCTTCCCGGGGTTTACACAGTGGATTAAGAGGTCAAACTAATGTATCCTACTGGAAACGTGCCGGGAAGACCCACCAGCTGCAGTTTATGACTGTAAGGTACCTCTGGAGACCCCAATTATCCACGCCTCTGACACGCCTATGGGTAAGAAGCTCCGTTCTGGAGTAAGGGGGATCGCTGCCTGCAGCTGGATTCTGGTATAGCCAGTATAAGCCACCATCTACTCTCCCAGGACCCTGCGGTGGGCTTGAGTGACATGTTGTGCGACCACAACCCACGCTACGTATCGCTCGTCTACTAGGGTAGGAGTTTCTCTACAAAGTGAATAGCAAAGTGTTACATGTTGTGGGACCAAACAACGTAAGCTGGGCAGTCTATATAAAACCGTGGATCACCCTCTGTGATGTACTGAACTCTGCCTGTTACACTAAGGCAGATAAGTAGACTGATTTTCTTTCCTTATCACTGTTTGCTGGTAGGCTTGATGGTCAGTCTATTGGAGCTATCCATATGAAAGTCTTTATCTTACCTACTGCTACCTGAGGAGAATAGTGCTCTGGGTTTCATCATCTCATTAATAGAACTCTGCTGTTGCTGATACATTTATACTGAACTTGACATGGGTTTATCAAGTGTTACATACAGTTGCTCTCATTTATCATTTATGAAATAACACTTGCTTTATCTGAGCTACAGAATTATTCAGAAGTCTCTGCTTGTTGCCTATTATCCAGCCGCTGAGTATCCGCATAGCAGTTTGGATGTCTGCTTGTCTATTCTGCATTGAGCTGCTGTTCCCTAGCTTTTCTAACAACCTGTATTTGTGGGATTTTTAAACTCTAAACTGGATTATGATGTAATAGGCTCACTGTTTAATGCATCTTTTGTGCCTGTTTGCTTTAAGGGGGTTCTTCTGTTCAGCTATTGCTTACTGTATATTCTACAGGGTATTTTATGGGCTTAAAAATCTCTTTCCCTAGGTAAATAGTTAATCGAGAAGGGTTGTGTCCTATTGATATACTGTATGTGTGACATAAGTAAATGCTTGAGAATATCCTGAAGTAGGGGTTTCTGAGGCTGAGTCCAATTTATATTGCCCTATTGCTTTATACTGTATTTTTTGTAGAAACCTATGTGGCTGGCAATGAGGGGTGTTCAATTGATATGTAAAATTTGAATATGAAGGCTGAAGTTCACCAAGAGTTGAATTAGGTAAACCTGCTATAGATTCTTCTGCCTAGGCCTACTTGCGTGCCCAAAGATACACACTTTTGTAATAGCTGGGAAGCTTCTACCCACCAACACACGACACCTGAGTCACTGTTTGATCCGTTTATCTTTAAAAAAAAGAGAAAAAAAAGGGGAAGGAAAAGAAAAAGAAAGAAAAAAAGAGGAGAAAAAAAAAGGGAAGACATATTATCACTAGTTAACTAATCTTGTGCAGGGAAAGCTACATGTCTTGTTTTATCTTTTATTTTTTTATATATATCTGGCTGCACAGATATTGATGTATTGACACTTCTTTTTTTTTATATCTACACATTTTTCACTGTTTATTATTGGATGTATCACTCTTTAAGTATATGGATACATTTATACACTCTAATAAATTTAAATCACCAATAATGCCTCCAAAAAACAAGGATAGAAAAGCGTGTAACAGCATAGAATTAGCCTTAGAAGGGCATGGTCTCTCGGCTGAGTTGAAACTATTTGTTAATAGAATTTCTTAAGTAGAAGGCAGAGTGTCGGATTTAGAAGACACTAGCATTACTCAGAAGATTAGCAAAGATCAGGAAAATAAGATTCAAACTTTGCAGAAACGTTTAGATGAGCTGGAAGACAGATCGTGTAGAAATAACCTTAAAATTATTGGCCTCCCTGAAACTGTAGAATATAATGACCTGTTACATTTTGCCTCATATACATCTCCCAGGCCCTAGGTTTACCCAATGATAAAATACCCATTCCAATTGAAAGAGTGCATAGATTGGGTTCTATTAGAGCACAGGAGGATACGTTAAATCTTATTTATATCATATATATTATATTATTTAGAAGTCTGAATTTCCAGGATAAAGCCCTAGTTCTCAATATGTATCGTAAATCAAACACACTTACAATAAAGGGAAACCATATTCTTATCTTCCAAGATTTCTCAGCAGACACGTTAAATAAAAGAAAAGAGATGGCCCGTATTGTACCCAGCTTATAAAACAGGGGATACAAGCTTCTCTTATATACCCAGCAAAACTTAAAATATGGTACGAATCTAAGGTTATGGTTATACAAAAATGACAGGAAGCTAGAGATTTCATTGCAAAGACAATTAATAGAGCAGCATCAAATATTTTAGAGATGGATGGTCTGGATCGGTTTGTTTTAGAGTTTGTATTTTTTTTTGTTTTATTTTCTCCCTCCCCCCATCTCCTCTCATCCTCCCCATGGTCTCATATTCTCTTCCCCCTTGGTTTTATCCTTGGTTAAGTTATGAAAGACACAATTGATCTAGCCTCTTGGAATGTGGGGGGATCTCCTCTCCAATCAAAAGGAAATAAAATATTAACCATTTGAAGCACCTCTCACCAGATATAGCAATGATACAGGAGACTCATCTAACCTTAAAAGAGATAGATAAACTCAAGATGGGGTGGATTGGATAGGTGATCGCTTCCCCTGCATACAAGAGGAAAAGAGGAGTAGCTTGTTTTTTTAACAAAAATCTAGACTATCAAGTATTGTCAACAGAGATGGAAAGAAATTGGAGATTCTTAATCTTAGAAATTTTAGTTCAAAATATTCCCTTGGTTCTTTGTAATATTTATGCCCCCAATACCCTTCATTTGGATTTTTGGGACACTGTGTACTGTATAGGAAATTGCTACAATATGTAGATGATAATTTGATAATGGCCGGAGACTTTAACTTATTTGCTCACCCATTGTTAGATAGGCTCCAGAATAAGAATCTTAATAGGTACAATAGAGAAGCCAAACATTTACAAAATTTTACTAAAAAATTAAAACTTAAAGATGTCTGGCGAGTCCAGAATCAAGATTTCAAATAATATACATGTGAATCCAAATCTCACCTTATATTTTCTAGGATAGATATGTTTTTAACTGGGGGTTATATAGCTTGATTTGAGACTAAGGCTAATATTAAGCAGGTATTGATCTCGGACCATGCACCTATTACATTGTCATTCAGAGTTAAGAAGGCCCATGAAAAAGGCATCAGAAATGTTTTTCCCCTACGTTCTTGGTAAATGATTAAGGGTTTAGAAACTGGTTGATTGGAAAATGGCTGGAGTTTAGACAGTTCAATCAAGAATATATGTCGAAACCAGAGATATTCTGGGAGACTGCCAAGGCAGTACTCAGAGGAGAAATTAAGGCTTATATGGTTAAAAAAAAAAGACGCTGGAAAGCAAGAGAAATTCAATTGACAAACCAATTTAGGAATAAATATATAATGTATCTACAACAGCAGAATAAGGATAATTGGTAGGAGTACCAAAAAGCAAGATTGAAAGAGAGAAACCTTTCTTAACCAGCAGATGGTTAAAGCAGAGATCAAAAATAAAGCTATTTTTAAACAAATTTGACCCTAAGTCCTCTAAACTCCTGGTTAATATTGTGAAAAGTAGAAAAAAAAGAATCTCATTGAAGCAATTAGAGTAGGTGACCAGCACTTGACTAATATCAATGAGATACAGGAGTTCTATTTTCAGTACTTTAAAAAAGCTATGCTCAAGATCAAATATCCTTAACTAATAAGGAAGCTTTTTAGCATTCGATGAATCTCCCTAAAATCTCTACAGACTCCCTATTAGAGTTGAACAGAGAAATTCAACAAGATGAAATTTTACAAACAATTAAGAGCTCGGCCAATTTGGAAGCTCCAGGCACAGACAAGGTACCATCCGAGTTATAAAAGATTTTAGCAGATCACATTAATCCTACTCTTTTTTCTTTTATATAATAAATATTATATACAAAATGAGATTCTATCTAATTTCTTTACAATATCTAATATAGTCTTAATCTTAAAAAAGGATAAGGACCCTGAATCAATGGACTCCTACTGTTCTATCTCCCTCCATGATGCGGATTATAAATTTCTTGCATCCATTATAGCAAATCGCCTTATAAAAGTATTAAACCCCCTTATACATTCTGACCAGACGGGTTTCATGCAGGGGAGAACAGCAATGAAAAGTATTAGAATAGTTTTTGACGATCATTGAACATTATTGGAATACATTTCACATACAAGAGGGTAAACATCAGAAAGCAGGGGACTTTGCGCTGATCACGTTAGATGTTGAAAAGGCATTTGACTCAATTTCATGGGACCACCTGTTTACCTCCATTGCAAAATTTGGGATATCTGGACATTTCTTGAACTTTATTAAAATGATCTATAGAAATCCTGCAATCTTCCCTTACGATTAATGGTAGTAAGTCATCAACATTTACCTGCAGAAAGGGATGAGAGAGGGTTGTCGACTCTCCCCTCTTCTATTTAATATCTCTCTAGAACCTTTGGCAGTATCGTGTAGAAATAGATTGACTGGAGTTTCGATTGGGGGTCAAGACCAGGTATTATCACTTTATGCGGATGATATTCTATTATATGTGAGAAATTCAAAGGACTTCATACTAAAATTATTAGAGATTCTGAAAACATATAGCTCCTTTACAGGATACAAAATTAATGCTAGTAAGTCAGAAATATTATGGATTATTAAACATACGAACAGTTTAACAGATAATCATTTTTCCCTAGCAACTCAGAAGATAAAGTATCTGGAAATAGTGCTTGCTATAGACCCTAACCGATGGTACAAATTGAATTATCCTCCGCTTTGGGCAAAAATCCTAACCTCTTTGCATGACTGGTCTAGACTACTAAAAAAAAGGAGGGGTAGTAAGGGCGCTAAAAGCTGAAGATCTTAGGGGTATTTGTGTGTATCGTTATACTTCTATACTTTTAATAATATATGGTGTATTAAACGGTAACAAATATGTTCTAAGTGATTCTACATACACTCTGAGCGTTTAAAAGCTTTTAATGGAAAATAAAAAATTAAAATTGAATTTTTCACATTTATACAAAGACACTTGTATAGAACAATTGTTAGAGACGTCTCTCTATTATATTGGGGATCCAACCAACAACATCAAAAGTCAGCAAAATACACAATTATAAAAATCGTTTGGTATATAAAATGTATCAATATGTTGCAATTGTTATAACGTTAAAAGTTGTAGCAGCCTTGTATATAAAAACAATGTTGAATAAACTTGGTTATATTCTTATCTAGGAAAGTTCCTCTCCATTAGGATAATAGCTGGAATTCTATTATAATGTTAGAATGTTTATAATATTGAAGCGGTGCTGTGAGAGATTAATTATAAAGGGCACCGTAGTGCCTCTGAGTCCAGAAAGTATTAAATTCAGGGTATTATATAAGCGTCCTGTATATACAGTATTTTCAGGCAGTATTTTATTAATCTTCTTGTGGTAAGATACCTCTCTTGTCCGGTATCCAAAGCCGTGAGGTGTGCTGTGTCTCTTCCGCGGCTAGTCTCTGTCCTGTGAAGCCGGCGTCTGACGTCACGCCCGGTTATCCACAGAGGCCGCCCACAGGTGTCAATCACTCTCCTAGAGATACTCTTAGGTAGTTACCACTTGTAGTCTAGACTACCCCTGTCTCTTTCTGCCAAAATCTCGCTGATTAAAATAATTTTATTTCCTAAAATATTCTTTCTTATACAGAATCTATCTGTGTTCATCCATAGTAAAGATATAAAAAATTTCTATTCATACTGCTCAAAATTTTTATGGGGTAAAGCAAAACCGCGTATCTCTATCTAGAAGCTTTCTCGCGCCAAAGAAGATGGGGGCCTGGCATTGCCTGATATCAAATTATATAACTGGTCAATTATGGCCGAAATTGAGCTAGATTGGCTAACAGGGGCGGATTATATCACATGCTCGCAAGTGGAAGAGAGTATAATTTTTCTGTGTTCCCTTAAAGCACTTCTGCATTTGCCTAAAATTGTCAGCTTAAAATCTACTATCCCTGAGTTTACCTTACTAAATATAGTAAAGGCCTGGAATAAAATTTGCTCAGGGCGAAACATAGAAAATGCTTTTTCTTCTCTTCTGTCTATCCAAGGGAATCTGGAATTTGAACCTGGATTAGATTCCAGACTCTTTCATATATGGGCACAGAAGGGTTTTAGGCTTATGATTCAATGCTTGGATGAAGAATCAAATTCTATTAAATTATTTGAACAATTAGCTCAAGATTTTGGTTTAAGAAATAAAGATTTTTTGTGTATCTGAAAGTCCAGACATTTACTTTCAACCAAGGAGTGTTGGATATGATAATTAAATTGTATAACTCAGGTCTTCACTCCACGGCCCTCCTTTATAAAATATTCTTATCACATCAAGGTAAAAAGGATATCAGTATGCTATATTCTAAATGTGTTATTGACTTAGAGAATCTGCAATTTGCTGATTTCAAAGATGTCTTCACTAGAATTAATAAATATACAACATCGGTATCTTGGAAAGTAGGCGCATATGAAATTAGTAAATAGAGCATATATTACCCCTCTTATGAGGTCAACATGGAATCCTACTGATAGCAGTTTATGCTCTAGATGCCAGTCATGGGAAGCGGATCTTCACTGTTTTTGGCAATGTCCTAAGGTTCAAAAGCTCTGGTCATGAATTGGATTCTGGTTAAAGGGACAGTCTACACCAGAATTGTTATTGTTTTAAAAGATAGATAATCCCTTGTTCACCCATTCCCTAGTTTTGCATAGCCAACACAGTTATATTTATATATTTTTTACCTCTGTGATTATCTTGTATCTAAGCCTCTGCAGACTGCCCCTTTATTTGTTCTTTTGACAGACTTGCAGTTTAGCCAATCATTGAGGGCTCCCAGGTAACTTCACGTGCATGAGCACACCCTCTAGTGGTGAAAAACCTGTTAAACTGCATTCCTAAGAGGCGGCCTTCAAAGTCTAAGAAATTAGCATATGAACCTCCTAAGTTAAGCTTTCAACTAAGAATACCAAGAGAACAAAGAAGAATTGGTGATAAAAGTAAATTGGAAAATTGTTTAAAATGACATGCCCTATCTGAATCATGAAAGTTTTTTTTTGGACTAGACTGTCCCTTTAAATAGATTTCTAGACACCAAATCATTCTAAATAAATATCATAATATTTATTTGTGTAATGAGATGAAGTATCAGAACAGAGATTTAATCAATTCAGCCATCCTAATTGCTAGATAACTTATTCTCGAATCTTGGAAAGATAAGTACAGTACTAGTTTCCAAGTTTTTATTTAAAGGAAATTAGATTCTAAATAGCAGTTGAGCAATATGATGCTTCAAGCCCCCCTGGGAGCAAAATTAAATACTTCTTAAATAAATGGGATAAGGTACTACTATCCTTCCCGTTATCTTTTCAATTACAAATTCTCCTATAAGACAGTCGATAGAATTCATCCTAGCAATTGTAGCAAACCGATTGGTATCCTGTGGAGTGGAAAATATTCTGTAATATTGAGAGACTGGAGGGGGGAGATGGAGATATATGGATATATTTATTATTATTATTATTATTATTATTATTTTCTCTCTCTTTGTTTGTTTTTTTGCTGTTCTGTCTTTATTATAATAGTAAAAATTCCAACAATAGGTATGTTTGGGATATTTGTCACAAGCATCGAGGGATTTAAAGGTTTAACCCATAATAATATAATTATAGATCTGGAAGGAATCTCAAAGTACATCGATGTAAAAGATGTATGTTTTGCTGATCATACTTTGAAAGATTTCACGTTGTTTTATATTTTGTTGTGTAATCGATGTAACATTGTTTATAGATGCTGACAAACTTCCCTATGTTTTGCTTTATTCTGTATTACTGTATAAACATGCCTTTTGTTGGTCAATAAAAAGTTATTAAAAATAAATAAAATAATAATATATACATAAAATAACAAGCCAGCCAAATAGTGGCTTGAGAAAGTATATCTCTTAATACATTCTGATCTTTCCCTTACCTTGTATAATAGCTAATAGGTGTGAGCTATCAGCAGGGCCGCCATCAGGGGGTGACAGGGGTGACTCCTGTCAGGGGCCCAATGGGCTAGGGGGGGCCCGATGAGGCAAGAACAAAAAAAACAAAATTTTTTTTTTTTTTTTAATTTTGGCAGCCACCAGTGGGTACTACAGCAGAGTGCTAATTGAGCATGGGAAATGTTATTACAAGGAGTAAAGTATTAGTATTTGAGAGGATTTCTGAGTGTGCACTAAACCACTATGCACAGTGTGAGACAGACTTGGTACTTTGTTTGTAGAGTGTGTGCCTGAGTCAGACAGCTGATCACTTTCATTTGCAGAGGAGGTAAGAATTACTTAGAAAATGTTTTTTATTTCTTTGTGCAATTTAAGATTGTAACTTCAGTGTGGTAGTAGTTGTATGGTGGGGCCAGGGGTCCATAAAAACACATTTTTTTAGAAGCAGTGTATTTATGATTATTTGACAATGCTGTAGAAATTCTATATTTAAAACCATGCAGAAATGTTTCCTCCTCAATACACAAATGATATATATTACATTCCAGTTTACTGCCCCTTTATGCAAGGACTTTCCAGATACAAGGAGACATTTTATCTAAGATTTTTACATCTGCATAACATGTTATACTCTCAGACTAAGATTGCTCAGTGTTGGAAATGAGATAGGTTAACTTAAAACTGTTAAGTTTACTCTACAGCTGACTTAATTTTGAAATGCATACCAACAAGCTTAAATCCTGCATTTAACCAGATCTAATGGTATGAGTACCACAGCTTATGGTTCCACCAAGACCATATAGAGTACAGCATTTTCAAAATCCACAAGTACCGCTGACAGATGGGAACATTTGTACACTATATTTGAAGTGGTGCTCTTGTTGGGGAAAATATCAAATAAACATATGTCAACCTTTTAAAAGTACTTTTCTTCTTCATCTAGCCATCTACCCAGATCATTAATGTACAATTTTGAATTCACAGAATTATTTTTGTTTGCACATTTACAAATATGATTCTTTAAAAAGTGATTCTGCCGAACATATCTTGAAAACACTGAGCTCCCCGATCTTAAATGGATCAGACTCTGAGTCTTTGATCCCGATCTCTAACGAGGAAGTGCACAAAGCCATAAAAGATCTGCCGACGGGTAAGTCCCCGGGGCCGGACGGCTATGGGCTTAGATATTATAAACTATACGCAGACCTTCTGGTCCCCAAATTAACTAACATGTTCAACGCCCTCTCCGACTTCCCCTCTTTACCGGACTCCATGCTTGAAGCACACATAGCTGTGATTCCCAAGCCGGGGAAAGCCTCAGGACAAACCTGAGAGCTACAGGCCGATCTCGCTGCTCAATGCAGATGTAAAAAAACTAGCAAAGGTCTTAGCAACTCGCCTAAACAGATTTCTGCCAGACCTCGTTTCTACAGACCAAGTGGGGTTTGTCCCTTTACGTGAGGCAAGAGACAACACCCTCAAGGTGCTGCAGCTGATCTCCCATGCCAATGTGAATAATAGACCACTGGCCCTGGTCACAAACCGACGCCGAAAAAGCATTTGACCGGGTCAGTTGGCAGTTCATTCGGTGTTCACTGCTAAAATTCGGGTTTGGACCAGGCTTCATTAACAAAGCCATGTCCCTTATACTCAGCTCCAAACGCCAGGGTGAGAGTGAATGGTACACTCTCAAATACTTTTCAGATAAGGAACGGAACAAGGCAGGGATGTCCCCTGTCCCCCCTCCTCTTTGCCCTATCCATCGAAGTGCTGGCGAGTAGAGTTAGAGCCAATCGGGAGGTGAGGGGTTTTGTTGTAGGAGAAACGGAACACAAATTATCAATGTATGCTGACGACATACTTCTCACCCTAACGGACTCCGTGAGCTCATTGGAGGCTGCTTTGGAGGAGTTTAGGGCCTACGGTAGGGTCTCGAACTTTCTCCTCAACCCATCTAAATCTGAAATACTGAACATCATGGTCCCTATGGACGCCTTTGATGGTGGTAAATCAGGTTGTCCCATAAGAGTGGTTGATCATAACATCACTTACCTAGGTATTAAGATCACCCGAGACCTGGCGGAGATCATTGAGCTGAATTATAAAAATATCAGCGATGAGGTCATGAGAGACTCAGTAACTGGAAAAAGAAAACTATCTCGTGGCTTGGCCGCATTGGGGTGATTAAATGAATATACTTCCCAGGGTTCTGTACATTATGCAGACAGTCCCAGCCTTGGCAGCGTCAAGTCACCTTAACCGTATCCAAACCAGCCATGGAAGCGTACATATGGAATGGGATAAGGCCTAGGATCAAGCAGCGCACCATCTACCTCCCTAGGGAGAAGGGGGGAATTGGGAGTACCGTTGTTGAGGGAATACCAGAGATCCATATTCCTCCAGCATATTGTTGAGTGGTGTAGAAACTCCCCTAACAAGAGATGGACCCAGGTTGACAATGAGATCCTAGGGAGGAGAAACACTGGGTCTCTAGCCTGGATCACAGAGAAGAAAACACACCCTTTGGTGATATCAGCATATCCGCTAATGTCCGACACCTTTAAGGTCTGGGACAAAATCCTGACATGGGAGCATTCGGTATCCTCCAGGACCTCGCCTAATATACCGGTTCATGACAACCCAGACTTGGGCATGGAAATTGAACCATTTGCCCGGGAAACAGCTATGCGCTGGCTGAGACAGCATTCTCCAACATTATACATCAGGGAAAACTTAAACCGATATCTGAACTCCTGGAGTGGGACGGAGAAATGTTCGCCTCATGGTACAGGCACGCACAGATTAGGCATTATTATGCCATGCACAAAGACACGACCAGCTCTAAGTAGGCACAGGACTCAGTTTGAGTCCCTGTGCACAACGCAGCAGACCCCCAACCCACTTGATCTCATGTTTATACAGGATGCTCTTGATGAGGGGAGGATCAGAACTCCCGTCATACACCTGCAGCATGGCTATCTGAACTAAACATAGAAATATCGCCCAAAGAGTGGGACAAAATCTTCATGAACACCAAGAGGGCCTCGGTTCGGCGCGACTGCAGGAAATGCATTATAAGCTGCTGAGCCGATGGTACCTCACCCCATCGAGGCTCCATAGGATCTATCCTCAAGCGGGAAGAGAGTGCTGGAGAGGGTGTGGAGGCGAGGGGGACATTCCTCCACATATGGTGGGACTGCCCACGTATACAGCCGTTCTGGGAGGAGGTGCTGGGAGCGATGGGTAATCGCCTTAAGGTCATAATTCCTCCAAAACCAACATATTTGATTTCTCATGGCTTCCCCAAGATAATCGGAGAGGAGAAATACCTTCTCTTCCTCTGATGATAAGCAGTGCCAAGGGACTCATCCGGCCCCATTGGAAGAGCACTCAGATTCTAGTGTGAGGGAGTGGGAGGATAGAGTGGGAGACATGTTACGTCTGGAACGTTACCACTATCTGAAAATTGACAAAAATTGCAACACATGAAATGATGACTTTGACCTGGGAGGGTAGAGACTACTAGCCTCTCTACAATGGACCTGGTGAGTGTCGGTAGAGAGAGTCCCCCTGTTAAACATCTGGTGCCCTGCGCGCCCCCCCCCCCTTTTTTTTTTTTTTTTTTTTTTTTTTTCTCTTCGCCTCTTCCTCCCCTCTGCTTATAACTTCTTAAGTACTTCTCTCCTATCTCTTCTCTTCCTATGACCCTACCCCCGCTCATCTCAATGAGTAAACATCAGGTATCTCGAAATTTCCTAGCAGTATGTGCTAGAAACGCTGGAAAACCTTAGTAGTGTACTAATGATCTGCCTGATGCATTCTTCAAAATGTTTACTTTCTGTCTATCAGTTAATGTTTCTTAAAGATAATATAATCTTGTATCGAAAAAGCAAGCTCAAAGGCCATGTTTATTGAGGCAGAAGCAAATGACGAAGTTGGAAATCTTCATGCATATCGGAACTAACCACCCTCCTTAGGACCTTCATATTATATAACACTGATAGACATATAGGAGGAGTGAACAATACAGCACCTTAAAATATATGTAAAATGCCTTTATGCTTGTTCATGACCTTGATATGTTATGTATAACTCAACTTGTCTTCAATAAAGCTTGGTTTTAAAAAAAAAAAAAAAAAAAAAAAAAAAAAAGTGATTCTGCATTTTTTTTTTATCATGCATGTCACACACTGTTGATTTAGGGGATGCAAGGTGCATAAATGTTTTCCTCCTGTTTCTGTGGGTGTCTGTGTTTATGTCTTTGTGCTTTGGTTTGTGTCTCTATGAGTGTGTATGTATTTGTTTTCTGTTGGTATCTCTGTTGAGGGTGGGTGTGTATGTCTTTGTTGCATTTTCTGTGGATGTCTGTGAGGGTGTGTGCATATGTCTTTGAGCTTTTCTAATGGTGTCTCTGTGAGGGTGGGCATGTGTTTGTCTTTGTGTATTTTCTCTGGATGCCTCTGTGAGGGTGGGTGTGTATGTCTGTGTTTTTCTGTGGATGTCTCTGTGAGGATGTGTGTGTGTGTATGTATGTATGTCTGTGTTTTCTGTGGTTGTCTCTGTGAGGGTGTGTATTTTCTGTGGGTGTCCTCTGTGAGGGTGTGTGTATGTATTTGTGTGTTTTCTGTGGATGTCTCAGTGAGGGTGTATATGTAGGTCTTTCTGTGTTTTTCTGTGGGTGTCTCTCTGTGTGTGTGTGTGTATGTCTTTGTGTGTTTTCTGAGGGCTGTCTCTGTTGGTGTGTTTCCTGGGTGTATGTGCAAGTTTGAGTTTGTGTTTGTGAGTGTCCGTCCCATTGTCTGTTCCTTTTTTAGGACATTTTAACTTACTACTGATTATTCACATCTTTCTACAGACTTTGAGACTAATGAGACCTTTCCGGAAGTCACCAATCTACCATTTAACCTTTAAATTATTGTTTAGACAGTTCAGGGCCCTTCCTTTCATCCCACTGCATGCTGTTGTCATCATTTAGTTGGCATCTTCCTTTACAAAAGATAATCAGAACTCCATATTTTGTTTTCTAAATCTACAAATCTACAAAACTGTAGTTTACCTCATTACTTGTCAGGGTCAATGTAAACAAGTGCTAAGTGTCTGTTTGGGTGTCTGTGTCTGAGTTTCTTTGCGTGTTTGCTAGAGTGTCTATATGTGAATCCTTATGTGTGAGTGTGTGTTTCAGTGTATGTTACTACCTTTAAGTTTAAATAGAAACTTAAGAATAAAGTGCATATACGTTTTTAGTCACTTGGTCAAAAATTTGCACATGTCAAAGGGGGGGAGGGGGCCCTGATCAATGGTTAAGTCAGGGGCCCCAAAATTTCTAGTGGCGGCCCTGGCTATCAGTTACATTGTCTTACATAAAAGGACTGTAAGGAGATCCCCTTCTTATTATGTATATTAAAGATGTATAGTTGTATTTTTCTGTAATAAAGATTGCAATTTATTTAGTAACACAGTGAACTGGCAAACACTGTTTTATTAACCATACTCAGCTCAGCATTACATTATTGGAACACTACAGTTCAAATATCATTTTAGTAATGAATATTTTAATAATTGTCTTGCCCCCAGAATAAAATGGATATTTTAAACATTTCTTAAATGAGATCTTAATTTATATACATAGCATGTCCTCTTATATACAAACACTGTTGCTTGTATTTATTAGCTAAAGTTAATAATTAGGTTAGTAATATTGATTATCCTACTATAATCCCAAGATCCAATAATATCAATACCTTTTGTTGGAATGATAAGCATGGTTTCCTTCCTTGTCTTAATTTAAACACAATAACATCATATGATGCATTCACAAATTACAATCTATCTGCATTATTCACATCCATCAATGACAATAGTACACTTAGCTAAATGTATTTTGTATTTAAGTATTAATTGTTATCTAATTAATGTTATGTAATTTGGGAAACTGTTATAATTAATCATCATATTTGCTAGTATCACACTGTTAGGTAAAAAGTATATATATATTTTTTTTTTATTTTTATTTGAAGGTTTCATCTGTTCTAATCAACAGCCTTTAGCTTTGTAAGCATTTATTGAACCTTCAGTAATACACAGTGAAAAAAATGCCTATATAGTCTAATAAAACAATAATAAAAGTCATATTTATTCTGGAATGTAACACCAAAACAAAATAAAATAGAAATGGATAAAACCTTGTTTTGGCATGTATGTTTGGTAATACAAAATTATTTTATCATGCATAGTAACAGCAAACTATACTAAAACAAAACTACAAAATAAAAAAAATAACAATATTATTGTATGCACTGTGTCAGAACCTGACCAGTTTTTATAATTAAAAATTGCATGACTGAAGCAAATAATTTAGAATACTGGGGGACCATAAATCAATTAAGTATCTTCTTTGTCATAAAGTGTTGCAACACACTGTATTGCAATTAAACCACTTGACTGTCTTCCAAAAAATTTTGAGGGACATTTCAGTACAGTACTGGTTAAACTTTTTTAGATTATCTCACCAGCCAAGAGTGCATTAGAGAATCCAGCTCTCAGACACACTTGTACAAATATTTACCTCACACAGAGAAATGCACAAAATGTTGAAATTCTAACACACTCGTACAGAATCACTCTCATATGCACATTCATATTTTTAAGGTTTGTTAGTGAAGACCAACTGTGTGACTAATGAGGCTAGTGAACAAGCATGCTAGTGAATATATGTCCAGTGGTTCTATATATGCTGCATGTCTAAATGAATAAGTATGCCTGAATGAGTGTTTTCTAGTTACCTTAACATGTGTTAGTGAGTACGCCTGGGGTGAATATGTGGAGAGTACTCTGAGTGTGTGCAGCATAGTGAGTGTGAATGTGCTTAGTGAACATAAACAGCTGATTAAGTGTGAGTATATGAACTTGATTCATTTATGGGTTTGACTGTGACAGAGCATATTGTGGACTAAGAAATATGGTTAACTAAGAATGGGCAAATTAGAGTACTTGAGTGTGTCTTCAGGCAGAGTAGGTATGGTTATCTAGTTAAATCTTTTGGCTAGAAGTAAGTTTTTTGCGCACGTTGGGTTGAGCTCGTATTAGTAAACTGTTTTCGATCATGTACTAAAAAGCCGAACTTTTGAATATCACAGCGCACGGTAACGTATTCCTCCCATAGATGTCAATAGCAAAAAAACTGGGAGGGAAAAATCTAACACCCGACCTTCCACGCAAACCCCAATAACATATTCTCAAGTGCACTAACCTGACATGAAATATTAATATTTCCATTCAAATGTTCTTCACATAAATGTTCTATTTATTTATAAATACATATTTCTACATATATCTGATGGTATATTGGTCCAATATATATATTTTATATCTATAACTATATATATATAGGTGATTATATATAGGTATATATAATATATAAATATATTAATATATTATATATATATATATATAGGAATATCTATTTAAAAATATATAGAATACATTCCCCTATGTACATAACATAGGAATGTATAATATTTAGGGTACATACACAGTTAAACCCTTTGCATTAATATGATTTTTCATGTTTTCATATACTTAACTTCAAAGGGCTCCAATGCACTTATATACACATGTATTTATATGTTTTTATGTTTATATATGTCTGTAAATACATATATACACATATAAATACATATGCACACATTATATACATACTTATACATGTTTATGTATGTATCTCTAGGTTAAAAGCCCTTTGTCTGCCTTTGTTGAGACCTTGAGGTCCATTTATGAAGCACCGGATGGAGCTTGAGGGGGCCGTGTTTCTGGCGAGTCTTCAGACTCGCCAGAAACAGCAGTTATGAAGCAGCGGTCTAAAGACCGCTGCTCCATAACCTGTCCATCTGCTCTGAGCAGGTGGACAAAGATCGCCGGAATTCAACCCAACATTACCTTTGATAAATATCCCCTCTTATATTTGTGAGCCCTTATAACTTTTTTGTGCCGGCTTTTTTTAAATAATTTTTTTTATCAGATAGAGTTATTATGAATGTAACTGTACTTTATAATCATTCTAGAGTAAACCCAATATGAGCAAACACCCCCAATAAACCCCTTTTGCTCATACATAATTGTTTATGCACCACTCGCAATCTGGCCCGTTAACAGGTAACAAGTATACTGTTATGTTATGTTATGCAGTGAAGATGTCACCAACTGCCAAGGTGTAAATTACAGTGCAATATGTGCAAGTTTCAATTTGATTAATTAATTTGCAATGTATTTCAGTTATCTATAACAAACACACCTGCAAGTTTTATGCAGTGCAGACCCTCTCGGAATAGCCAATTGGATAACTGTTATTATTGCATCTTTAGTTGCAACAGACAAAATATGAATTAACAACCTGAGACAGAAGATTAGAGAACCCTGCTGCATTAAACTGTGCATTACAGTTCCAAGAACTGGTATCTGCAATGCATTGAAATCCCCTGACAGATGAGGACTGGAGTTAACTACTATGCAATGCACACATGCATCAAAGTTCTATCTAGCAGCTTATCTGTTTTAATTTAAAGGGACACAGGATGCATAAAATAAAAATGCATGCTCTTAATGCTAAAACAGTTTATATTACTACTAATATCCTCCTGACCTCATTGACTTGTACATAAGAAAAAAATAAATAAATAAATAAACAGCCAGTAGCATAAAATGAATGAAGAAAAATAGCAATTAGCAGCTATTGAGATATATGTTGATTCTCCTGTATCCTTTCCTGCGTGTGTGACATTAAATGTGTGTTTTTCTTTTTTATTCAATTTGAAGGCAGGGACGATACAGTCAATCAGATGTGTTATTATCATAAATGAAGCACTTCTGAAGAACCTATATAAGGCCTGTTTTTAGGGGGAAACTTAAGTGCTACTGGGCAGAAATAAAGTTGTCAAACATCATGCCAATAGCTGAAGCACTCTCCAATCACATAAGCACTTCAGTCTCCGGCCACAGGAATTAGCAGATTTAGAAGTGCTTAAAGGGACACTGTACTCAAACATTTTCTGTCACCCATATGAAGAGCAACAAGAATTCACCTTGATGTACTTATATGCATTTTGTGATTGGCTGATGGGTGTTACATGATAGAGTTGGACAGAAAATACTACTAACTTTAAAAAAATGTCAGTTTGAATTTCAAATAAGTAGTAGACTTCTTCTAAGTCCCGTGGCATTGTCTTTTATTATGCTTTTTTTTAACATTTGGTTCGATATCTTTCTATATATGTGTGTGTGTGTGTGTGTATATATAATATATATATATATATATATATATATATATATATATATACTATATCACATATATACATACAGTATCTCACAAAAGGGAGTACAACCGCTCACATTTTTGTAAATATATTATATATCTTCATGTGACAACACTGAAGAAATGACACTTTGCTACAATGTAAAGTATTGAGTGTACAGCCAGTATAACAGTGTAAATTGGCTTCCCCCCTCAAAATAACTCAACACACAGCCATTAATGTCTAAACCGTTGACAACAAAAAGTGAGTACACTCCTAAGTTAAATGTCCAAATTGGGCCCAATTAGCCATTTTCCCTCCCTGATGTCATGTGATTCGTTAGTGTTACAAGGTCTCAGTATGAATGGGAGCAGGTAATGTTAAATTTGGTGTTATCGCTCTCACACTCTCTCATCCTGGTCACTGGAAGTTCAACATGGCAACCTCATGGCAAAGAACTCTCTGATGATCTGAAAAAAAAAATTGTTGCTCTACATAAAGATGGCCTAGGCTATAAGAAGATTGCCAAGACCCTGAAACTGAGCTGCAGCATGGTAGGCAAGACTATACAGCGGTTCACAGGACAGGTTCCACTCAGAACATGCCTCGCCATGGTCGACCAAGAAAGCCCATAGACAGTTTGTTGAAGACAAGCAGACTAAGGACATAGATTACTGGAACCATGTCCTGTGGTTTGATGAGACCAAGGTAAACTTATTTGGTTCAGATGGTGTCAAGCTGTGTGTGGCGGGGCAACCAGGTGCAAAGTACAAAGACAAGTATGCTTGCCTACAGTCAAGCAATGGTAGTGTGAGTTTCATGGTCTGGGCCCTGCATGAGTGCTGCCGGTACTGGGGAGCTACAGTTCATTGAGGGAACCATGAATGCCAACTGTACTGTGACATACTGAAGACGAGCATGATCCCCTCCCTTCAGAGGGACTGGCTGCAGGGCAGTATTCCAAGATGATAATGGCCCAAACACATCTTCAAGACGACAACTGCCTTGCTAAAGAAGTTGAGGGTAAAGGTGATGGACTGGCCAAGCATGTTTCCAGATCTAAATCCTATTGAGCATCTGTGGGGAATCCTCAAACGGAATGTGGGGAAGCGATCTGTGATGTCATCATGGAGGAGTGGAATAGGACTCCAGTGGCAACCTGTGAAGCTCTGGTGAACTCCATTCCCAAGAGGGTTAAGAGCAGTGCTGCAAATTAATGGTGGTCACACAAAATATTGACACGTTGGGCCCATTTTGAACATTTCCACTTAGGGATGTACTCACTTTTGTTGCCAATGGTTTAGACATTAATGTCTGTGTGTTGAGTATTTTGAGGGCAAATTTACATTGTTATACAGGCTGTACATTCACTACTTTACATCGTAGCAAAGTGTCATTTCTTCAGTGTTGTCACATGAAAGATATTATAAAATATTTACAAAAAATGTGAGGGGGTGTTACTCACTTTTGTGAGATACTGTATATGTATATATATATATATATATTATATATATATATATATATATAATATATATATATAATATATATATATATATATATATAGATATATATATAATATATATATATATATATATCTATATATATATATAATTTTCACCATATGTAGAAATAAAAGTCTTGTGAGAGACAGAGCATTAAATCATTGCAGTAGATTTATTCGAATAAACAAACAGGTGAACACCACTCCACCACACACCTCACAGCCACAGGGATGTGGCTGTGAGGTGTGTGTGGAGTGGTGTTCCCCCTGTTTATTTATTCGAATAAATCTACTGCAATGATTTAATGCTCTGTCTCTCACAAGACTTTTATTTCTACATATGGTGAAAATTGGTTAAAAATTGCAGCATTTGAGGTTTGCTGCCAAAAGAAAATACAAGTCACAGGCTCTCCCAGGTAATGCTGTCCGGTGAAACGGTTTACTACAGTAACTCCTCCATCTTGCATGAGTTGAGGCCGGATAACAGTGAGTAACCAAGCTTGTCCATTATTTACTTTTTGAGAAGGTTGACTTCAAATATTATCACTACTTCTGTATACCAAGAGCGAATATACAAGATCTTATACCTGTAATAAGAAGTGTGAATATACACTATAACGAGAAATGTGACAAACCTTGTGTTTTGCCTTTCACTTAATGCATTTGCTTAAATACTGAGAAAAACCGAAGTGGAATATCCTGTGCAGTGGTTTCATATAGCTCACGATACTGTAAAAGACTCTTTACTGTATTGTAATTATTTATTTTCTGTATTTTATTGGTTATTGTGTTTTTTATGTGAATCTGCTCTTGCTGTTATATTTATATTTAATTTTTTATATATATCTTTTATTTCTGTGCAAACCTAGCATTAAAGGGTCCTTTCATTTTAATTTAGTTGAAATTTTAAAGGAATATACATTCTGGACACTTACTTTATACATTATAGTTCAAATACAAAGTATTTATTTTAATGACTAATAGATACAGTTAGTCTATCATAGTGTTTTTTAACTGTTTTTACACAAATTTATTCTACCCTTTAAATAGGGGTAGTTGCTTGAATTTCTGTTGAATATTGTCCAAAGACATATTACTAGTGATTGCGCCCTTCCTTCATCTATCTTCTCTCTTTCTTTGCATATTTTATCTTATCAGGTGCTGAGGGGTGTAGGGGACCCACCGCCCTGATAGATAGTTTAGGGCTGCAAATTATTCACACTTTAGTATTCTCTTTGGGTTCTTCTTTGCCGCCAAATGTACACCTCCTTTGTTTTTATATATATATATATATATATATATAGTATATATATATGTGTTTTTCTGTACTCAAAGTCACTCTTTGGTATGTGAATTGTGTCCCTGCATTCATCTGCTGCCAAAATCTCTGTTTTAATGTGTTAATTGTACTCAAAGGCCCCTATTTAAGAAAGGTCTTGCGGACCTGATCCGACACTGCTGATCAGGTCCACAAGACCTCGCTGGAATGCGGAGAGCAATATGCTCTCCGTATTAAGCATTTCACCAGCAGCTCACAAGAGCTGCTGGTGCAACGCTGCCTCCTGTCGGCCACCAGCAGGGGGGTGTCAATCAACCCGATCGTACTCGATCGGGTTGATTTCTGGCATTCCTGTCCGCCTGCTCAGAGGCAGGGCGGACAGGGTTATGGAGCAGCGGTCTTTTAGACCACAGCTCCTAACTTGTGTTTCTGGTGAGTCTAATGGCTAGCCAGAAACATGGGCCCACAAGCTCCCTACGGAGCTTGTTAAATGGGCCCCATTGTCTCTCTTTGGTATGCAAATTGTGTCCCTGCATTCATCTGCTGCCAAAATCTCTGTTTTCTGTGTTAATTGTACTCAGAGTCTCTCTTAGGTATGTGAATTATGTCCCTGCATTCATCTGCTGCCCAAATCTCTATTTTCTGTGTTAATTGTACTCAAAGTTTCTCTTTGGTATGTGAATTGTGTCCCTGCATTCATCTGTTGTCAAAATCTCTGTTTTCTGTGTTAATTGTACTTAAAGTCTCTCTTTGGTATTTGAATTGTGTCCCTGCATTCATCTGTTGCCAAATCTCTGTTTTCTGTGTTAATTGTACTCAAAGTCTCTCTTTTGGTTTGTGTCTGTAGTCCGTGTAATACGTTATGTATTTATTCTGCTGATATCTCCTCTTTATCTATGTGATGTTCAAAACCTTGTCAATACTTATAATTCCTCAATTTTTAATTTCACTAATGGTATAAACCCCAGCTTCACCCAAATTCTATTGTCTGTTATTTTTACTTATCTCAACCTGAATCAAACCTTCCCAATTGGCCTTTTGACTGTCTTTGATCATGTCATTACCTTCTTTATTGCAATCAGCTGAATGGTGTGGCCTATAAATTTAACACTGGTATGGGGATAGCCAATGCAGGGGTTAGCAATGCAGGTTAGATAGCATAGCAATAGTGTAACATCATCTGTTCACATCTCTTAAGTGAACATTTATAAGTGAGACATTAACAATTGGCAAAAGAAATACACAATAATTGAACAAGGAGTGCACAAGAGATAAGGCAAGTCCTGTTGTAACACTGTGTTTTTTTTACTGTTTGCTTAGGCCTAGATTTGGAGTTTGGCGTTAGCCGTGAAAACCAGCGTTAGAGGCTCCTAACGCTGGTTTTGGCCGCCCGCTGGTATTTGGAGTCAGTGATTAAAGGGTCTAACGCTCACTTTTCAGCCCGCGACTTTTCCATACCGCAGATCCCCTTACGTCAATTGCGTATCCTATCTTTTCAATGGGATCTTCCTAACGCCGGTATTTAGAGTCGTTTCTGAAGTGAGCGTTAGAGCTCTAACGACAAAACTCCAGCCGCAGGAAAATAGCAGGAGTTAAGAGCTTTCTGACTAACGCCGGTTCATAAAGCTCTTAACTACTGTACCCTAAAGTACACTAACACCCATAAACTACGTATGTACCCCTAAACCGAGCTCCCCCCACATCGCCGCCACTCGATTAAAAATTTTTAACCCCTAATCTGCCGACCGCCACCTCGTTATACTTATGTACCCCTAAATCTGCTACCCCTAATCTGCTGCCCCTAACCCCGCTGACCCCTGTATTACATTTATTAACCCCTAACCTGCCCCCCACAACGTCGCGCCAGCTACTTAAAATAATTAACCCCTAATCTTCCGACCCGGAATTGATCGGAACAGCCAATAGAATGCGGAGCTCAATCTGATTGGCTGATCGGATCAGCCAATCGGATTGAACTTGATTCTGATTGGCTGATTCCATCAGCCAATCAGAAAATTCCTACCTTAATTCCGATTGGCTGATAGAATCCTATCAAGCCAAATCGGAATTCGAGGGACGCCATCTTGGATGACATCCCTTAAAGGAACAGTCATTCGTCGTTCAGTCGTCGGGCCCGGATGGATGTTCCGCGCTGGAGGTCTTCAGGATCCCTGCCGCTTCGCTCGGATGGATGCTGCTTGGATGAAGACTTCAATCGGATGGAAGATCCTCTTCTGCCCCCGCTTGGATGAAGACTTTGACCGGATCATGGAACATCTTCAGCCCCCCGCTTGGGGCTTGGATCAGGACATCGGAGGAGCTCTTCAGGGACGGATCGGTGAACCTGGATGGTGAAGACAAGGTAGGAAGATCTTCAGGGGCTTAGTGTTAGGTTTATTTAAGGGGGGTTTGGGTTAGATTAGGGGTAGTGTGGGTGGTGGGTTGTAATGTTGGGGGGGGGTATTGTATGTTTTTTTTTACAGGCAAAAGAGCTGAATTCTTGGGGCATGCCCCGCAAAGGGCCCTGTTAAGGGCTGGTAAGGTAAAAAAGCTTTTACCTTTTTTTAATTTAGAATAGGGTAGGGAATTTTTTATTTTGGGGGGCTTTGTTATTTTATTAGGGGGCTTAGAGTAGGTGTAAATTAGTTTAAAATTGTTGTAATATTTTTCTTATGTTTGTAAATATTTTTTTATTTTTTGTACTTTAGCTAGTTATGTAATTGTATTTAATTTGTAGCAATTGTGTTTAATTAATTTATTGATAGTGTAGTGTTAGGTTAATTGTAGGTAATTGTAGGTAGTTTATTTAAATTAATTTATTGATAGGGTAGTGTTAGGTTTTAATTATATCTTAGGTTAGGATTTATTTTACAGGTAAATTTGTTATTATTTTAACTAGGTAACTATTAAATAGCTATTGTACCTGGTTAAAATAATTACACAAGTTGCCTGTAAAAATAAATATAAAATCCTAAAATAGCTATAATATAATTATAATTTATATTGTAGCTATATTAGGATGTATTTTACAGGTAAGTAATTAGCTTTAAATAGGAATAATTTATTTAATAAGAGTTAATTTATTTCGTTAGATTTAAATTATATTTAACTTAGGGGGTGTTAGAGTTAGGGTTAGACTTAGCTTAGGGGTTAATCCATTTATTATAGTAGCGGTGAGCTCCGGTCATCAGATTAGGGGTTAATAATTGAAAGTTAGGTGTCGGCGATGTTAGGGAGGCAGATTAGGGTTAATACTATTTATTATAGGGTTAGTGAGGCGGATTAGGGGTTAATAACTTTATTATAGTAGCGCTCAGGTCCGCTCGGCAGATTAGGGGGTTAATAAGTGTAGGCAGGTGTCGGCGACGTGGTGTGGGGGCAGATTAGGGGTTAATAAATATAATATAGGGTCGGCGATGTTAGGGCAGCAGATTAGGGGTACATAGGGATAACGTAGGTTGCGGCGGTTTACGGGAGCGGCAGATTAGGGGTTAAAAAATAATTTGCCAGGGGTCAGCGATAGCGGAGGCGGCAGAATAGGGGTTAATAAGTGTAAGGTTAGGGGTGTTTTAGACTCGGGGTACATGTTTAGGGTGTTAGGTGCAGACAGTAGGAAGTGTTTCCCCCATAGCAAACAATGGGGCTGCGTTAGGAGCTGAAACGCTGCTTTTTTTTGCAGGTGTTAGGTTTTTTTTTCAGCTCAAACAGCCCCATTGTTTTCCTATGGGGATATCGTGCACGAAGCACCGTTTTTGAAGGCTGGCCGCGTCCGTAAGCAACTCTGGTTATCGAGAGTTGCATTTGCGGTAAAAAATGCTCTTACGCTCCTTTTTTGGAGCCTAACGCAGCATTTGTTTGAACTCTCGATACCAGAGTTAAATTTATGGTGCGGCCAGAAAAAAGCCAGCGGAGCGTTAACAGCCCTTCTACCGCCGAACTCCAAATCTAGGCCTTAGTTTGTAATATTTGCTCACTATATTCACACCTTTCTTTTGCAACCTTTTGTCTCTATAACAAACTACTTTATTCTATTAACTCCTTCCCACTCACCACTTGCACTATTCATCAGCCCATCTCTCTTAACCTCACCTTACTTTTGTATTCATGAACTTCACCACATTCCTAAAGAGTCTCTCTCTGCCTTGCACTACACCCCGAAAAGTCTCATTACTGCAAATTTGCATCTCACCTCATGTCACTCTCCCTCTTGCTCATACTAGCTGCTGGCGGCATCTCTCCTATTCCTAGCCCCCCCATAACTTCCTAGCCTGCACATCCATGCGTGCCTTTCAATAGACTTCAAAAACAAAACTATGGTAACCTTAATCTCATTCCTCTTGCATCTAAAAACCATTCACCCCCTTCACCTTGTACATCTGGAACTCTCGCTCTGTTTGCAACAAGCTCACTTCACTTCACTTTCCATGATCTCTTTATCTCCCACTCTCTTAAAACTTCTGGCTCTTACAGAAACCTGGCGCTCTGCCTTCAGACACAACATCCACTGCCTGCACTGTCACATGGGGGTCTCCATTTCAGCCACACTCCTAGGTCTGGCAATAGACAAGGAGGTAGTATTTTACTTTCCTCTCGTTGCATCTTTCAACAAATACAGCCCTTCTCTTCCCTCACATTTTCTTCATTTGAAGCACACATGATTAGTTTATTTTCTCCCCTCTCTATATTGTGTTGCAGTCATATTACCACCCCCCTGGCTCCCCAACTCAATTTTTAGATCACTTTGCTGCCTGGCTTCCTTATTTCCTTTCCTAAGACACCCCTGCCCCTCATTCTTGGTGACTTCAACATCCTCTTGGACAATCCCACTGCCTCCTCTGCAAAAACAACTTCTGCAACTCACTTCCTCTTTCAGCCTGTTACAATGGACTGACTCTCCCACTCACAAAGATGGTCACTCCCTTGATCTGATTTTCAGCTATCGATGCACTATCTCAAATTTCACAAACTTTCCTTTTTCTCTTTCTGACTATCATCTCCTAACTTGCAACATCACTTTCATCCCTACAACCTCCCTTCCTCTACCCCTTACACCAAACTTCAACAGAAGCACTAAGTCATTAGATCAGCAACAGCTCGCTAGCTCGCTATAACCTTTCCTTCTCTTTCCATCACCTCCTTTTCCTGCACTAACCAATCTATTTGCCACTATAACTCCACCTTACATTGGTCATTGACACCCTGGTCCCTCCTACCATAGCTCAGAAACCACACTCTCATCCTCAGCCTTGCATACTCCTCTGACACAGTACCTAGGCAGATGTTCCCCGTACTGCTGAAGCGACATTGGAGGAAATCTCGGAGTTCAGCTGACTTTCCTCACTACCAGTTCATCCTGAAACTCCTACTATTCTGCCCTTAATCTTTATAAGCAACAATACTTCTCTAATCTCATCTCTACTCTTCCTCTAACCCCAAAAAGTCTGTTTTCAACGTTCAATACTCTTCTCCAATCACCCCCACCTCCTAATACAACTTCTCTCTCAAGCTCAAGATTTTGCCAGCCACTTCAATAACAAAATTGACTTCAGAAATTAAATCACCTCTCAACTTACTACCAATCTCCCCACCCCCTCAAAAAATCACAACATTCAAAACCCAAATACCCTTAAATTTTATCTATTTTGCCCCTGTTACCAAGGAAGAAGTTTCTCTGCCCTTATACTGTCCTCCCACCTCACTACCTGTCCCCTCGAACCTATCTCCTCACAGCTACTCCCCTCCCTCTCATCTTCCATCCCCCCCATACTCACACACATTTTCAACCCTCTCCCTCAGCACTGGTATATTTCTCTCATACTCTAAAACATGCACTGGTCACAAACCTATACTCAAAAAACCCTTACCTCGATCCAAGCTTCCCATCCAACTACGTCCTATTTCCCTACTCCCTCTTGCCTCCAAGCTCCTTGAAAAGCTAGTATATGCACGTCTATCCCATTTCCTTAAACTATACCTCTCTTCTTGACCCACTGCAATCTGGATTTTGTCCCCCATCACTCCACAGAGACAGCAATTGTCAAGGTTTACCATTTACCTACTTATAGCAAAATCCAAAGGTCACCTTCTATCTGCTTATCCTTCCTTGATCTCTCTGCAGCCTTTGACACTGTTGACCGCCCTCTTTTGCTACAAACCCTCCAATCCTTTCGGCATCTGCAACATAGCTCTCTTGTGGGTTCTCTTCCTATCTATCTAACTGTACCTTTAGTGTTGCCCTTCTCCGGAGCTTCCTCCTGCCCCGTTACCACTTTCTCGTTGGGGTACCTCAAGGCCCCTGTCCTTCATCCCCTTTCTCTTTCAATCTATACGTCATCATTAGGTTCCTTACATAAAGTCCCATGGGTTTTCATTATCAATTGTATGCCGATGACAACCCAAATCTACCTCTCTGCACCAGACCTACCTCCTTTTTTTACTAACACCCTGTCACTAGCTGTCTTTCTCATATCTCATCTTGGATTCCTTAAGCTAAATCTCTCCAAAACATAAACCTCGTTATTTTTTCCCCCCTTTCTTCCAAAATCTCCACCCCCCCAATTTTCAATAACCTGTTGATAATTCCATCATTACCCCTACCCCGCATGCCCGATGTCTTGGGGTCACACTTGACTCAGACCTTTCCTTCACGCCTCACATTCAGTCCTTGGCTAAAGCCTGCCCGCTTCCACCTAAAAACATCTCTAAAATTAGGACATTTCCTTACACAAGACACAACTAAGATTTTAATCCACCTCTCTCATCCTTTCCCGTCTTGACTACTGTAACTCCGTCCTCTCTGGTCTACCTAGCTGCCGCCTAGCTCCTTTACAATCCATAATGAATGCCTCTGTCAGGCTCATCTTCCTCACAAATCGCTCTTCATCTGCTGCACCCTCTCTGCCAAATCCCTTCACGGGCTTCCCTCCTTGCCTCCAGGATTAAACACAAAATCCTCACGCTGACATATAAAGACCTCAACTGCACTGCTCCCCACTAAATTTCAGACCTTGTCTCCAGATACTCTCCCTCCCATCCCCGTCACTCTGCTCATGATCTCCTACTCTCCTTCTCTCTTGTTACTTCCTCACATTCTCATTTACAGGACTTCTCCAGACTGGCCCCCATCCTGTGGAACTCCCTGCCTCACTCCACAAGACTCTCCCCTAGTTTTAACAGCTTCAAGCACTCCCTAAAGACTGTACTATTCAGGGATGCATACAACCAACACCTGACCATTCCTACCTCCATCGCTTTCCCCCTTGGAACCCCTTAGAATGCAAGGCCTATGAGCCCAGCTCTTTGTAGATCACCTTCATAAGAGCCGACTACAAAAGTGCAACTCTCGGCAGGGCCCTCTACCCATTTGATCCCTATAAATGTTATCCTGTATAACCAACTATGTTTATAGCACTGCAGGAATCTGTTGGCGCTCTACAAATACCTGTTAATAATAATATAGATATATATATATTTTATTATTATTATTATTATTATTAACAGGTATTTCTACAGACATGGATCCATGTTACAATCAGACAGACATGATATAAAAACATTAAAAACAATAAAAAACTTCAGATAGTAAAAATCTCTGTGCTAGTTTTCTAGTATGTGATCCCCTTTCTAAGTGAGATGATCTAGATATATACCGTTAATACTCTGACACCTTGCTAAAGGTGAATAGATGCCTTGCTAAAGGTAAAAAGAAAAGAAAACAAATCCTGGTGTGTACCCTACCAAAAATACAAGTAATTAAGTGGTCTAATGTCGATGTTCCTAAAAAAAAAAAATTTAGCACGTGTAACAATAGTAGTGATAAACAAATACAGTGGTGCTAGAAACCTTGCTAAAGGTGAAATAAAACAAATCCTGGGTGTACCCTACCAGAAAAAATAAAAGTAATTAAGTGGTCTAATGTCGATGTTCCTAGAGTGATTTAACAAGTGTAACACATAGTAGTGTAAAACACAATTGCAGTGGTGAATAAACAAAAATATTCAATCAGAATACATAGCAATCAATTCGGTTAATACCAAATAATCAAAAAACAAAAAATAGCAAATGTGGCTAAAAGCAAAATAACACAGGTCCTCCAAAACTTAAATAGCAGTGTTCATTCCTAAAGACACGTAGTGAAAAAAGGTGCGTAGTGAAAAAATGAAAAATCAGTGGCACTGTAATAGATAAAAAGAATAAATATGTTCTTGATAAATCCTGTGGAGAGATATTAACTGCAACCTATAGCAGTACCGGGATGTGGTGGTGTGTAAAAACTCATCAGGGGCCCGTCCGACCCCAAATTTCACCTAAAAAGTAGAAAACAAACACACAATAGTGCAGAGCGTAATGTCCCAAATAAATTAGAAGGAAGAAGACTCACCAGTCGACGCGTTTCGGTCTGTACTAGACCTTTTTCAAGACTAATTTTTATACAGCTTTTTAGTTTATTATATATTTCAAGGCTATTCATACACACAGACCCAGCCTACTAGGCGCTTTGGTTTCTATATTCCGATTTATCTATTCACTTTTATTGACTACTAGGAGTCAATATCCAGAGCCAAGGGTCTTTTTGAGGCAGGTGCTTAGTGTACCACCCACTGTTAATTAACAGGTATTTGTAGAGCGCCAACAGATTCCGCAGTGCTATAAAATATATATATATATTTAAAAATACATAGAACATATTCCCCTATGTGCAGAACATTGGAATGTGAAATATTTACAGTACATACACTGTTAAACAACTTTAGAAATATGAATATTGCATAAATATAAATTTTCATGTTTTCATCTACTTAACTGCAAAGGGCTCCAATGCACTTATATGTATGTCTTTATGTGTATACACATGTATTTATGTGTTTTTTTGTTGTTGTTTTTTTTTATTTATTTAATAAGGATTCTGCAAAATACAATACATAACACCAGACCCGGCCTAGGGTTACACAGTACGGCCAGGAATGGATGAAAATGCAGTCATTTTTAAACAATTATAAAAACTTTCTAAACATGTCATTCAATCATAGCAACAGAGAAAATTTCCTAACAAAACGAGTTGGGGGATGGAGGGTAGGGGGAACAGAATGAAATGACCCAAATGGGCCATCCCTGGATTTCACAAAATTATCATGAGTGGAGAAAGATATGGTCAGTACACAACCTTCAGAGGCTATTCCTGAGACCCGTAAGTCTAAAGGGGTCAGTGTAAAGGTGAGTCAATGCAGTAATGCTAGTGTACCCTAGGTTTGATGGGGGGGAGGGTTATTATAGGGGTGATAACAAATGAGAATGTAATCCAAAAGGGTAGGGGGATTTTGTAGGAAAGAAGTTACTGCTCACTGACTAACTGAGTTAAGATTTGTAGCTGTAAATACCGAAATCACCAGGGGTATGGTTGAACCTTCTGGTATAATGGTGTATCAGCAAGTTAATAGTAATGGATGTTACCCCAAGAGTAGGTTTTAAATGTAACTATGTGAATGTTTGAAAAGCAGTTACCGGAAAGAGTAGCTGCTTAATAATATATATAAAGGTTCAGCTGGATGATCTTATGGATTTGATAGCAGCAAATCATAAGAAGAAGATGTTAAGCAAAGCTGATATTAGTCAAGTAGCTAAATAACAAGCAGGAAAGTAAAAAGCTGAGTGCATATGCCTTTAAGCTTTGCATAGAACAGCTGAGGCACAGTGCAGCATGAAGCGGTATAAACGATATGCAGTTCCTTATATAAACAGGTAAGGTTTATACTTGCGAGTCTTGAGGAGACAGGAGAGGGTAGTCTAGGTGGCGCTGTCGAGATTGTAATGAATGATCCAGAGGCAGAAAAGACAGTAGCGGCGTCCTCGGTGGCTGCTTGAGATGAGAGAGCGTCGGAGCAGCATTGTAGTTCTGGCAGGCACTTAGATCAATCCGCGAGAAAAGGAAACGGACCTTCAGCTGAGAGTGGATAGTGGCTGCTGGAATGGCAGGCGAAGATAACAGGAACCCTGAGTCTGGAATGCGATGCAGACAGACAAGGAGCAGGTTGGTTTTAATTTAGCTTGAAGGTCAAATACAGGCAAAAAGTAAAAGGAAGTTTCCCAAAATATGCCAAACAAAATAATCAAGCAAAGAAGATAGCAGGAAGTGCACTTATAAAGCAAAAGAAGGAGGAGCTGAATTAAAGGGGACATTACAGTTAATCACTACTATCCATCCCAATCTTCTCAGGTCAGAGAGTAAATTTAATCATTTAGCGTGCTACGAGTTTTGGGGGTCCATAAGAGTCTCCCCAGGGTTCCAGATCTTTGTTTTTTTTCCAATTTCTAGCTATCTGGTGTTGGACTGATAGGAGGATGCAGATCACGCAAACACTACGAGGGGGAATTGGAGGAATGTCTATATGGAGTATACCCATGGAAGGGAGTGTGACACTAGGAAGACCCAGTTTGGTACAGAGCTGTCTCGTCTTAGCCCAATAATTCTCAAGTTTGGGGCAACTCTCCCCATATATGCTTGGGGTTTGCCTCTCTCTCCGCATCCCCTCAAGCACAGTCCTGATGTTGTAGGATAGAATTTCTGCAATTTGGTTGGCACCACGTGCATCGGGTAAGAAGTTTATAGAAGAGTTCATACACCGTTTACACAGTGTATGGCCATCCTGGTGTCAGATATGGTGCATTGCCATTGCTGTGTTGAGTGGTCACTTCCCCACTCACATTTCCCATGCCAAAGTATAAAGGAGTTTCAAAGGAAGAAATTGATTCAAGAGGTTGTCATTATGGTAAAAGTCACTTATTGTTCGTAATTGAGAAGCTCTCCAGGCCCCCAATGGAGAAGTTGGGAAGGGTTAGGAGAAGGCTTACTACTGGTTGGACTGGGGACAGGTGGGGAGTGATCATTTTGTAGTTGCGCAGGCGCAACCACGCTCTCCTGCATTCCCTGACAATCAAATTAGAGAGTAAGTGACTGAAGGCCGGGACTCGCCATCCAAAGTAGGTCCTCAGGTTTGACATGAGCTGGGGAGGGAAGCCAGTTCCAGTTCTCACCATCTAGTTTGTGGGAGGATCAGAGCTCCATCCAGAAGCATGGGTGATCATTGCGGCTTCATGGTAGGTTCTGATGTGTGGAAGCCCTATCCCTCCCCTCTCTACCGGTCTGTGCAAGATATTTGCTGCAACTCCAGCTTTTCCACTCCCCAGATATAATCAGAGATAAATCATTGAAATTGAGCAAGGATATTCTGAGGGCAAGGAGAGGTAGGCATCGGAAGAGATAAGTGATCTTAGAGAGTATCATCATCTTGGTTGCAGCCACACGGCCAAGCCAAGAGATCTCCTCGTATCTTAGGAGGGAATCAACATGTGTCAATAGGGGAGAAATAGTTGTTTGTCATTATTATTACTTTCTTGTCATGAGAAAGGAAACTCCCAGATGCTTAATTCTTCAGTTGACCATTTAAAGGGGTAGAGTTTTTGTAGAGTCTTAAGGTTCTCCAGTGGGAGTCCCAAGGAGTAAGCTTCAGTTTTAGATACATTAACTTTGTAATGTGACAAAGTGCAAATAGTTCCAGGAGGGCGAAAAGAGGGGAAGGGAGGTCAGTGGGTCGGACAGAAAGATAGTGAGGTCATCTGCAAATAGGGCAAGTTTCTGCTCTAAGTCATGGAATTAGATTATGAGGCCTTGGATCTCCTTCTGTTGTCTTATGACAGCAGCCAGTGGCTCGATAGATAGCGCATACAGGATAGGGGACATCCCTGCCTCGTGCCGTTAGTTGATCAATACAGATGGGGAGGTAAATCCCCACCCCTCTCATTTTAGCTGAAGGATTGGAGTACTAGCGCGCCAATGGCTTTGCAAAGTGTGGGGCAGTACACCAAAGGCTTGTAAGGTCAGGAACATATAATCCCACCTCACCCTGTCAAACGCTTTTTCTGCGTCTATCGAAAGGGGTGAGTATTGGGAGGCCCATATCCGTGGATTCGGTATAGAGGTTTAGAAGTCTGTGCATGTTGTCAGAGCCTTGTCGGCCCATTACAAACCCCACTTGATCCAAGTGTACCAGAGAGGGGACATGGGTTGCCAGTCTGTTACCCAGCACCTTCGCATAGGACCTTGACATCGATGTTAATGAGCGAAATTGGCCTATAGCTTTCGCAGTTAGTTGGGTCTTTCCCTTCCTTGGGTATTGTGAGTATACTAGCTTCAAGAAACTCTCCGGGTAGAATACCTGAATTGCCCACCTCAAGGAAAAAATCTCGTGAGGATTGGGGTAATACAGGGGCATGGGTCTTATAGAACGATGCCGTAAAGCCATCTGGTCCAGGGGCCCTTACCAGTTTTAAGAGAGCGGACTGCTGGGTCTCTTCTTGTGTAAAAGTTCTGGATATCCCCTATAGTCGCCTTGGGGGTATCGGGGTCAACTCCCAAATTATATAGAGAGTGATAATAATTAGCAAAAGCCATGCCTATGTCTTTCGGTGTGTAGGCAAGAGTACCTTTAGTCTTAATAGCGGGCATACATCGTTGTTGGGTTTGGTAGTGGAGTTTGTTTGCTAGGAGTCTATCAGCTTTGTTGCCTTTGTAATAATAGAGTTGCCTTAATCTAAATAGCTTAGCTTGGACACTCTTTTCCTCTCTCCTATTTATCTCTTCACATATCTCTCCAACCAAATGAGAAAGTCGGGAGGAGGGACGCAATTTATTGTTGTTTTCCACTATTCTAAGGTCCGCATACAGAATAGAAAGTAACCCCTCATGTAGTCTTTAAAGGAGGCCCATAGTGTCGCAACAGAGGTGTCGCCCGTGTAATTTAGTGTGAAAAAATCCACAATGATTCGGGGTATCTCGGGTGATTCAATATCTGACATGAAGCAATCTAGGAGTTGCCACGGCGGACCGAGTTTCAGAGTATGTAAGAAGGGAGCAAGTCACTACCAAAAGATCATGGTCAGACCAGGGGCACGGTTTAATGCATGAAGAAATACAGGCATCCAGGGTCCAGCTTTCACAAAGGAAAGTGTCAAGCCTCAAATAAGAGTTATGAGGCTTTGAGAAGTGGGTAAAGTCTCTCTCAGATGGGGATAGGCATCTCCATATGTCATATAAGATTATATTGAAGCAGAGCTTCCAAAAAGCAGCAGACTGGGAGGAGGCGCTTCTATCCTGGGGGGAATTGTTCAGTGTCTTCCTATCTAGGAGGGGATCCATACAAGTTTTGAAATCACCTCCAATGATCAAGCAACCTCTCGTCACCTTTTCAATGCATTCAAAGGTGGATCGATGGAAGGGGACCTTGCTTGGTGTTAGGGCGTATAGAGAAACCAAGGTTCATAAGCTCCTCATTGAGGCAACAGACTACTATCAGGAAACTTCCCTCTGGGTCAGACTCTCTGTACTGAATTTCGCATTTAACTGATCTATGTACCAGGATAGCCACACCTCTTGTTTTTTCAGTGTAGGATGCTGTTTCCCAAACTGGAAAGTAGGAAGAATTGCTAAGAATCTGGAAATCTCCTGCCAATGAGTTTCCTGCAAGGAAAGCAATTTGGAGTCTGTGTCGGAGGTGATATCGGAGCAAGAGGCTTTGTTTTGTAGGGGAGTTAAGGCCTTGGGTATTAAGTGTAGCGAACCTGAGGGGAGGCATCTTGAGGTGGTTCTCGACCGCTATACCTAAGAGATCAGAATAGAGGGGGGGTAAGGGTGTACTATGGTTTTGGGCAGCCAAATAAATGGAGTTGACCAGTTCAACTTGTTTAGTGGGTAGGGATCCAGGTAGTGTCCAGGGATTAGTCCACTCTGATTAAGGTACTGTGAATGAAGAGTCGGGGGGGGAATTTTCCCCTATAAGTATGAGAGTAAGTGGGAAAGTGTTATTGTTTCACTTTTGTTGTGAGTGACCTATTAGTTTAACCAAGAGGTCACAACTCAAAATGTGTGGGGGGAGCTAGCATAATCCCCGGGATTCAAAAACGAAAGGACAACCAAAGTTGCCCCTTTATCTGTTACTAAATGTCCTGGAGTCACACCAGGGGAGGATATGGGCAGTGTGTGTGTCAAGTTTCAAGGAATAGTCCGGAAGTCCAGAGGCTGCGGGGGAAGTAATCCGAGTTTTAGCCCCAAACATAAAGGTACTATAAGGAAGGTCAGGAGTTTGGGATGACTGGGCCTTTATATAAAAATGAAGGCAATAACAAGCAAGACATTTGAACTTGACAACATGCAGAGTGTAACAAAATTTAAACACAGTCAAAACAATATAACTATTACAATAAGAAAAGATAGCCTTATCGAGCAACTTGTGATAATCCATCAAGTAGTATGAGACAAAATAATCATCCACCTCCCTCCTTTATATAAAATCTGGTTGGTGGTTTTACCAATGAGTTTATCAAGCTATACTGCCTTATCTAACCAGATGTGGAGGGGGATAAGGGAGGAGGTTCTCTGGGGGGGGGGGGGGGGCTAGGAGGGTAACAGGAAGGGGAAGAGAGGGGAAAAGGAGAAGGGAGATAATGGAGAAGAAAAGAAGGGAATGAGAAAGAGGAAGGGAGAGGGCAAAGGCAAGGGGAAAGGAGAGGGAGAAAGAGAGTAAGGGGAAGAGAAGGAGAGGGAAGGAGTAGGAGAGGGAGGGGGTTAATATGGGGGAGGCTAAGTTTCAAGTAGGAGATCAAAAACCAACATTAACCTGCAAGAGAGTGTCTCAGTCAAAAAAGTAAGTATAGAGAAGAGCATAAACATACTTTACAGTGTATTTGTGCGATTACTGGGCTCTTCGCCCGCATGGCGGAGGTCTAAGTTGTCCCATTTGATGAGTTTAGTATGGATGGTGGTAAGTATTCAGGACCTGTGGAATTGGTAGCAGAGATTGCTGCATGGGGGTAGTGGGGAGGGGGAAAGAGTTAAAGGGGAAGGGAACAGGAGGGCCTGATAGAGAGAAGAGCAGGTTGGGGAGGAAGGGAAGAAGGGAAGGTTAGGATGAGGGAAGAGAATGGGGGGAAGAGGTGGAGGAGAAAGGGAGGGTAAAGGAGGTAGGGAAGGGGGAAGAGAGAGGGGAGAAGTGGGGATTGAAGGTTGAGGGTAGTAAGGAGAGGGGGTGGTAAAGATAGAAAATTAGTACGAGGGAGGAGAGGAGAAGGGGAAAGGAGAGGGGAAGAGGGGAAAGGTGGGAGGAGGGGAAGGTTATCAGGGAAAGGATTAAATCCCCATTTGCTGTCAGAGAACAAGAGCTAGCCTGTAAATAAACATCTAGGACAATGGAGTAAATATATAAAAAGGTTCATATAAATACACTTTGCAACATGGCTGCGTAAACTTAGAGTTCTCCACTATCATGGCAGAGGTTGCAGCAATCACGTCAGGTAAGTTCCCCAAGAGTAGTGGAAAATGACCAAGTCCCGTGTATTTGGCAGGAGAGGCTGAAGCATGGGGGAAGGACGTTGTTAAGGTAAAGGGGTAAATGGGAGGGGATAGGTAAAGGGAGTGAGAAGATAGGATGTGAGGGGCGTGATCAGGGAGGGGGAAGGAGGGTCAGATGAAAAGTGTTTCTAGCGATGGAGTAGATCAGTCAAAATCACATTTATCTCTTCTGTGCAGAAGATACTAGATTTTCATTGGAGGGGCGTCTCTGATTGAATGAGAGGGGTCTCTGCAGGAGAGGGTCCCACTCGGGTGCTGTTGGTCTCAGCCTGTGTGGGGTAGATACCTTGTGGGAAGTTCCAGGATCATCCGGTATGAGATCCCATCTGTGTAGAAGTGAAGAGTCTGGCTTGCTGTATGGAGGAGGCTATGAATTGCTGGCCATCCTTTGTGATAAATAGTCGGACAGGAAAGCCCCATCTGTATTTTATTCCTTTCTCTCTTAGGATCTTTGTGCAGAACTGGAAGTTTTGCCGTAGCTGGAGGGTATGTGGGGAGAGATCTGGGAATATCTGGAGGTCCGAGAATTTATCTGTGAGTGCACCTTCTTATGCTTCTGCTATCAATAATTTTTCTCTGAAGGTGAAGTAATGGAGGCGGATGATTACGTCCCCGTGGTTTATCACCTTCCATATTACGAGGGCGTAGTGCTCTGTGGACTCTATCCATCAACATTTCAGAATCACTTGAGGGACCTAACATAGCGGTAAAGGGTTCAAAGAGAAAGTTCTTCAACTCAGGTGGGCCAACTGTTCCGGTATTCCCCTGATCCTGACATTGTTCTGTCGGGATCTGTCCTCCAGATCAGCAAGCTTGGATTCTAGATCAGAGATCTAGTTGGCAAGGTTTTGGGAGTAGCTCAATAGACTTGTGTGGTCTACTGTTAAATCTTCTTGCTTTTGTTCAAGGGTGTCTGTTCTTTCACCAATACTCGCAATGTCCCTTTTGAGTTCTGCATGACTTTTATCAAATTTTTTAGAAAGTGATTCATGATGGTTCGCTAAGAGAGATTTGATAGAATTCATAGTGAGAGGTTCATTATGGTGAGAAGTATCTAGTCTGGTCTTCATTGTTGGAAGATTTTGAGAATGGTGAGTAACAGTGTCCTCAAGGCCTTCTTCCTCAGACGAAGTGCGGGTGGACATTGTTTGATGGCGGAAATGTTCAACTACAATACCCTTTGGCGCCGAGTACTCTTTTTGTTTTAGTAAGACTGAAAAGTATGCACAGAAGTGATCAATACTGAGTGACTGTGTTCACCCCCTGTGAGAGTATTACATCCTGGGGTTATCAGGGCCTAGGCATGAGATTTTACTCCATGGTGGCCCAGAGTAGAAGTATGCAAGAAATCAGGTTGGTTAGGTGAGCCAGAAGTGGTTACTAACGAGAGCTTAATTCAAACACCCACACCTCAGGGATCTGGGGGATACGACCTGGGGGGTGCTACTATAGGAAGGGGAAAAGGTAAATGGAAGCGACCAGCCTGGGTGACCAGGCCGGAAGGGGGGAGGCTGGGTGTATCCACAGGGCCTACTGCACAGTAGATGATAAGGGTTTAGGGTGAATTATTGCTTTGGGAGGCACTCCTAGCTTCTATATTGGAGGATTCTTAGGAAGTCCAAGTTAATATTGGGCAAGGTCAGATAAGGAGTAAACTTAGGGCCCCCCAAGGTCCTTTGAACAAGGTAGAGGTATCAGGGCTACCTCTGCAGATATTAGTGTCCTTTATTGGAGTTATTGCAGGTGTGATTCTTCTATTGAAGAGCTTTCCTCATGATTTGGGATCTTAGGGGTTAATTATCACTTATTGGAGGAGACCGTAAGTACCGTCCCAAATAATGGTCACTTCCTTTTGATGATCTGTAGTGGATGATGGAGATAGGATCAGGACAGGGTTAGTGAGCATGTAAGCTGTGAGTCTATTTCATAGGCTGTGGTCTGCCTGAGTATTCAAAGATTAATCTCCTGTAGTTCCCGTTTGGGGGAGAGGGGCTGCAGTTAAAGTGTCTCACACCCTCAAAGTCAGTAGACTCCAGACATGGAGCTTCAGCAATCACACACTCCCAGTAGTTCCCAGCAATTCATCCCTTCAAAATTTCCCAGGGGTGATAAACTTAGTATACATCAACAGTGTCCTGTATTAAAATTCCCAACAAGTAGCTGAGGTGAATGCTTAGGGTAGTGTAGAGGAGCTGGGTCAAGTAATATTCCCTGTGTGTGTGTGCGCGCGCGCACTATCTATTGCGCACTTACTTCTGAGGAAAGATAGCGTTGTCCTCCTTAATAGGTTTCAGGCCTGTGGCTGGAACTGCAAATCATAGTCACTGATGTGCAGTTACATGATTCTATTGCAGTTTTTCTGACGATTTCGGGCTATTTGATGTGCCGGAGGCTTCCGAGGTAGGCCAAAGCCTCAGATTGTCCTGAAAGTCCTTCGGTACTCCTTTATGGGTAGATCGAAAGTTCCCTCAAATTCGGCCAAAATTCAGTCTGAGATCACTTGTAGTGAGTAAATACTGCTCCAGAGATTTTTGGGTTATCAGCCCCCAAATCTTGCTTTACAGAGCTTGTAATTAATTATTTTTATCTAGAACACTGCGAGAGTGCTGCTGGCTAGCTCTGCCCCCCATTTATGTGTTTTTATGTGTATATATGTCTGTAAATACATATATACACATATAAATACATATGTATACATTATATACATATTTAGACATGTATATGCCTGTATCTCTATGTTAAAGCCCTTTTGCCTGCCTTTTTTTTCCTAACACTTGAGACTTCATATCTGTGAGCCCTTATAACTTTTTTGTGCCGGCTTTTTTATAAATAATTTTTATCAGATAGAGTTTTTATGAGTGTAACTATACTTTGTAATGTATTTTTGATGTGTTTTGTGCAACTTTTTTGTTAACCAGAGCTCTGAGGATGTGGTAATCATTCTAGCGTAAATTGCGATTGCACTCAAATGATGGCATTTAATTTCAACTTTTAATACGAGAGCTAAACCCAACATGTGCAAACACCCATGATAAACCCCTATTCAATCACGCGTAACTGTTAATGCGCCACTCTTTATTAATCTGGCCCATTGACAGGTAATGAGTATACTGCTTTGTTATGCAGCGAAGATATCACCAGCTGCCAAGATAGAAATTACTGTGCAAAATACGCAAGTTCCAATTTGGTTAATTAATATGCAATGTATATTACAGTCATCTATAACAAACAAGTTGCTTTTATGCAGTGCAGACCTCTCTGATAGCCAATTGGTTAACTGTTATTATTATTGCATCTTTAGTTGCAACAGACAAAATAGTAATTAACAACCTGACACAGAAGATTAGAGAACCCGGCTGCATTAAACTGATCTGATACAATTATACCACTTGTGTTCCTCCTGCTAATATTTATTGGCTAATATGTACTTCACACTTATGTTCTTTAACTCATAGGTACTTCCTGCTAATACCAATTAAGCCAAAGAACATTAGTAACAAGTGGACAACTGATACTAGAATCTTAGTTGAAATTAAAATGTAAAATGTTTTTAGTTTATATTTTTGAAGGCAAATATTCTAACATGTTTAAATGCTGCCCTTACATATGGAAGACAGGGTGTCCCTTTATATAGTGTGATACAGCCACCATATGCATTAAAGTTATTTATATATAAATAATAGCCTGTCCATAACAATAAGACAATAAGTAATAGTGGTATGGCTTACTTATTTTTTAAATAAAAGAACTAAGCAACCACCGATTACATTTGGTTTAAAACAGCTTGATGACCTGGAAGTAAGGTATTGATAATGAATAAATATCAATTTTCCATTACGTCAGCAAAGAATAAAAAACTCTGTTATTGTTCATTGTTATACAAGAAGCAACCTCCCCCCCTCCCTTATAATAATATAAATATTGATGTAAACTGCAGTATATCATCTTTATTAAAGACAGATCTGGTAAATGTGTCGGCAGAGGTAGAACAGATGGCTATCTGAAAAAAAGCCAATTGCAATAACGATATATTTGAACTCCAAAGCACTCCCCTATTGCTACTAAAGGAGAAAACGTTTTAAAATATTGTTTCTACCAGTTCCCTGAACAGTTGATTCAGTCAAATAAATTAAAGAATAAACAATTAATTTAGGAAGCTAAAATAAGGTTTTGCCTAAATATAAAATAACAATATGTATATAGTGCCGTAAGATTCTGTTGCGCTGTTTAGGGTTCTAGATTATTTTCTGTGCCTTATGGCATTATTTAGCTTGAAAATGGCAATGGGGTTCAAGATAGCTTCTAACAACACTGCAGTGTATTTATCTCCAGGAAACAAACGGGAAAATTATTTTTTTGGGGTGAAAATTCCCTGTGTTCCCCATAGACTTTCCTCAGCCAGTTGTTGGACATGAGCTCTGCTAATCTACATAGATGCAAATTTATATACATATCACCATGTCTTTGTACATGTGTAACTGGGTGCTATACACCAAGATTTAAAGCAACTCTGCCAATATCAACTGTACAGGCACAAACTGAAGAGAAAATAATGTTCACACAGAACAGCCTTAAAGGGAAGCTCACTCACTGCATGTTCACAGAGTCTTAAGCAAACATAACCCACACAGCCTTTACATGGACAACTCACACCACACACAGATAGTCTTAAACAAACACACAATGAACACAGCCATACAAGAAAGCTCACCCCATACTCACAGTCTAAAGGAACAGGCATACACACATATTCCTCAAACAGTATTTAAAGGAACAACTCCCACCACCCAGTCATAAAGGGTCTGATTGCAGAACACACAATACTCATGGCTTTAAATGGATAGCTCAGCCCATCCTCAGTCTTAAAGGGACAGGCCCCCACACAATGCAAACAACTTTTTAAGTGACATCTCGCACCACATGCACACACACACAATGTATAGAACATTAAAGTGACAGATCACTTCATGCTCACACAGTCTTAAAGAGACAAGAACACACACCATACAGCCAACACACAGAGTCTTAATGGTACACACAGCACACAATGCCTTAAAAGAACAGCTCCCCCCATGCTCACACAGTCATAAAGGGACAGACACACACACACAATGCACACAACTGGCACCACACACACATTATCATACAGGTGAATACACACTCAGACTTAAATTAAAAGCTCACCTAATGCACGTTCTGCCTTAGGCACACACAAAATAAACAGTCTTAAAGAGAAAGATATGCACAAATGCACACAATACAAACATACTTAAAGGGACATGAAACCCAAATGTTTTCTTTTGTGATTTAGGAAGAATATTCAATTTTAAACAACTTTCTTATTTACTTCTATTATCTACTTTGCTTTATTCTCTTGATATCCTTTGTTAAAAAGCAACTCTAGATAGGCTTAGTAGCTGATGATTAGTGGCTGCACATAGATGCCTTGTGTGATTGGCTCACCCATGTGCATTGCTATTTCTTCAGCAAAGGATATCTAAAGAATTAAGCGAATTAAACACTATAAGTAAAATTAAATGTTGTTTAAAATTGTATTCTCTACCTGAATCATGAAAGAAAAATGTTGAGTTTAGTGTCCCTTCAAAGGGACAGCTCACCTTATGCCCACACAATGCTTAAGGGTCAGGTACACTCACCTTATGCCCACACAATTCTTAAGGGTCAGGTACACTTGATGCACACAGCCTTTAAAAGGATGGATCACTACACACACAAACATAGACTTAAAGGGACACTAAACCCAATTTTTTTCTTTCGTGATTCAGATAGAGCATGCAATTTTAAGCAACTTTCTAATTTACTCCTGTAATCAATTTTTATTCGTTCTCTTCCTATCTTTATTTGAAAAAGAAGACATCTAAGCTTTTTTTGGGTTTCAGACCTCTGGACAGTAATTTTTTATTGGTGGATAAATTTATCCACTAATCAGCAAGGACAACCTAGGTTATTCACCAAAAATGGGCCGGCATCTAAACTTACATTCTTGCATTTCAAATAAAGATACCAAGAGAATGAAGAAAATTTTATAATAGGAGAAAATTAGAAAGTTGCTTAAAATTGCATGCTCTATCTGAATCACAAAAGAAAAAATTTGGGTTCAGTGTCCCTTTAAAGGGTCAGTTCCCAGTATGATCAAACACATTCATAATCCAAACAACCTTAAAGGGACCAAATGTTGAAGCACTTGAAAGTGATACAGCATAGCTGTAAAACACTGATGAGAAAATATCCCCTTAAAGGGACAGTCTAGGCCAAAATAAACTTTCATGATTCAGATAGAGCATGTAATTTTTTTTTTCAAATAAGTTTTTATTGTTTAAATAGATAAATGAACATAAGAGCATCAAGAGCATATATGTAAATAACAAAAGTACATAATACGGCACTTGTATATGGAACAGTTACATATAAGAAAGGCATAATAGAAAATGCTGGGTGTCAGAGTCCATTGCCTGTTAATCTCCAAAGCTTTCCCGCCACCTCTCAAGGTGGGAGTGTTAGAGGCCAATATCCACAAGGAGACAGACATTGTTTTAGAAGTCCAAAAAGATCAGCATTTTCCGTGAAATATAAAGGTTATATCATAGCTGTTCACACCAACATCACAAAATAACCAACGAATATTGGAAATCAGATATATTAATCAACCATACTGAGATTGCATCAAACTGTTAGACAGGGGGAGAAGAAAAAAAATAAAAAAAAGGGGGGAGTGGGGCATGTGAGAGGGGGGTTGTAGGGAAGAGGGTAAGGAGGGAAGGGGTTCATTCAAGGGAAGGGAATAGGAGCCTGAATGGATAAAATTGGTCATGTAGTTTTAGAAAAGACCAGTGGTAGGGAGCCATGAGTCTCCCCTAATTTTGGCAGTGAGAATCATTTCGGGCCGTACGCCCAAATTTTGACCTGGAGGTCTACTGACCCATGAATGTGGCAAACATAGGATTCCATTTTCTTGACAAAGTGTAAGATGTCAGTCACTTGCTCCCAAGAGGGTGAAACGTGCTGTAGCCACATACGGGCCACAGCTAATTTAACGGCTAAGAATAGGTAAATACAGAACAATTTTTGAGGCAGGGTTAACTGCCTGGGCAGAATGTGAAAGAGACAGATACTTGGTGACATGGATAACTTAATACCCTCTGAAGAACAATACTGGATTGCCACTTGCCACAGTGGATGGATATGTGGGCAAGACCACCAGATATGTTGGGGGGTTCCCAAATCCTCGCATCCCCTCCAGCACTTAGGTGAGTGAACGGACGACATTTTAAAGAGGCGGACTGGAGTCATATGCCATTGGAGAACGACCTTGAGGAACAACTCATACAAAGTTGTACAATGTATAGCTTTTTTGGTGAGTTGGACCGCAACTCGCCATTGTTGCGGTTCATGCATAACCGCTAAGGAAGATTCCCATCGTCGGATTGGGGGGGATTTGTAGAAGATTGGGGGATTCATGAGTACAAGATCTGAGATAGATAGTAGTCTAGCAGGGGGGGACGAGGAGTCCCATCTTACCTCCCAGCTAGTTTTGGTTCTCGGAGGGCCTTTATCAAAACCCCATGAGATGATGAGGCTGCGTAGTCTCCAAAACTCAAAACGCAAGAGGAGGGGTGGGTTATACTTCCGAATAAAGTCTTGGAAAGTGAGCAGTTTATCTCCTACATAGAGGTCTGCTATTTTAGTTAGGCCCAAAGCAAGCCATAGATTAGGATGAGAATCCGGCAGTGCTAGTAACAACCCTCTCAATGAGTGTGATGGCGAAGGGTGAGGTGCTATAGACGGAAGGTTGCAAATCTTATCCCAAAATTTCAAATTTGATTTTACAATAGAGTTGGCCAAAAGGGTAGGTGGCCTGGAATGTCTGGGGATCCACAACAGATCTCTCAGGGTATACCCTGCTGGAAGGGATGCCTGTTCAATCTCGGCCCTCCGGCTCTCCAAGGTCACGCTCCATTGAGTTACGTGAGACAATCTGGCTGCTTCATGGTATTTTAAAATATTAGGGGCAGCTGCTCCACCCGCAGCAAAGGCTGTTGTAGGATGTTAGTAGCTAATCTTGGGATCTTGTTACGCCATATGAATTTATTGCACAATTGCTGAAATTTGTAGATTGTAGGTCTAGGGATTGGGATAGATAACGATCGAAATAAATAGGTAAGTTTCGGGAGGAGGCTCATTTTGAAAGCTGCTATCCAGCCCAGCCAGGACAATGATGGAACATTCCATGTACCAGTAGTTTTTTCGATGTTAGATAATAGGGGGGTAAAATTTAAGTCAATCATCTCCGGGATATTATGGGACAAGTAAACCCCAAGGTGTTTAATATGTGATGTGGACCACGAGAACTTGTATGTGCTCTTTAGCACATTGAGGGTCTCTTCCGGGATGTTGATTGCATAAGCTTCTGTTTTGAGAACATTTAGCTTATAATAGCTAACTAGGGTAAACTTGTCCAGCAGGGAGAACAAATGGGGGAGAGAAGCAAGAGGGTCAGATATAAGTACTGTTAAATCATCGGCGAACAGAGCCGTCTTCTGCTCTGTGTGATGTATACTGACCCCTTTAATCTGGGGGCAGGATCGGATAGCTTCGGCCAGGGATTCCATCATAAGGGCAAATATGAGTGGGGACAATGGGCACCCCTGTCTCGTGCCATTCGTTATCAAGAAAGGTTTGGAGCAGAATCCCAGGCCCTTAACCACTGCCGACGGAGTAGAATACAGAGCCGCGACCGCCGTGATAAAAAGATCCGGAAGACTGAATCTTCGCAAGACGGCAAACATATATTCCCAGTTCACCCTGTCGAAGGCTTTCTCAGCGTCTAGCGACAGGGTGACACAAGGTAGGCACAATCTATGGGCCTCAAAGTAGATATTCAGGAGCCTTCGAGTATTATCCGGTCCCTGACGTTGCAGGACAAAGCCCACTTGATCAGAGTCAACCAGTATAGGTAGTAAAGAGTTAAGGCGCACTGCCAAAATCTTGGCATAGAGCTTGACATCGAGGTTCAGCAATGAAATTGGCCTATAGCTTCTGCATAGTGTCGAGTCCTTCCCTTGTTTCGGGATGGTGATAATAGTGGCCTGTAAAAATTCAGCCGGGAAGGTTCCCCACGCACTTGCCAGTGAAAAAAGACGTCCCAAGATAGGGATCAGCTGGGTTTGAAATTTTTTATAGAATAAGTCCGAAAAACCATCCGGCCCCGGCGATTTGAAAGCTTTGAGGGATTTAATAGCCCTCTTAATTTCCGTTAGTAATATGGGACTCTGTAAGGAGTCAATGCGGTCCTGAGGAACCGAAGGAAGATTTAATGAGGCTAGAAATGTGTCAATAATTTCAGGCGTTGGGGGGGAGAGTCGAGTCTCCCTGATTCAAATTATAGAGGGAAGCATAATAATCCGCGAAGGCGTTGCCAATGTCTGTAGGTTTTGTAATACATTGCCCGTCCACCTTCAACAAGGGGATACGTGCTGCTGCGTTTTTTTTTGGCGCAGCCTATTAGCAAGTAGTCTATCGGCTTTATTACCTTTGTGGTAATAGATTTCTTTAAGCCGTAAGAGCCTCATGGCTGACCTCTCGGTCTCCAGTGTAACTATCCGTGTCTTGAGATCCGCAAACTGTTTAGACAGCGCAACTGTGGGGTTTATCTTATGCTCCTCAGAGATCTTACAAAGACTTATAGTGAGCTGTGCCAGGGTTTCCCCTTTACGCTTATTCTCGGCTGCTGCTATTTTTATGAACGACCCCCGAATGTACGCCTTCAACGCGGCCCACAGAGTGAAGTCATCCACTTCATTGGTATCATTTAAAGATAGAAATTCCGCAAGATCCCTGGCAATAGAGGCTTCTATTCCAGGAGCTGTGAATAAATGAAGGGGTAATTGCCACGTTGAGGAACGATGGAGTTCCGTAGGGGAGCGTAGACTAAGATACACAGGGTCGTAGTCTGACCATGAGCATTGGGGGATCCAGGCTCGAGTCACGTTGTCCAAGAGAGTTGGATCGCAAAAGAAGAAGTCTAATCGCGAGTAAGAACGATGCACCGACGAAAAGTAGGTGTAGTCGCAAGCCGAAGAATTAAGGGCACGCCATACGTCAAACAGATTAAACTGAGAAATCAAGTTCCTAAATTTGTGCGACAGTTCAGCTACTGGTTTTATTGATTTGCGGGTCGTATCCGACCACCTATCCAAGCTGGGGTCCCACACAATATTGAAATCTCCAGCGAAAAGAAACAGACCCTGACGTAAAGCCTCCAGTTTCTGGAGAAATTTACGAAGTGAGCGGATATGTTGTTTGTTGGGTCCGTAGTAAGAGGCCAATGTATATATAACCCCATTCAACTTACAAACCAGAATTAAATATCTACCCTGAGGGTCAGAGTCAACTAAAATGCTCTCATAGGAGATGTCTTTATGTATGAGAATAGCTGTTCCTCTTGATTTCTGGGAAAAGCTAGCAGTCTCAACTATTGGGTATAGTTTAGATTGAATGGGTATTTTTGCGCCCTTTACCCAGTGAGTTTCTTGGAGGAAAACTAGGTGAGCTCCGGATTTTGCTAGAGACCTAAGGCAGATACTGCGCTTAGTCGGGGAGTTGAGCCCCCGCACATTATGGGTGACACAGCAGAACGGCATAATTCACTGGTATTCCACGTATTATGGGCAGGAGTCGAAGGGGTTAGCTAATGGAAGTCGGGAATCACTAAGGAGAAAAGGGTATTTAAGGGAAGGCAGGTAGGGTGAAGGGTCGGTGGAGGGAGGGAAGAGAAAAAAAAAAAAAAGGGGGTAGTTAGAACTCAGTACGGTCCAAAAAAAAATTAAAGAGAAGTCCAATGGTGTGAGCAATATCTGAGAAAAGAGAAAACAAAACAGAAAACAAAAATATGAGCACAAAGGATGCGGTATATAAACAAGGTAAACCGCATGTGTAGCCTCTGGAACACACTTCCAGAGTACTTTAAATGGGGGGGGGGGGTAGCCAGCGTGAGCTGGTAGCTTCAGTTATTAGCTGAACATGTGAGAGAGGGGAGTATGCAGCAAAGAAAAGGAGAAAGAGAAAAGTAAAGAGACAAAAAGAATCGAAACAGTGTGAAATGAGGGGAGGAGGGGGAGATAGCGTCCCTCCGGATCTTGGGAAAAAGGGGGGATAAGGGAGGGGTGAAAAGGGGAAAAGAGAGAGAGAAAGAGAAAAAAATAAAATAAAAATAAATGCTAGATCCACACTAGCGGCTTGTAGACATCAACATAGTAGTAATAACCAAGCGAAAAGAACAACAATGCCAGTTGTGTAACACCATGCTTCAGTGACGCTGCAATTTAAAGAAAGCACACAAGCCCACCATAAGATAGATAGGCTTAATGGAGTAGCAATGGCTAAAACAGTGCGCGGCACAAAATGGCATATATGTTGTGTTATGTGTCGGCTAGGGTAAAATTAAATTATAAAACAGATAACATGTACAAGATAACAGTGCGCAGAAGGGTATCACAAACATAGGTGTTACAATCAATATTAAACCCAAACTTGGTGTAGATTGCCAGTATGTGGCTGCCCCACCCTCCAAAAAATATAACACATTAGCAATGACATACTTACGAGTACATTCTTAGAAAGCTTAAGTGCATACCCAAGCTTTAGTCGAAGCTTGAAAATGCCAGGCCCACCCTAATGGCTTGCAAACGTCAACATACTATTAATAACCTGAACGGAAAGAACTAATATGCCACTTGTGCTACACCATACCTCAACAATGCGGAAAACCACAGATAGTGCACAAGCCCATAATAGGGTAGATAAGTTTAATAGTCTAGCAGTGGCCAAGGCAGTGTGCAGCACAAGGTGGCACATACATTGTGACATGTGTTGCCAAGGAAACAATTCAGGTATAGAACAAATAACATAGGCAAGATAGCAGGACGCGTGAGGGTATCACATCCACAAATATCACAATCAATGGGAGCCCTGGTAGGGGATCACCAGTATGAGACTACCCCATTGATTAAATAAAATATAGCAGATTAGCATTGACATATTTACAGATACATTCTTAGAAACTTAGGTGTATTCTTGAATCTTGGTTGAAATGTGGTGGGGTATATTAGTTGAAGAGGGGAGAAGGTGGGGGGGAAAGACGGAGGAAAACAAAAAAGGAAGGGGTATGGACATAAGGTTAAGATCATATGTGAGCTATAGGTGTGAGACCATTACCAATGGCTGTTAAACATCAACAACATATTAATAATCAGAGTGGAGTATACAAATATGCCAATTGTGGAGCATTATACTTTTTTTGACCTTTCAAACTGCAGACAGCACACCAGTCCGCCCTCAGATAGACAGGCTAGCAGCACGTCAGCGGAAGAGGAAGTATGCAATACAGAAGTGGCATATACATTGTAACATACAACGCCTATGATAAAACTTAATTAGAGAGCAGACAGCATGTACAAGATGACAGTGCACAAGAAGATCTCACACTCAGTGGTTGATAGACCCAAAAGTAGATTGCCAGTGTGTGCCTACCACACCACTTGGGCAGGGCAGAGTACCCTGGCAATAACTCACTCTACAGAGACATTCTTAAAAAATTGAAATTTGAGTGGGTATACTATAAAGGGAGGGAATAGGGTAAGAGGGAAGGGAGAGAGAGAAAAAGAAAAAAAAAAAGAAAAAAAAAAAAAGAAAAGGGAGAGGAAAGGGGGAAAAAGGAGAAGGGGAAAACAGGGGAAGGAGTGGGGGAGACATACATATACACTTAGAGTCAGAATATTTACATTTACCAAAATAAGAGCAGAGAAGAATATTATCAATAAACAAGTCACAACATGTAGCTTGTGTGCAGAGATGGGGAGAGAAAAGCGGGTGTAGGCTTTTCACCTACCCTGTCCCTCGTAATCAGCCATCACCCTCCTCTTGGGTGTGACTGAGTGTAGCTGAGTCCTTGGGTATTCTTTGAGTGAGTGGGCCCCATTGTGGGACCAATGGATTCAGAGAGCTTAGAGATGGGGTGCCCTGTGAAGGTGTAGAGCTCCATCTCTTCAGTAGATTCTGACTTTGATCGATTGTGGTGACTATATGCTGCTGGTTATCTTTTAAAACAAAGAGTCTGGTCGGGTGACCCCATCTGTATTTAATATTATTTGCTCTAAGGAACATAGTGAATTCTCCTAAAGATTTCCGCTGTTGGAGGGTGTGGTAAGAAAGATCTGCGAAGATTGCGATCTCTTGGAATTGATCTGGCATAGTAGGTTTGGACAGGGAAGCTCTAATGAGCCGCTCTTTATACGTATAGAAATGAAGTCGTACAATGACATCCCTTGGTTTATCAGTTGCTAGGTTTCTAGGGCGAAGTGCCCTATGCGCCCTGTCAATAAGTCCCTCAGTTGGATTCGCTGGCGGTGCCAGGAGGTTCAGACAGGTGAGTGACTAAGTCACTCAAGTTCACACTCTCAGGAATTCCCCTATGGCGCAAGTTGTTGCAGCGGGATCGGTCTTCAGCATCCGCCACTTTATTTTCCAACATACTAAGTTGCTCCGCCAGGCTCTGCGCATAAGCCAAAACATTAGATTGTTCAACCACCATGTCCTCCTGCTTCCTCTCAATTGTGTCCACTCTTTCTGCAGTAGAGGTCAGATCTCGCCGCATCTCCACCAATGAGGCGGTAATTTGGGATTGAAAAGAAGAGTGGTGTGCTTTGAGTAAAGATTGCAGGGATGATAGGATAAATGTAGGTGTTACAGTTGTTGGAGCAGCCTCTTGAAGAGCCTGAAGAGTGGTAGCCACCATGTTTGATTCTGGTGTAGAAGTATTTGAGCTATCCTGTGAATCTTCATTTGCAGAAAGTAGCAAAGGGTTAAAATGATCCGCTACAGTCCTTTGGGGGCCAACAGGAGGCTTTGGTTTCCGCTTGTTTGATTGCGCCATTTTTAGAGGTATGAAAGGCACAATGTATGAGCAGGGTCCAGAGAGTTAAGACCTCCCCCTCCTCACAATTAATGCACCTAGCAGAACATTTGCAGTACAGGAGAGTGTCTATGAATTTTGTAAGGTAGTCCTCTACCTCTCACTTCTTGGAGTTAAGATGAACTCAGAACTCTGAAACAGTCTCTTGTCATTCAGTGGAGTATGTAATCTCAGACCTCCAGTGGGGTATCTTTTAGCCTTATATTATAGTAATCTTGGAGTATTCAGGGTGCTGATGCCTGCACCGCAGATTCAGGATCTGTGTATGATCTTTGTATGACCCCCTTCCAGGGGAGTGACCCCTTTTGGGTGAAATGGGGAAAAGGAAAATGGATATAAACCGCTGTCACCAGCGGTAGTAGGGAAGGGTGAAAGGGTGGCAATAAATAACAGTGTCTTCTCTTGTTTTTCCTGAGATAGATATACAGTCGTCAATATAGAGAGTGTAAGTTGGAAAGTTGGAAATGGAGGCTGATATAGGCCGCTCTGGGAAAAAGATGTCACAGTTAGAACACAGCAATAAGAAATGCAACTCAAACAGAACTGTATGTGCAGTATTCAACTCAGTTGTAAGTTAGTATTATTGAAGTGGGGGGGTCCCCCAAGTAAACAAGCAGCGTTGCAAATGTTTGAGTTGGGAGAAATTGGATATTTCAGCTTGTAAGGTTCCTGTTGTTGTAGGACAAACTGTATGAGAGTCTTTATATGAGGTTATTTATTTATATAGTGCAGTAAGGTAACTTTATAAAGGTTCAACGTTCAGAATACTCCTTGGTATAAAGAGTACAAGTGAAAGAAGATAGCCTGCAAAAACTCAGTAGGTCTAAATGAGAGGCCGGAGTCGTTAGTTAGTGTGATATTCTCCACAGTACACTATAGAGGTCTCTGCCAGCAGTGTGTCTCGTGCCGACCGTTAGGCCCTGTTAGCACCTCGTGGCATGTTGTAGTGGTGAGTACACATCTAGCCGTTTCTCCACACGCACAGTGGGGCCAGTTATTCACTCTATATTCTGCCTAGTCTCTTGTGCCACAACCCTTCTTGTGCCTTTAGCTTTTGGTGAGGTTTGGGTTTAGAATTAAAGTAGGGCGGTAAGTTGCTATTTGTGCGCACTTTGTATATGTGGCGCGTAATGGCGGGCAGTGACAATGACGTGATTCAAGGTCCCTCCGGTCGCCAGGTGAGTGATAATATGATCGTGTGTGGGGGATATATATATACTTTAGTGTGCTCACCCGTGAAATGCTGCCGCCATAGAAAATGTCCGCTGCGTCTCCACCGATCCAGTGCAATCAGCTCCGGTCCCCTCTTATGAGTCAGCCTCTAATGTAGATGTACTCCGGAGTGGAGCCCCGACCCTCCAGAGTAGGGGAGAGACCCCGCTGATGGTAAATGTTCAAGCGGCAGTGCGTGCGGTCCTGAGTCAGTAGGCCAGAAGGCAGGCAATCTAGTAGTTTGTGATTCTTATCTCTTGTCCCCTATAATTTTGGGGTTCTTTAGTCCTCTCCACTAATAGTTTTTCACGGTTTTAAGTGCTGGGCTCAGGAGCTCTAGAAAAACACGTCTGCCATAGTTGAGCTCTAGCTCCGCCCCCAGAGCATGTAATTTTAAACAATTTTCCAATTTACTTTTATCACCAATTTTGCTTTGTTCTCTTGGTATTCTTAGTTGAAAGCTTAACCTAGGAGGTTCATATGCTAATTTCTTAGACCTTGAAGGCCGCCTCGAATCTAAATGCATTTTAACAGTTTTTCACCACTAGAGGGTGTTAGTTCACGTATTTCATATAGATAACACTGTGCTTGTGCACGTGAAGTTATCTGGGAGCAGGCACTGATTGGCTAAACTGCAGGTCTGTCAAAAGAGCTGAAATAAAGGGGCAGTTTGCAGAGGCTTAGATACAAGTTAACCACAGAGGTTAAAAGTATATTAATATAACTGTGTTGGTTATGCAAAACTGGGGAATGGGTAATAAAGGGATTATCTCTCTTTTAAAACAATAAGGAATTATTTTCCTATTCAGTTTAAAGAAGTTTACCATAAAATCTCACAGCAAAGCAATGTATGACCTCATTTTTTTTTATTTTGATTTTTTATTGTTTGTTTATTTTTTCAACTTGCAGCTGGACAGCAGCTGCAGTATAACTGTTAACAAAGCACTTACTCTTGTGAGCTAAAGAAATGTTGAGATAAAATATCTTCCCTTTTTACAAAGAGATGTTTTTCTTTCGTGATTCAGATAGAGCATGACATTTTAAGCAACTTTCTAATTTACTCCTATTATCACATTTTCTTCATTCTCTTGGTATGTTTATTTGAAATGCAAGAATGTAAGTTTAGATGCCGGCCCATTTTTGGTGAACAACCTGGGTTGTCCTTGCTGATTGGTGGTTAAATTCATCCACCAATAAAAAAGTGCTGTCCAGTTTTCTGAACCAAAAAACTTAGATGCCTTCGTTTTCAAATAAAGATAGAAAGAGAACAAAGAAAAATTGATAATAGGAGTAAATTAGAAAGTTGCTTAAAATTGCATGCTCTATCTGAATCACAAAAGAAAAAAAAAATTGGGTTCAGTGTCCCTTTAATAGTACAAGGGACACTATAGAACCTCTGCATATCAAACTGGTGACTTTGCCTAGCACCATTGCTACCTTTAGTAGGACAGGAGGTGCAGTGTCTGCATGACAGTCTTCTGATTTTACCCAGCATCCTTGTTGCTGCAGACAGTGTTTTGCAATATATTAACTGTAGTCCTCATACTTTCTACAAATACAACAGTTTATTCCTCTAATATGTGTGTGTGTGTCTATATATATGTGTGAGTGTGTGTGTATATATATATGTGTGAGTGTGTGTGTATATATATATGTGTGTGTATATATGTGTCTGTATATATATATATATATTTATATATGTGTGTGTATGTCTGTGTGTGTATATATATATTTATATAATGTGTGTGTGTGTATATATATATATATATATATATATATATATATGTGTGTGTGTATATATATATATATATATATATATATATATATATATACAGGGAGTGCAGAATTATTAGGCAAATGAGTATTTTGACCACATCATCCTCTTTATGCATGTTGTCTTACTCCAAGCTGTATAGGCTTGAAAGCCTACTACCAATTAAGCATATTAGGTGATGTGCATCTCTGTAATGAGAAGGGGTGTGGTCTAATGACATCAACACCCTATATCAGGTGTGCATAATTATTAGGCAACTTCCTTTCCTTTGGCAAAATGGGTCAAAAGAAGGACTTGACAGGCTCAGAAAAGTCAAAAATAGTGAGATATCTTGCAGGGGGATGCAGCACTCTTAAAATTGCAAAGCTTCTGAAGCGTGATCATCGAACAATCAAGCGTTTCATTCAAAATAGTCAACAGGGTCGCAAGAAGCGTGTGGAAAAACCAAGGCGCAAAATAACTGCCCATGAACTGAGAAAAGTCAAGCGTGCAGCTGCCAAGATGCCACTTGCCACCAGTTTGGCCATATTTCAGAGCTGCAACATCACTGGAGTGCCCAAAAGCACAAGGTGTGCAATACTCAGAGACATGGCCAAGGTAAGAAAGGCTGAAAGACGACCACCACTGAACAAGACACACAAGCTGAAACGTCAAGACTGGGCCAAGAAATATCTCAAGAGTTGAGTCTTGATGGGCCAGATGGATGGGCCCGTGGCTGGATTGGTAAAGGGCAGAGAGCTCCAGTCCGACTCAGACGCCAGCAAGGTGGAGGTGGAGTACTGGTTTGGGCTAGTATCATCAAAGATGAGCTTGTGGGGCCTTTTCGGGTTGAGGATGGAGTCAAGCTCAACTCCCAGTCCTACTGCCAGTTTCTGGAAGACACCTTCTTCAAGCAGTGGTACAGGAAGAAGTCTGCATCCTTCAAGAAAAACATGATTTTCATGCAGGACAATGCTCCATCACACGCGTCCAAATACTCCACAGCGTGGCTGGCAAGAAAGGGTATAAAAGAAGAAAATCTAATGACATGGCCTCCTTGTTCACCTGATCTGAACCCCATTGAGAACCTGTGGTCCATCATCAAATGTGAGATTTACAAGGAGGGAAAACAGTACACCTCTCTGAACAGTGTCTGGGAGGTGTGGTTGCTGCTGCACGCAATGTTGATGGTGAACAGATCAAAACACTGACAGAATCCATGGATGGCAGGCTTTTGAGTGTCCTTGCAAAGAAAGGTGGCTATATTGGTCACTGATTTGTTTTTGTTTTGTTTTTGAATGTCAGAAATGTATATTTGTGAATGTTGAGATGTTATATTGGTTTCACTGGTAAAAATAAATAATTGAAATGGGTATATATTTGTTTTTTGTTAAGTTGCCTAATAATAATGCACAGTAATAGTCACCTGCACACACAGATATCCCCCTAAAATAGCTAAAACTAAAAACAAACTAAAAACTACTTCCAAAAATATTCAGCTTTGATATTAATGAGTTTTTTGGGTTCATTGAGAACATGGTTGTTGTTCAATAATAAAATTAATCCTCAAAAATACAACTTGCCTAATAATTCTGCACTCCCTGTATTTATATTATGTGTGTGTGTGTGTATTTATATATTTATATGATGTGTGTGTGTGTGTATATATATATTTATATAATGTGTGTGTGTGTATATATATATATTTATATATGTGTGTGTATGTCTGTGTGTGTATATATATATATTTATATAATGTGTGTGTGTGTGTGTGTATATATATATATATATATATATATATATATTTATATAATGTGTGTGTGTGTATATATATATATATATATATATTTATATAATGTGTGTGTGTGTATATATATATATATATATATATATATGTGTGTGTGTATGTCTGTGTGTGTATATATATATATTTATATAATGTGTGTGTGTGTATATATATATATATATATAATGGGTGTATATATATATATATATATATATATATTTATATTTATATGTGTGTGTGTGTGTATGTCTGTGTGTGTGTATATATATATATATATTTATATTTATATATGTGTGTGTGTATATATACACTGTGGGACAAGCAGTAACTACTCGGCAGCGACTACTCGGTGACGTCATTCCTCCCCCCCCATTGGAGCTCCGAGAAGTGCCGTGAGAGAGCGTGCAGCGTGTAAGGAGGAGGTGATAGAGCGCGACGCTGCAACTGTTGTGGAGTGTGAACGGAGATTGTCCAGCAGCTCACGCAGCCTACCAGACGCCACACACGGAAAGTGCACGCCACAAGAAGAAACGGCTGAAGAGGAGCGGGGGTAAGCTAACTGTAGCGATACAGCTTATATAACTGTAAATAATAACGGATTGATCTTATATGATGTCAGATAATAAGGGAAGCACACATGTACAACATTAAATGTATTAACAGGAAGTTGTCGAATTACAAGCGTATATGAACGATAAGAGTGGTTACATTTTACTGACACAGCCAATTAACAATACGGTGGTTCATTTGTGAACATTGGCTTCCCTATTTATTTTCACCTCAGTTTGTGACACTATTATGAAAGTTTTTTGCACTGTGGACTGAGGAATTTCAAAGTTGTAAACTGGTATTTAAGAGTTTTTTCTGAACACTCATATATAAAAACTGAATCAAATTGTGTGATGTTAAAAGAGGAAATTTGACTGCAATACAATATTAGTCCTTCACACATTAATTTGAGTTTCCCTGATGTTAAAAGAGGAAATCTGACTGCAATACAATATAAGTCCTTCACACATTAATCTGTATACAATATATCATCAAGAAAACAATAATCACTGGGTAATTCCTAAATCATGGAGGAGGAATCATATGTACTCACAGAGTTTGGAGATGATTCACAAACATATGAGACAGAGGAGGAAATTGTGCATACACTAGATAGCCTCTTTTTTTAAATAGATTTTCTGAGAAAGAGGGACATAAAGCTGGAATTAGACATAAAGTCCTTTCTAATTTACAAACATAATAAAAGAATACCAAGAGGACTACGTGTACGCAAATTTCCATCATTTAGAGTACTAAACACAGAATTCATAAGTAAATGGAACAATATCTTGGATACTTGCTCCTTTGCGCTCATTGAGCTTCTTATAGAGTTCAAACAGACTCAAAGGAAGGATTTACTAGAAGAAATGAAATCTGTACAAGAAAAACTAAAAGATATGCAACAAGATCCTGAGTTTAAACTCTATGATAAGAAATTTGAAAAGAGTATGAGAACATTCCGCCAAGAACTATGGGAATTTAAATCCAGAAAGATGAATCGGGATAAGCAAGATTATGAACATCAAAATGTATACAGATGGGACAACGTGGACAACTTTGGAAGAGAACCCAAAAGTGGAAGAAGATGGTTTAGAAACCGTAATAAAAAGACCAAGCATGTCACGTTCTCTGATACGGAATATGAAGTGGAGTCATCTGAAGGGGAAACAAATACAGAGGAAGAAGAACCAACAGTATTACAGGCCACCTTTGAAGAACCAAAAGAAACACAGTCAAAAAATGGACAGTCAGGGACACTGAATCCAGGAAGAAAAAAATACACAGAGGAAAGAGGGGGAAAGGAAGAAGAAGAAAAGGAAAAATTGGCACCCAAGAAACAAAACAAGAAGAAGAGAGAACAACAGAGGGTCTATCCAACGAGATCAGAAGTTCACAGAAAGAAATATGCATGAACAATAATGATGTGATAAACCTATCTGATGTGTCACTTACAAATGAAGAAATGAGAGTTTTGTCAAAAGGTCTCGGCTTTGTGCCTACACAGCATTTTAATTTATTCAACACAGTGTTGGATGTAAATCGTTTTGTTAGAAAACTGATGCTGCGGAAACATTTCGCAAATGCTGTGGAGGCACAAAGGGAGACAGGAGTAGCAATTACATCTACTGAGGAAGGCTTAACCTTCTCTGAAGAGTGTTCAATAGTGGACTTACAGGAGTTATCAGAAATAGGTATAGAACAACAATACATTACAAAAAGAGATCTAGATTTTTCTAAATTTAGAAAAAAGAGCAATTTTTACCCTGTAAATTCCAGAACACATCCTGTAGAGACCTTTCAAAAAGTAGTAGAAGGACAGCTTAGGGAACTTAGTGAAAACTCTAAAAAAACTAAACATAATATGACGATCAAAGAAAAGGAGGCACTACACAATATCTCTAGTAATGATAAAATCATAGTACGTCCCTCAGACAAGGGAGGAAATGTCGTAATATTAAATAGATCAGATTATATAGCTGAGGCTAAACGACAGCTACAAGATGTTGAGGTATATAGTAGGCTAAAGGAAAATCCAACTATTAAGTACAAGGAAATCTTGAGTAAAATTGTTAATAGGGCAAGAAATAATAATGTAATAACAGCAACAATGGTGGAAGCATTATTACCTGAGAATACCACTATTCCAATATACCATTACTTCCCCAAAATCCATAAAAACATGAGCAACCCCCCTGGGCGCCCCATTATCGCAGGTATTAATTCACTTAATGAGCCCCTGTCAGACCTCATGGACACCTATCTGCAACCCCTAGTTAACAAATTACCTAGCTACATTAGGGATACCACAGACTTATTGTTGAAATTGAGACATATAGAATGGAAAGAAAGTTATAGGTTCCTAGTGGCAGATGTAACCTCTCTATATACCTCTATAACTCATGAACAAGGGCTTAAAGCGATAGAGTATATGTTAACAAGCCAAAGCAATTATGATGACAACACTAAACAATTTATCATATATTCAATTGAATATTTGCTGACACACAATTTTTTTATGTTTGAGGGGAGCTTCTATCTCCAGAGGCGTGGAACCGCTATGGGGGCAAAGTTTGCCCCCTGTTACGCCAATCTCTTTATGGGATGGTGGGAGCGGTTCCACGTCTTTGGAGATGGTAACCCCCTCAAACAAAATGTCATACTATATGCCAGGTATATAGATGACCTGATTTTTATCATTGACAGCGATGAAAAAGGAGTTGAGAATTTCTGTGATTATCTAAATGTGAATCAATGTGACATAAAATTTGTAGGGGAACAAAATACAACACAAATAAGTTTTTTAGATATAGACATCTTTGTGAGGTCAGGCTCTTTAGAAACTAGATTATTCAGGAAACAAACATCAGGTAATACTACCTTAGAATTCAACTCTTGTCATCCACGACATACAATACATGGTATACCAAAAGGGCAGTACATTCGAGCCAAGCGTAATTGCTCTAGTCTTGAAGACTATAACAAACAGGCAGACATCATAACCGAAAGGCTAAAGGCCAGGGGCTATGATAGTAGTATATTGAAAAAAGCCCGTAATGAGGTTGATCTAATATCCAGAGATATGTTATTAGTGTATAAAGCTAAACATAGCAACACTGATAATAAAAAATGTAAGCCAAAATTTATTACAACATATAGTATGGAATATCCTGAAATATGTAAAATCATTAGACGCAATATTTCAATACTACAAACGGATCCAGGACTAAAAGACATTGTAAGAGAGGGATGTGATTGTGTCTCAAGAAAGGGGAAAACGATTGGAAATTATGTGTCACCATCTGATTGTACAAGGAAATCAGGCAATACATGTTGGTTACAACAACGAAAAGGCTTTTTTAAATGCAGAAAGAAAATATGTAAGACCTGTGACTATTTCACCTAGGGTGACACATTTATTTCAACTACCACAAATAAAATACATAAGATAAATTTTTATCTCAATTGTACTACAACTCATGTAGTTTACATGTTGACCTGTAGGGGGTGCCAAAAACAATATATTGGAAAAACTAAAAGATCCTTAAAGGATAGATTTCTGGCACATCTAAGATCTATTGAAGATCCCGAATCTGACACCCCAATTGCACGGCATTTTAGAGATAACCATAATTCAGATATAAAATTACTATCGGTTCAAGCAATAGACCATGTTCCACAATGGAGGAGAGGGGGTAGTAGGGAGGAGAAACTGGACCTAAGAGAGGTCTTCTGGATTTTTACAGCCAGTACCTCTATCCCCAATGGGTTGAATTTTAGAAGAGACATTGATCTATGTGTCTAACTAAATATATAGCCCTTTAATTCTTCCTAAATCTTCCTAAATTATCTTTAATTTTAATCTTAATTTTCAAAATTCCTCTTAATGAATCCCCAATTTACTAATTTAGGTGTCTCTAAACAAAGTAGGTATGTCTATAAGTTACATATATTTTATATAGACAAGTGCACATTAAAGAGGTGAACAATTATATAAATAGGGCTTTAAATCATATATGGTACCATTACTGAGAGAATTAGCAATATATTTTGGAATCAATATGTTGAATAACACTTTATATTAAACAAAATTGCTATATATAAAAATAATTCTCTATGATAATACTGTGCTTACTAAATCTTAACAAAATTTGACAATTTAAAAGTTAAAATTTAATAGTAGAAACTAGAGATAGTGTATCATAATTTGGTATCCAAGTTCACATAGAATTGTAAAAAACAATAAGGATGTAATGAACAATAAGGATGAAACATAGAGGAGTCTGGGTATCCTGTAAGCAGTGAACAAGTGCTATCCTAGCACGAAACATGTCTGCAGCAGGAACCCAGCAGTCCTTATTCACTGTATGTTAAAAGTTAAGGCTGTGTCAGTTTAGACTAAGCTTTAGTCTGTTTTTACCACTTGGATTTAAATAAAGCTTTCGTTTTATCTCATTCTACTGGAGGTGCCTGAGTTACTTTTGTATCTTTTTACATACCTGTACTGTGGGACAAGCAGTAACTACTCGGCAGCATATCCAGCAGACTCGGTGACGTCATTCCTCCCCCCCCCATTGGAGCTCCGAGAAGTGCCGTGAGAGAGCGTGCAGCGTGTAAGGAGGAGGTGATAGAGCGCGACGCTGCAACTGTTGTGGAGTATATATATATATATATATATATATATATATATATATATATATATATATATACTGTATATATATATATATATATATATACGTGTGTGTATGTCTGTGTGTGTATATATATATATATATATATATATATTTATATATGTGTGTGTATGTCTGTGTGTGTATATATATATATATATATATATTTATATATATGTGTGTGTGTGTATATATATATATATATATATATATATATATATATATATATATATATATATATGTGTGTGTGTGTGTATGTCTGTGTGTATATGTGTGTGTGTGTGTATATAGCCCATTCGGCTATATATGTGTGTGTATATATATATATATTTATATAATGTGTGTGTGTGTATATATATATATTTATATAATGTGTGTGTGTGTGTATTTATGTGTGTGTGTGTGTATATATGTGTGTGTATACAGCCCATTCGGCTATATATGTGTGTGTATATATATATTTATATAATGTGTGTGTGTGTATTTATGTGTGTGTGTGTGTGTGTATATATGTGTGTGTATACAGCCCATTCGGCTATATATGTGTGTGTATACAGCAAAGACAATTATTTTTTTCTGTGTTAAATGTTGAAAAAAAAAAAGTATTAAACTTACATTTTTTGGGGGTGGGGCCCTGCTTGGATTCTTGCATCTGGACCCTATAGTTTCTAGTTATGCCTCTGCCTATAACTTATACCTGCATGAAAAGAGTGACTGTCCACATTGCACAATATTTTTCAATGGAAACCTGGTACTAAAATTGAGCAGTAAACTACATTTAGATGTGGGCTGCTTCAGTAGCTTATTGCTCCATTTTTACAGTCTCAATGGAAACAGGTACTTTGTGTGTGGTGTGAGTTCTATTTAAAGGCTGTGTGGGTTGTGAGTGCATGGCCCTTTAAGAATATGTGAGAGTGCAGTGAATATTATTCTCTCAGCAGTTTGTGCCTGTAGAGTTGGTATTGGGTTACTTTAAGTGTCTGAGTACAGTACACAGTTGCAAATGTGCAAACATATGCTGAAATGTATAACAAATATGTTGGCTGAGGGTTTCACACAATGTAGCCATGTAGCTGAGAAGGGCTCATGTCTAAGAGCTGACAGGGAACACAGGGATTTTACACCACAAAAATAGGTTTTCTATTTTGTGTTCCTAGAAACCCATACATTGCAGTATTGTTTGTAGACGTTATTTAAAGTCCAATACTATTTTTTTCCACAGGAAAATAATGCTGCACTGCAAAAAAATAATAATTTTAGAATACTAAATACCTAAAATAACTATCACTAAAGAAGACACCAATCCAATTTATCAAACAATAACGCTGGACAGGTCTGCAGTGTGTCATAAATTTTCAGTGTGACGACCGGTGTTATCAGCTGAAACCTGGCAGCATCAGTGTGGGCTCCCTGTTCTTACTGTCATTGATGTAACTGCTCAGCAAACCTAAAGCAGCAGCAGTACTCACAGAGGTACATCCCACCCGGTGCAGCTGCTGCCAGGGATTGGAACAGGAGAGAAGGGGAGGTGCATCTGGGAAGTAGGGAATCTTTATTACACCGGGCTGCTTCATTGACAATGAGACGTGTAGCCTTCAAGCTGTGAGCTGCGTTCTTCCAGTCTAAACCTCATAGTCCTTGCATAAAGTCACTTTACTGTGCAGGCAGCACTGGGAGCACACACTTCATAGTGGTAGGCTTTGCATGGACTATGTAACCCCTGTCAGCAATTAGTCAACTATTTATTTGGTGTTAAATTACTTCAACTGGATTTGCTCTCATCCCCCTGCAGGACATCACCTGCGCGTGAGGGATAAGCAGTGGTTTATGTTGCTCTGAAGGATCAGGAAATTGGAATTAGGCTGTGCAACAGAGTGGATCACACAAGAGATGCCATAAGGAGGCTGCTGGAGTTGCCAGTATAAGTGATAAATCTGTAAGTCACTTCTGCTTCCTTTTGAATTTAGATTTCTTTTTTGGTCTGTTTATAGTTAACCCCATGGATTCCAGAGAGCACAGTAATTTAATGCATATCTGGCATCCAGAGAGTTAAATCAAGATACAATCAACATCATTCAAACATATGTCCATAGAAACAAGATAAGTCGAGTGATTGCTGATCCTAACTCCAGCTTGTCATTTGCTGATTTTAATAGCATAAGTAGTTGTGTGAGTGATCAGAATCAATGCAGAGATATTCAGTCATTCACACAAAAGTCCTCTCTAACATCCATGCCATTGATCTGTCAGTATTATTTCATGTTAATGCTGTGGATACAATATTATGTGTCAATTATTTCATTAAGTTTAATTAACAGATGACCATACAGTTTGCATTTTTTTTCTTAATCAAATTTTATTTAGCTTGGTGTCTGAACTTGTAGGCTACAATATTTAAATGATGTGCTTTATTTATTACTAGCTGTCAAATGAATAGCAGCTTATATTTGGTATGTTGGTAAAAAGCTGTAAATGTGCAGCACAGATGTATTTCTGCTTTCCAGAAATCTTCATTCCAGATTGCTCTACTAAGGTAGATGGGGCAGATTTGGATGCTCTCTTTTAAGCTGACAGTTACTAAAGGAATGCTATACTCAGCATCACTACTCTGTATCTCCTTGAAATGTAATTGTTTCTGAATTTAAAAGAAAAAAACTCTGATTCATAGTAAGTAAAATCATGGCTTGATTTAATATACAGGTCAGTAAAGTCCCATTCCATTGATCATTGAATATGGCACAAATTTAACCATGTATGGAACTTATTTCTAAACCAGTATAATATGCTGTAATCTAAGTGCATCATATGAAATGTTGTTTATATGTCGATCAATGTGTCATGAAAGCTTGCAACTAAGTGTGGCATCTCTATATATTTTTATTATTTGTTGGTTTTGTTTACCATAAAACTGTATGCTTATTTCTGTTAATATAGTTAATTTTTTCTTTTTATTTCACCAATGAGTTTGATGACTGTTAAATAAGTTTTTATGAAGATAATCTAATGTGCTGTTGCAACTGCATTTATATGAAAAAAGTCCAAGTCATTTTACAGAGAAAAACAAAAAAATCACAACTTTATCATTGTTGGCTCGTATTCCTATGGTAAATTGGTCTTATTTTTCAAATTTGGCTAGGTGTTGCAATTACTGTTCATTGAGAGGTGGTTAATATATAAAGCAAATATTGAACATTACTTGCATGTTATAGAACTATGGTATCGGATGCCAAAAAATTACTTGTTCTATCTGCAGTAAGCCAAGAAATTAATTATGCTGTCTGTTTTTTTTTTTTACTCTATTATTTTATCACAATTTTATGTAGAATATAACTAACATGATTTTAAAAAAAAGTATTTTTTGTCATAGAGCAAAAAATGTAAAATTATTGCTTATTCTTGAATGTTTTGCTTAATTAATGATGAAAGAAGCATGTTATCTAATTAAGGAAGCTATTCCTTCAAATTTTCTAATTACATTTGTCATGCATACAGTGAGATTTAGACCAGCACTCATTTTAAAAAAATGCCCAATACCTGGGACCACTGCCCTGTCCCAAAAGATACTGGTAAAGGGGGAAAAAAAAGGTAGTTGGCAACAAACTACATCACTTTATTGGCAAATATAGGAATCCACAAAAAAACCACAACATTTCAGGGCAATCATGATCACATGCCCCAAAATATTGTGTGTTTTTTTGTGGATTTCCATATGTGTCAATATAGGAAAGTATTTTTATTACGTTTTGTTTCAACTACCTTTTTTTTGGCTTGTACAGTAAAAAATTTTTTATGCATTTACTGTGTAACAATATAGGGCCAGATTAGAAGTGCAACGCAAAATTGAGCTTTCACAAGTACGATATTTGCGCTCCACTCTTTATACCAGTGCACACAATTGTGTGCAGGTGATAGAAGTTGAGCGCAATGCGAACGCAATCTGGCGTTCGCATTGCAGGGAAGATCACACTTTCATAGGCTCCAATGGGAGCCTCGTTCTCATGCTGGTAGTCACTGCAGAGAACCTAGTGCAGCGAAGGGGGTAAGTCGTACAACGATGGGAAGCAAAGTTGTTTATATATATATATATATATATACACAAATATATTTGTGTTCATATGTGTATATACACATATTAACATGTATATAAGCATATGTATATTTTGAGTAATAACACAGTCCCCATAGACCGCAATGTAAAGGCACTTTTTCAGTACCAATTTTTTTCTAAAACCCCACTTCTGCCTACTTTAATCCCATAAAACTGCTTTGTGCTGTTATATTAAAATATTTGTGCATTTTTTTTTTATATTATGAAACATAAACAATACTTTTAAAATTAACCTTTCAGGGGCGCAAATTGCTTGCGCAAGCTCACAGTAGTATTAACCAGCCACTTGTAATGGCTGGTTATTTAACGTGCACCTGTAAACGGGCAAATTTGCACGTTTAAATCAGCGCTCCACTTGTAATCTAGCCCATAATAAGTTCAATATTTCTGTCATAAAAATGGTTGTGCCAAAATAAAAATGTAGTAAATGTTTGTTACATGAAGTTTAACATATTTAAAGAATAAGAAGCTATAATAAAATGTAATGTGCTAGGACATTTTAGAATTGTGCTTCTGTTTTTAACAAAAGTAATCCTCCTGTAATGATTTTATACATATAGTTTAGATCTAGCTTCAGCAATACATTGCTGATCCTGAGTTTAACACAGCCAGTGATGGACAGCTACGCAAACTTGACCCCATTAATTGGCTGTGTAACCATGTTTTAATCTGGACCAGTAGTGCGATGCAGGTCCATAGCTGACAACTATTTGAGTGAGTTAAACACATAGATATGTTAAAAAAATTGTTAAAATAAAATAAAATGTACCAGCAGATTTGTGTATTTTATTGTTGCTTATTTGTGTCCCTAGTTTAGTAATAGTTTTATCGGTTTTTAGTATTGCTTTAGGTATAAACAGTTCTTATCGAACTAAACAAAACAAGTACTTTAAGGTGTAATAAAAAAAACTTGTGTATACTGCTCACAATGCCTCAGTAATATATCCTGAAGAGTTTTGTTGGTCTGTATTATATTTTTGATTTTGTATTAACACATCAAGAGTATTTTTTAACAAATAAATTACCCTTTTGTCTGTTACCAATGGTAATTTCATAGTATGCATAGCGTATATATGTATGTGTGTGTATATTTATTTATTTATTTATTTATTTATTTATTTATATATATATATATATATATATATATATATATATATACACACACACACGTCACTGTATACAATATTAGACAGATATTTGTTTTGTGGGGTTTTTTTTTAACTAATATTTGTTATAATCTAGTAGATCGCAACCATCCTGGGTTTGAGCTCAGACTAGATGGAAATAAACATAATATGTCAGGGAATAGTCTAAAAAACATGATGCCTAAAATTACTATACATTTCTCACATAGACCCTGTTGGAAAACGGCATTTAGGTGCTCCTTTTATATTCTATTTACTGTTAACTTAAGGTACTGTTTGAATGTAAGATCCTATTGCATGAACTTGTGATCAGTCAAGGTCATGCAGAGGGCAGAGTTGCCCGTGGAAGCATAGATGGTTTAAACACGGATGGATTAGTTTTTGACTCACAAGAGGAAAGAAAACCATTTATCTTCCATGGTCTCCTGGACCTAATAAGATACATTTCCAAGAATTTTCTGAAAGCAGAGAAAAATACGTGCATGCTCTCTGTACAGTGCTTGTTAATCATGTTAAAATGTATTTTGAAAACTGAGAAAATTTTAATTTTTTTTTTTAATGCATTGCAACTAAAATGTTTGCATATTGTAGAGTTATTATTTTTACAATTTAATTTCAGATTTAATGAAATCAAATTGGATAATATGCAACTTCAAAAAGCCGCTTCCAATTCATCTTCTTCGAAAATGTTGTGACAAATTTAGGTAATTAACATATTTTCAAAATAATATTTTTAGAAATATTTAACTCCTAGAAAATTATTTTCTTAATAGTGAAGAACATATTTAGGAATACTTTTTTTTTTTTTTTTAAATCTAGATCTATTGTTCCTAACTTTTTTGTGAAACTTTTGACTTGTTTTAGAAATGTGACAAGCCTTTGACTATTTTTATGTGATATAGTAAGATAAAAATGAATATACAGTGACACCACAAAAACATAATTTATGTAAGAACTTACCTGATAAATTAATTTCTTTCATATTGGCAAGAGTCCATGAGCTAGTGACGTATGGGATATACAATCCTACCAGGAGGGGCAAAGTTTCCCAAAGCTCAAAATGCCTATTAATACACCCCTCACCACACCCACAATTCAGTTTAACGAATAGCCAAGCAGTGGGGTGATAAAGAAAGGAGTATAAAGCATCAACAAAAGAAATTTGGAAATAATTGTGCTTTATACAAAAAATCATAACCACCATAAAAAGGGTGGTCTGCATGGACTCTTGCCAATATTAAAGAAATGAATTTATCAAGTAAGTTACATAAATTATGTTTTCTTTCATGTAATTGGCAAGAGTCCATGAGCTAGTGACGTATGGGATAGCAATTCCCAAGATGTGGAACTCCACCCAAGAGTCACTAGAGAGGGAGGGATAACAATAAAAACAGCTATTTTCCGCTGAAAAAAATTAATCCACAACCCAAAAAAATAAGTTTATTCTCATAAATGAAAGAAAAATTTTAAATCAAAAGCAGAAGAATCAAACTGAAACAGCTGCCTGAAGAACTTTTCTACCAAAAACTGCTTCTGAAGAAATAAATACATCAAAACGGTAGAATTTAGTAAATGTATGCAAAGAGGACCAAGTTGCCGCTTTGCAAATCTGATCAACTGAAGCTTCATTCTTAAAGTCCCACAAAGTGGAGACTGATCTAGTAGAATGAGCTTTAATTCTCTGAGGTGGGGCCTGACCCAACTCCAAATAAGCTTGATGAATCAAAAGTTTCAACCAAGTAGCCAAGGAAATAGCAGAAGCCTTCTGACCTTTCCTTGGACCAGAAAATAAAACAAACAAATAGACTGAAAGTCTTCCTGAAACTTTAGTAGCTTCCACATAATATTTCAAAGCTCTTCCCACATCCAAAGAATGTAAGGATCTTTCCAAAGAATTCTTAGGATTAGGACACAAGGAAGGGACAAAAATTTCTCTATTAATGTTGTTAGAATTCACAACCTTAGGCAAAAATTGAAAAAAAAGTCAGCAAAACTGTCTTATCCTGATGAAAAATCAGAAAAGGAGACTCACAACAAGAAAGAGCAGATGGCTCAGAAACTCTTCTAGCAGAAGAGATAGCCAAAAGGAACAACACTTTCCAAGAAAGTAGTTTAATGTCCAAAGAATGCATAAGCTCAAATGGAGGAGCCTGTAAAGCCTTCAGAACCAAATTAAGACTCCAAGGAGGAGAAATTGATTTAATGACAGGCTTAATACGAACTAACGCCTGTACAAAACAGTGAATATCAGGAAGTATAGCAATCTTTCTGTGAAATAAAACAGAAAGAGCAGAGATTTGTCCCTTCAAGGAACTTGCAGACAAACCCTTATCTAAACCATCCTGAAGAAACTGTAAAATTCTAGGAATTCTAAAAGAATGCCAAGAGAATTTATGAGAAGAACACCATGAAATGTAAGTCTTCCAAACTCTCTATAATAAATCTTTCTAGAGACAGATTTACGAGCTTGTAACATAGTATTAATCACTCTGACTTGGTACTAAGCGTTCAATTTCCATACCTTCAAATTTAATGATTTGAGATCCTGATGGAAAAAAACGGACCTTGAGACAGTAGGTCTGGCCTTAATGGAAGTGGCCAAGGCTGGCAACTGGACATCCGAACCAGATCCGCATACCAAAACCTGTGTGGTCATGCTGGAGCCACCAGCAACACAAATGATTGTTCCATGATGATTTTGGAGATCACTCTTGGAAGGAGAACTAGAGGCGGGAAAATGTAAGCAGGATGATAACACCAAGGAAGTGTCAGCGCATCCATTGCTTCCGCCTGAACATCCCTGGACCTGGACAGGTATCTGGGAAGTTTCTTGTTTAGATGAGAGGCCATGAGATCTATCTCTGAAAGACTCCACATCTGAACAATCTGAGAAAACACATCTGGATGGAGAGACCACTCCCCTGAATGTAAAGTCTGATGGCTGAGATAATCCGCCTCCCAATTGTCTACACCTGGGATATGCACCACAGAGATTGGACAGGAGCTGGATTCTGCCCAAGCAAGTTTCCGAGATACTTCTTTCATATCTTGGGGACTGTGAGTCCCACCCTGATGATTGACATATGCCACTGTTGTGATATTGTCTGTCTGAAAACAAATGAACGGTTCTCTCTTCAACAGAGGCCAAAACTGAAGAGCTCTGAGAATTGCACGGAGTTCTAAAATATTTATTGGTAATCTCGCCTCTTGAGATTTCCAAACCTCTTGTGCTTTCAGATCGCCAAACAGCTCCCCAATCTGAAAGACTCGCATCTGTTTTGATCACAGTCCAGGTTGGCCGAACAAAAGAAGCTCCTTGAACTAAATGATGGTGATTTATCCACCACATCAGAGAGTGTCGTACATTGGATTTAAGGATATTAATTGTGATATCTTTGTATAATCCCTGCACCATTGGTTCAGCATACAAAGCTTTAGAGGTCTCATGTGGAAATGAGCAAAGGGGATCGCGTCGGATGCTGCAGTCATGAGACCTAAAACTTCCATGCACATAGCCACTAAAGGGAATGACTGAGACTGAAGGTGCCGGCAGGCTGAAACCAATTTTAAACATCTCTTGTCTGTTAGATTCAGTGTCCATAACTCTGTCTCTATCTGGAAGCCTAAAAAGGTGACCCTTGTCTGAGGAATCAAGAAACTTTTTGGTAAATTGATCCTCCAACCATGTTTCCAAAGAAACAACACTAGTTGATTCATGTGAGATTCTGCAGAATGTAAAGACTGAGCTAGTACCAAGATATCGTCCAAATAAGGAAACACCGCAATACCCTGTTCTCTGATTACAGAGAGTAGGGCACCTAGAACCTTTGAAAAGATTCTTGGAGCTGTTGCTAGGCCAAATGGAAGAGCAACAAATTGGTAATGCTTGTCTAGAAAAGAGAATCTCAGAAACTGATAATGTTCTGGATGAATCGGAATATGAAGGTATGCATCCTGCAAGTCTATTGTGGACATATAATGTCCTTGCTGAACAAAAGGCAGAATAGTCCTTATAGTCACCATCTTGAAAGTTGGTACTCTTACATAACGATTCAAAATTTTCAGATCCAGGACTGGTCTGAATACATTTTCCTTCTTTGGGACAATGAATAGATTTGAATAAAATTCCAAAACTTGTTCCTGAAAAGGAACTGGCATGATTACCCCTGAAGACTCCAGGTCTGAAACACACTTCAGGAAAGCCTGAGCTTTTACTGGATTTGCTGGGATACGTGAGAGACAAAATCTTCTCACAGGAGGTCTTACTCTGAATCTTATTCGATACCCTTGAGAGACAATGCTCTGAATCTATTGATTTTGGACAGAATTTATCCAAATATCCTTGAAACACCTTAATCTGCCCCCTGCTAGCTGAGCTGGAATGAGGGCCGCACCTTCATGCGGACTTAGGGGCTGGCTTTGGTTTCTTAAATGGCTTGGATTTATTCCAATCTGAGGAAGCCTTCCAATTGGAAACAGATTCCTTGGGGGAAGGATTAAGTTTTTGTTCCTTATTTTGACGAAAGGAACGAAAACGGTTAGAAGCCATAGATTTAACCTTAGGTTTTTTATCCTGAGGCAGAAAAATTCCCTTTCTCCCAGTGACAGTTGAAATAATAGAATCCAACTGAGAACCAAATAAATTATTACCTTGGAAAGAGATAGTAATCTAGATGTCATATCAGCATTCCAAGATTTAAGCCACAAAGCTCTTCTAGCTAATATAGCTAAAGACATGGATCTAACATCAATTTTGATAAAATCAAAAATGACATTACAAATAAAATGATTAGCATATTACAGTAAGCGAATAATGCTAGATATGTCAGAATCCAATTCTTGTTGCGCTATAATTCTCCAACCAAAAAGTTGATGCAGCCGCAACATCAGCCAAAGAAATTGCAGGTCTGAGAAGATGACCTGAATATAAATAGGCCTTCCTTAGATAAGATTCAAGCTTCCTATCTAAAGGATCCTTAAAGGAAGTACTATCTTCCATAGGAATAGTGGTACGTTTAGCAAGAGTAGAAATAGCCCCATCAACTTTGGGGATTTTTTTTTCCCAAAACTCTATAGAATTTGCTGGTAAAGGATACAATTTTTTTAAACCTTAAAGAAGGAATAAAAGAAGTACCTGGCTTATTCCATTCCTGAGAAATCATATCAGAAATAGCCTCAGGAATAGGAAAAACCCCTGGAGAAACGACAGGAGGTTTAAAAACAGCATTTAAACGTTTATTAGACTGAACGTCAAGAGGACTGGTTACCTCAGAAGAGGATAAATTATTATGATGTTGGTCATTTGAAATTTCATCAACTGAATGAGAAGTTTTAAAAGACCTTTTACATTTATTAGAAGGTGGAAATGCAGACAAAGCCTTCTGGATAGAATCCGAAACAAATTCTTTAAAATTCATAGGTATATCATGTACATTAGAAGTTGAAGGAACTGCAACTGGCAATGTACTATAACTGATGGACACACTATTTGCATGTAAAAGTTTATCATGACAACTATTACAAATGACATTCGTCAAAATAATTTCCACAATCTTACAACAAATGCACTTAGCTTTGGTAGAACCAATGTCAGGCAGCAATGTTCCAGCAGAAACTTCTGTGGCAGGATCAGATTGAGACATCTTGCAAAATGTAAAAGAAAAAACAACATCTAAAGCAAAATTATCAATTTCCTTATATGACAGTTTCAGGAATGGGAAAAATGCAAATAGCATAGCCCTCTGATAGAGAAAAAGGCAAGAGGCAAACATCAATGGGGTATTGAAATAATGAAAAAGTTTGATGCCAAGTATGACGCACAACGTAACTGAAAACTTTTTTGGCGCCAATAACAACTGTAAATGACACACTTGCGTCACTAATGACGCAACCGTGTGTAAGGCTTCGGCGTCAACTATGACGTTGGAAAATACGAATTTGCATCAGACGTATTTCCTCGCCAAAAAATTCTTGCGCCAAGAATGACGCAATAAAGTTTAGCATTTGACGCACCCGCGGGCCTAATACTGCCCGCAATTTGCAAGAAGTAGTCAATTAAAAGAAAGACTAAACCCCAAGTAAGAATTTTTTTTTTAAAAAAAAGTTTATATTCCCCAAATATGAAACTGACAGTCTGCAGAAGGAAATACATGTATATAAGTACAATACATATAATTAGAACTTTATATATATATATGCATTAAGTGCCAAACCATAGCTGAGGTGTCTTAAGTAATAAAAAACATACTTGCCAAAAGACACCCATCCACATATAGCAGATAGCCAAACCAGTACTGAAACAGTCATCAGTGATTGAGAGTATATCGTCGATCTGGAAAGGGAGGTAGGAGATTCATCTCTACGACTGATAACAGAGAACCTATGAAATAGACCCCCGTTAGGGAAATCATCAAATTCAATAAGTGATACTCCCTTCACGTCCCTCTGACATTCGCTGTACTCTTAGAGGAATCGGGCTTCAACAATGCTGAGAAGCGCATATAAACGTAGAAATCTTAGCACAAACTTACTTCACCACCTCCATAGGAGGCAAAGTTTGTAAAACTGAATTGTGGGTGTGGTGATGGGTGTATTTATAGGCATTTTGAGGTTTGGGAAACTTTTCCCCTCCTGGTAGGATTGTATATCCCATGCGTCACTTACTCATGGACTCCTGCCAATTACATGAAAGAAACATATATGTAGGCATTGTTTTATAATACAGCACTACAAAATATAAAAATAGAGAAATGAAGATCAAATAAAAATAATGAAGTCTAATTATATAGTGTAATACTAATTCTTTAGGGTAATAATCAGTGTTGCGATACCCCAGTGTGTAATAATACCTTTTGAAAAACACAAGTCTAAAGTATTTAGGAGGGGCGATAGAGTGAGATGTCTTCCTCCTAATTTCTACATATGCCTGAATTTTATACTTGGGCATGGCTAACATAAAGTAATTATTTAATACATGATAAAATGTTTAATTATGCATGGTAAAAACAAACAACCAACAACTTGGCAATATATTTTCAATAGTTGTTTTCCCATTATCGTGTGATTTATCCATAAATTGTGGCTTTTCCAGTTGCTACACGATCTCCATACTCCAGATTGAAACCTAAGCATCCCACGTGTGCTACATTACACACTGGCCTCAGCAGAGGAAATATGAGACATGCCTTTGGACTACAATACAATGCTAATTTTGCTAACAAAAGGAATATTTAAATATTTATTTTGTATACAGACCTTTTCTGCAGTGCATTTCATCCTGATAAATATGCATATATACAGAATTTTTTTATGCCTGTTAAACTTCCAGAAACCTGAGAAGCCTTATCTGAAAGACAAGAATCCTCTCTTTGGAGCAAGGATTCGAAAGACCATCTAATTTCATATGGGGAGTGTACAAATGGCAGCTATTGAACTTAGTAGGTTTACAAAAAGAACAAGTATTGTCAGTTATCTTTGGCAAAAATTAAACAATGCAAAAGCTAGCATCCTCTTCCAAACAAATTGCCATATGACCTTCTATCTCCAAGATAATGGAAATATCTCGCTATACAATGCTTAAAATAAAAAACAAAATAAAGTTTATGCCAAATATGCATAGCTAATCCTGTCAGAATTAAGATCCTCATTGGAAATAGGAGACTCTCCACTCTGAAATGATCCTCTAGATTTAACCCTTTTGTTGCTAAGCCCTTTTCACACCACAGTGCTAAGCCAGTTTTGAGCTTTTTTTTGCTACTTACATTTAAAAAAAAATGTCAAATTTCAGTGAGTTACCCATACAAATCATAGATTGTTTTTTCAGCAGACATAGAAGATTCAGACTATACCATTATTTTATTTTATATTTTATGGCATGTGATATAGCTATGACAAAAACTGGAAAAAAAAATGTATATTTGAGTAAATAAAATTGAAAATGGCCAGATGACCACTGTTGTTGCTTTGATCACCTTACTAAATTTCATCAAGGGTAGCCAAATGTGAAATAAGGGCCCATATAGGGTTTTGTGCACTATAGAAATAAAACTACTTTTTTTTCCCTTGCAAGTTATTCTCTGTTACCATTGTGATATATATATATATATATATATTTTTTTTAAGTAAGGGTCACGCACATTTGTGGTGATATCACTGGCAGTCGCATGTAGCTGTGGGAGTGCCTCCCACTATGCTATCAATGATCGGCTCTGCAGTGCAGGCGAATCGCAAATCCGGTGCTGTGATCAGTGATCCCCCCTCATTACAAGAATGGGTCATTATGTGCTCACAGGCTGCAGTTTGCATGACGACCTGTACTCGTACTTTGCAGACAAGCGGTTAGTCTGGAAAACCACATTTTTGCCAAACAGATTAAGGAGTAAACACTTTGAGATTATAATATCAAATGCTTAATTACACATGTACACTTTGTAATTTACTTTATTTTGTCCCCTTTCCCATTAACATAAGTGTGAAAGTTGTAGATTTTCCTGAAAAAACAAAGACTACATGTAAACTTTTCAATAAGTTTTTATCTTATTGTTAATGATAAAGCCAAACCATGAAGATTTTACTAACATGACAATGGCAAGCCATGTCTTCTCCACACTCAGCACAGATTGGCTCCTCCAAATAAGGAAAACGGTGGGTAGAATTTGACAGTTGAAAAAAAAATTGCATCAAACATGGTATTAATTTGGGCTGTACTACTATGATAATCTATTGAAAAAATGCTGGGAAAAGTAATTACAAACTATTTACCATCTGTTAAAGATAAAGAAACAGCTGTTGAAACTGTGCCTCTTTCAGACACAAACACGGAATGAAATTATATGATGTGTGTAAAAATGACAGTTTATCGATATGTCAGTTTAAAATAGTACATTGGGAAGAGTTCCAATGAGCTCCAAAACATAACATTAAATCGCCTGCTTCAAAAATGAGCCATCTCGTAATCTAATGAGAGATATATATATATATATATATATATATATATATATATATATATAGTTTCAAATTATGACCTCTTGTTCCAGTATTGATTGTTCTGCAAAATGTTTCTAAACTTATTAAATATAATTCCTAAAAACTCCTATTTATACACTTTAAAATGGGAAGTATTTCCTTGTAGCATGTTAATCGTTAGATAATGCAGCTCACTTTTTATATGTTAGTAATTTCTTCATATTTCATGTGATTGGGTCCCATAACTATATTTTGAGCGAGATTTGATCTCCAGAATCTGTAGAGCCAAACGTCCAAGCTTTATGCTTTATGCTGGCTTTTCCTGTTGCTGTATACTGGAGTTTGACTCTACTATTAAATCATAAGAAATAACTCTGCAGTCTATTCCACAATTCTTATATTGTTTACTTTCAATAAATAACTCTTACTTCTATATTTCACCTTAGGGTGTTTTCATCTTATAAGTATAACACTAAACATTTCATTGTTCTCATTTCTTTGACCATTCTTTTACGTTGAATTTACCCCTCCAGGAACATGAACAATTTTACAGAACTTTGTGCCCTTAGTTAAGAAGCATATTCCCATAAAGCCTGCTTGCTATGTCAATAAATATAATAATTTATACCATCACCATCAGTAAGCTCTGAGGCACTCCACCTGTAACAGTCTCCTCTTATGTTGCTACTATAATCAAAGTATAACTTTAAGTTATCAAATATTATGTACATACAATGTACAATGTACATACAATTAACTACACATTGAGTCCTGACTCATGCTGGATCCAGGTTATGGATCAGTTTAATGGGTCAATTTTAAATGCTGATAGTCATCAACATTTTCTGTCTCAAGTCTAAAGATTTTTCCTTCAGTAATATAGCCATCTTTTATCTTTACGGGTCTATCTGGCTTTGCATCTCACTTTGCCTGATTTTTATTATGTTTCCAAAATGCCAGCAGTTTGTGGATTGGTTTTGTTTCTGGTTTATTTATTTGATTCGATAAGAAAAAGAGACATGAAGAGTACAGAGAAACACAGCACTAACACAGGGATTGGGTTGCCAGCTGTTCTCCAGAAAAATACTGGACATCCTGTGACCTGCAGATCTGTGGCAGGGGAAGAATGGTAGGTGGGAATCACACAATGGCCCATCTTCAAAGCTCTACCTTATGCCCCACCCTTGGCCGCACCATATATATTTTTCATAATCGATTAAGTGATTTTTTTTTTCTTCCCCTTAGCTGTTAGTGACAAACAAATCAATAATTTTACCTATATAAATGCCATTAACACACATAGAAATTATTTTACCCCACTGATTGCCAGTAGCACCCATAGAACAATGTTTTTAAGCCAACCATGGTTGACAGTAAAACATAGAGCACATACTTTAGTTGCTACACATAAAACAGACAGGCAGAGCAGTACCTATGACTGACAGTAACATTTAAGACAGTGATTTGTTGTTTTTTTTTTAACCCTTTACTTACATATTTGTAAGGATTTACAATCTTTAGAGTTGGGGAACATTTCCAGAGCAGAAGGAATCATGTTTTCTTACAGGATAACCTTGTATGTGGTTTCATCATGCGTCCATCACAAAGATAAATCTACCCGATTCCAGCCTTGTGGAAGCACTCCAAGATCATCACAGATCCTCCACCAAATTTCACAGTGGGTGTTAGACACTGACTTTTAGGACTCTCCAGGTCTCCTTCTAACTGTTAGATGGCCAGGTGTTAGACAAAGCTGGAAATTGGACTCATTAGAGAAGATAACCTAGAATTGGGCAGATTTTTATATTTGTGAAGGACACATGAATCAAGCCACGTACAAGATAATCCTGGAAGAAAACTTGATTCCTTCTGCTCTAGCAATCCCCAACTCTGAGGATTGTTTTTTCCAGCAGGACAATGCTCCATGCCACATAGCAAATCAATCGAGGTGTAGATGCAGGACCCCAGATCAAGACCCTGTCATGGCCAGACTAATCTCCACACTTAAACACAAATGAAATACCTCTGAAACGTGATCAAGAGCTTGGCTTTCTTGCACCAGGAGTAGCATAATCACCCAGCAGCAATGTGATAGATTGGTGGAGAGTATGCCAAGATGCATGAAAGTGGTAGAATAACCCTTATTTTCAATCCCTAAATATTGATTTCTGAACTCTTGCTAAGTTATAACATTAGTATTGCGTTGTTTCAAAATTATGAACTTCTTTGCATTATTCAATGTCTGAAAACACTGCATATTTTATTTATTTTGACCAGTTCATTTTTTTGCAAATAAATGCTCTAAATGACAATATTATTATTTGGGAGAAATGTTGTCAGTAGTTTATAGAAGAAAACAAAAATGTTCATTTTACTCAAACACATACCTATAAATAGTAAAACCAGAGAAACTTTCAGTGGTCTCTTAATTATTATTATTTTTGGTATATTTCATGTCACCAAAGGGGATTGTATAAGAAAAAAAAGTAAATTTTTTCACAAACTTTGGGTTTCTCAATGAATTTATTTACATACCGCTTGGGCAGTCATAACACAAATGGTTATAAAAGCATAGCTTTTTGGTAATTAGAAGACCACTAATTGCGGCTGCGTACCACACTTCTGAAATTCTGTGAAGGAGTTACTTATTTAGCTGACAATGGTATTCTAATGTAAGGATTACCCTTTCACTTGATCTCTCCCAAACAGCTCACTCCCCACAATCCTCGCCACCATATTAGGTACTAACAGAAAGTCTGGATGTATGCAGTTTAGGGCTTTTTTCTGCAATGTAGTGATCCTTACTCAGGCCTCCCACCTCCCTGATCCCTCCCAAACCACTCTCTAACCCTCCGCCTCCCAGTAGTGGTGGCCATCTTAGGCACTGGCAGCTTTTTATATATTTATGATCCCCACAATCTTTTACAGGACCAACCTACTGTGCCATATGCTAGTCCTGCTATTTGCTAAGAGGTGGGAATGTCACCTCATTAAAAATATTTTAGCTTTGCCATAGACGACCAGAGCTACTTAGTTTAGCAAGCGGCAAAGAAAAAGGTAATTTTAACATACAGTTTTTAAAACTGATGACTTAAAGGGATACTAAACCCAAATTTCATAATTCAGATAGATCATGCAGTTTTAAGCAACTTTCTAATTTACTCCTATTATTATATTATTATATTTGTCTTCATTCTCTTGTTATCTTTATTTGAAAAAGTGGGAATTTAAGCCAAGGAGCCAGCCCATTTTTCGTTCAGCACCCTGGATAGCCCTTGCTGATTGGTGGGTACATTTAGCCACCAGTTAGCAAGTGCTACCCAGGTGCTAATTCAAAATTGGACTGGCTTCTTGGCTTAGATTCCTGCTTTTTCAAATAAAGATAGCATGAGTGACAAATTAGTGATAGGAGTAAATTAGAAAGTTGCTTAAAATTCCATGCTCTCTGAATAATTTGGGTTTGGTATCCCTTTAAGGTCACATTTATTTTTAGCACTGGTAAAACCTAGCATTTTTGAAATGCTAGGATATACCTCACTTTAAGGTTTCTAAAATTGATCTGTGGTCCCCATGTGTTAGGAAGTTGGCCATGACTGTTTTAGAGACTATGCAAGACCCCCAGAAAACTAATCTACACCCATAAAGTGCCCCTGTTCTGCTCAATAGCAGAGGTATGGAAACTAATTTTACAATTAGGAAAACAAAATGCTTTGAATTTCATATTAAATATGTGCAATATAGTTTTATTAGAATTTCTACTGTGTGCTTTAGAGGGACGTGAAACCTATTCAGATAAATCATTTAATTTGAAACAATATACTTCTGTTATCAAATTTGCTTCATTCTTTTGGCATTTGGGGCTCTCATATCTCTTTTAAATAGTTTTGTTTTTCATGGTAAAAATTGCCTTTCGAGGATTATAACAGGCGCTTCATAGGCAAGATTTCTTAGATCTCACAAGGCCAGAGACCTTTAGATAACTGGGCTATAATTGAACATTTGAAAACAAGATTTTCAATGAGAATATACACTATCATAATGTAAGCTTTACAGTTTTTATATTTTTTAAAGCACAATGTATAAGCACCACAGCAGCAAAAAATTGCCACCCGTTTATTTTTTGTTTTGATATTTTTAATGTTTTGTTTGTTGTATCATACCATATTCTATATTATGCTCCCAGTGTAGGTGTGAAGTGAGTTATTCACATCATCAGGCCTGGATTGAACGTCGGGCATGCCGGGCAAATGTCTGGTGGGCCAGTTGTCATAGCCATGCCCTGCACAGGCACTGCCACACCGCTTTTACTTTTAAAAGTGGCCTTACTTAGTGGCAGGGTTGGCCTTTGCCCTACTGGCCCCTCTGTGCCTCCCTCCACTTTATATATTTGCTGCACTGTTACCGCACTTTGGCTTCTGCTTATGGGGAGAAGGTGGGGTCACAGGACTGCAAACAGGCATGCTTTTTAGATGGAACGAGTAGGGTATCATCCTGACCCTGCACACAGAGCCAGCACTTGCATAAGCCTGAACAGGCATTTGCCTTAGGGTGCCCCAGCAAGGGGGCACAGAGCTATGGCAGCAATATTGTGAATATTTACACTTTACTGCTTTGGGGCACCTAAACGTTTTGGCTTCAGCTAGGAAATAATGTAGTGCGCTCGCAACCCCCCTCCCCCTTGTAACAGCATAAGGAACATGACCAGAGAGCAAGAGGGAGGAGCCAGCCAGCAGAAATGCAGGACAGTCGGAGGAGGAGAGTGCAGGAAGACAGATCAACAGCAATAGTGCAACAGGCAGAAAATTTGAAGTTAGCAGGTAACAGTAAGTTTGCCTCTGGTGTATCAGCACATTATGGCACAGATTGTTGGGCAGCTTGTCTCCTCATTAGATCAATTATGATGAAGGCATATTAAGAATGACCACTCAGGAGTTGAGCAAAGTAATAGGAGACACTAAATTTAACATTGCACTTATCCCTGGTTGTGCTGCCTATATTACAAACTCAACTTACTCCATGCCTTCATATGTTATCTGTTGTTACTACTATTTCTCCTCCTCTGAAGAATGTTTGATTGAATATTGTCATGTTAGACACCTGTTAATTATTGAGTGTGTGTGTGTGCTATGGTACTTGTAAAAGTGTATCATGCCATACCAGATAACTATTACAGTAAAAATGGCTCTCCCCATATTAATGTATTCTAGACACTTATTTGTAGCCACCTCTTTGGCATGCAGATATTGCATGTGGTTACTCTGATTGTATGGATGATTTGTTTTTATGATAGACTGCACTCCTCTTCTGTATTTAGTGATATAATATGTCAGGGAGATCTCCAGAGGATTAATCAGGATAATTGCTTGGATATCTTTGTTTCTGATATGTGTTCTATGTTTAGTAAATGAGGCAGGCTGTTTTTATTCTTAGATCTAGGTAAGTGTCCTTACATACACTACTCACATACACACACTGTACAGATAGATAGAAACACACATACACAGAAACATACATGCACTACTCACACACTGACACATTCACACACTACAAACATGCACGCATACACTCACATACATACACTACTCACACACACACACACATGCACCATTACACACACACTCACACACACTCACACTCACGCATGTGCCCACTCACACACACACACTTACATACATACATACACTATTCACACACTGGCACACAGTACACACACACACACACATAAACACCTAAATGGTAGATCTAGGTAAGTGTCCTACAGTATACATACACTACTCGCATACACACACTGTACAGATAGACAGACACACACATACACAGAAACATACATGCACTACTCACACACTGACACACACGCATACACATTCACACACTACAAACATGCACGCATACACTCATACATACACTACTCACACACACACACACACACACATGCATGTGCCCACTCACACACACACACATACATACACTATTCACACACTGGCACACAGTACACACACACACACACACATAAACATCTAAATGGGGAATTATGTTCTTTATAATTTTAGATACAATAGTTATCTGTAGGTTTTATTAGTACATCTCTGTAATAGTTTGTCAAAGACTAGTAATGAAATTATATGTAATTAGGAGGGGGGCGGCAAAATGTATCCTCGCCTGTGCAGAGATATATTCTGTAGCTGCAGGACCTCACTAAACACCAGATAATGAGTGGATATTTGTGCTTTACTCGTAATACCAGTGCACGCAATTGTGCGCTGGTATTAGAAGTGATCTGCAATGTGAATGCAACCTCACGTTATCATTGCCTGGAAGCTTTGCGCTCACGAGAGTGCTCTTCGATAGCCTTGGTCTGATGCCGTCATACAGGGCACATAACCTAAGTGCAGCGAAGAGTGTAAGTTGCACAGTGATGGGCAGCAAATTGAAAGTATATACATATGTATTTGTGTTTATATGTGTATGTAACGCATAAACATATATATTAACAGTTTTAACAAAGTCTCCATAGACCGCAATGTAAAGGTACTTTTCAGTGCCGTTTTTTTCTAACACCCAACATACCCTCACTTTAATCGCTTATAACTGCTTTGTGCAAATATTTTACTATAGTACTAGTTTTATTTTTCAATACAGAACCCTACACTAAATTTTGGGGGCAATTGGAGCACATTTTTAAAATGGACCAGAGATCTGACCTCTGGTTAATTTTTGGAGCGCTAATTGTTACTACGAGCTTGTGGTAGCTATAACCAGTCACTTTAAATTTGTCTCCTTTCTGGATTGCATCTTGTGTAATGGGGTGAACAACATTTTGTTATAAATTAGTACAAAAGTAATATTAAGATTGTGCTGCTTTCATTGTGGGAACAAAATACAAATTATATCTGTTTCTGTGCATTTGTAATTTGAAAAATTCCAAGACAAGTTAACTTGTCATGCACTGTGAGAAAATGCTTTTAGATGACGGGTATATTCATCATCCTCATTTAATAGGTTAATAATCAAACAATCATATAGCACATGAAGTACAGGGAAGATTTGTTACTGTTTTAGAATCATCATATAGTGTACATAAAATATAAAACTACTAAAATCTTAATCTAAAATCTTTATCTTAAACATACCATTCTAATGATGGCACAAGCATTTAATTGTCCTGGAACATAGCAGTAATATATAAATTCATGTATAGGAGTGAAACTGTTCAGAAATTCAAAATACGTTTATCCAGGATAATTTAAAAAACACTAACAGACTCTTAGTTCTATAGTTAAATTTCAACTTTAATGAGATTATGATGATAGAGTATTAATGTTTTGCAGCATCTGACTAACCAAGATGCTTTGCTAAAATGTATACAAACCCCCAACAGCAGCAATATATTAACCAATGCATTTATAAAATTAGTCTTCATACCCTGATGATGTCCTTCACTATTAATTGACAAAATATTGGCTTCATATTTTGGCTTTACATATGATTGTATCCTTTGCTGTCAGTCTCACAACAGAGCTTAAAGGGGCACTAATTATGGCATTAACTTGTGTAAAAATGTGTTGTGTGCAGCACGCTGACCATAGACACTGATAAGTAGTGTATGGTATAAAGATACTTCTCAGAGGTCTAGTAATCTATCTTTACCTGCATAGCTGCAACCTTTTCAATGTCTCTCTAAAAAGGCAGAAACCAAAACCATACCGGAAATAATGTGATAATAGTTGATGTGGTTGGTACATAGGAACAGTTTAGTTCATACCTCATCATGTGACTACAAACTAGCTAAGATTAGTTTAATGTGCTGTACAGTAGATTATGACAGAAGTAGCACTTTATATGTGAGGTTCTATATTTTTTTTATAAGATATGTTTTATGATTATTTTCAAATGATAACAAAATGTATGCTTACCTGATGCATTTCTTTCCGGGCATTGAGAGTCCACAACGTCATTCCAATTACTAGTGGGATATTCAACTCCTGGCCAGCAGGAGGAGGCAAAGAGTACCCCAGCAAAGCTGTGCAGTGTAACTTACTCTAACCACAATCCCCAGTTATTCAGCTGAAGGAAAATGGAAAAAGAAGAAACACAAAAAGGTATAGAGGTGCCTGAGTTTTACTCAAAAAAACTGCTGAATGATAAATAAAAAATAGGACGGGGTTGTGGACTCTCCATGCCTGGAAACAAAGAAATTTATCAGTTAAGCATACATTTTGTTTTCTTTCCTATGGAAAACAAGGCAGGAGGACCTATACAGAAGGCACCAACGCTTAAAGAACCTTTCTCTCAAAAGTGGCCTCAGCCAAGGCAAAAGTATCAAATTTGTAGAATTTGGAAAAAGTATGCAAAGAGGACCATATTGCCGCCTTGCAAATCTGTTCCACAGAAGCTTAATCTTTGAAAGCCCAGGATAAGGAGACAGCCCTAGTGGAATGAGCCGTAATTCTCTCAAGAGGCAGTTGTCCAGCTGTCTCGTAAGCTAAACGAATAATAATTCTTAACCAGAGGGAAAGGGTGGTAGAAGTAGCCTTCTGACCCTTACACTTTTCAGAGAAAACCACAAACAGGGCAGAAGATTACAAAAAATCTTTAGTTGCTTGAAGGTAAAATTTTAGCGCACGCACAACATCCAGGTTATGCAAAAGACGTTCCTTATGGGAAGAAGGAATAGTACAAAAAGAAGGAACAACAATTTCCTGATTAATGTTTCGATCTGACACCACTTTAGGGAGAAAACCCAATTTAGTATGAAGGACCACCTTATCCTCAAGAAATATAAGGTAAGGGGAATCACACAGTTGAAGGCTCAGAAAATCTGCGAGTAGAAGAAAAAGTAAGAGAAACAAAACCTTCAAAGATAACAATTTAATATCAACAGAATGCATTGGCTAAAATGGAGCCTGCTGCAAAAATGTTAACAAGGTTAAGGTTCCAAAGAGGAGCAACAGTCTTAAACACAGGCCTGATTCTGCCCAGGGCCTGAGCAAAAACTTGCAAATCTGCCAGACGTTTGTGTAAAAAGAAGAGACAGAGCAGAAGTCTGTCCCTTCAGAGTACTGACTGACTCCCAGGCCATCCTGAAAAAAAAGATAAAATGTGGGGATCTCCATCCAGCTCCAGGAGAAACCCTTAGATTGGCACCAATATTAAGGTATTTACGCCATACCTTATGTTAAATCCTGCAAGAAACAGGTTTACGAGCCTAAAGCATGGTAATAATGACAGTTCAGAAAAACCACATCTAGACAAAAATGGCATTCAATCTCCAAGCAGTCAGCTTCAGAGAATCTAGACTTGGATGGAGGAATGGACCTCCAAGATGGAAGAGATGAGATCTCCACCAAAACCTCCAACCTGATCCTGCGAGGCCATGAAGGCGCTATTAGAAATACAGATGCTTTTTCCTGATTGATACGAGCAATGACCCGTGGAAGAGCAAACGAAGGAAACAGGTATGAAAGAGAAAATCCAAGGAACCTCTAGAGCATCTATCAGAGTGGCCTGAGGATCTCTTGACCTTGATCCGTACTTTGTAAGCTTGGTGTTTTGACGAGACGCCATCCGATCCAACTCCGGAACCCCCACTTGAGGGTTATCCTTGAACACTTCCGGATAGAGTGCCCACTCCCCAGGATGAAAAGTTTGTCTGCTCAGAAAATCCGCCTCCCAGATGTCCACTCCTGGAAAGTGGATGGCAGATAGGAAACAATCGTGAGCTTCCGCCACTGCAAAATGTGAGTCACCTTCATGGCCAAGGGACTCAGAGTTCCTCCCTGGTGGCTGATGTAAGCCACTGAGGTGATGTTGTCCGACTGGAATCTGATAAACAGAACTAAAAATAATTGAGGCCAAGCTGTCAGGGCATTTAAGATTGCTCTCAACTCCAAGATGTTTATGGGGAGAGAAGACTCCTCCCAAGTCCACAGTCCCTAAGCTTTAGAGAGCCACAAACTGCTACCCAGCCTAGCAGGCTGTAGTCACAGTCACCCAGAAAGATCTCATTTAGTGTGTACCTCGAGACAGAAGTTCCTGCGAAATCCACCAAGAGAGAGTGTTTCTTGTTAGGGAATCCAGATCTATCCTCTGTGATAAATCTGAATGGTCCCCGATCCATTGACTGAGCATGCATAGTTGCAGAAGCCTCAGACGCAACCAATCAAAAGTAAAAATGTCCATGGAAGCAACGATCAGACCAATCACCTCCATGCACTTAGCCACTGATGGACGAATTGCAGACTGGATAGAAAGGCAAGAAGTTTGGATATTCTGACATCCGTTAGGAAGATCTTCATGGACAGGGAATCTATGATCATCCCTAAAAAAAAAAAAAAAAAAAAAAAAAAAAAAAAAAAAAAAAAAAAAAAAAACACATCCTTGTAGCTGGAACAAGGGAATTCTTTTTTTCCAGATTCACTTTCCATCCTTTGGAACATAGAAAAGACAACAACATCTCTGTATGAGATTTTGCAAGATGAAAATGACGCCTCAACCAAGATGTTGTCTTACCACCGCCAAAAGGGCCCCTACAATTTTTGTAAAGGAGCCGTGGCAAGGCCAAAGGGAAGCATCAAACTGGCAATGTTTGTCTAGAAAGGCAAACTGAAGCAAAAGGTGATGTTCCCTGAGAATAGGAACAAGAAAAAAAAAACTCATCCTTCAGATCTATGGGAGACATAAACTGACCCTTCTGAACCAAGGGTAGAATTGAACAAATAGTTTCCAATTAAAGGACGGAACCTTGAAGAATTGGGAAATGGTACAAAAAGTTCTCTCATCTTAACTCAAAAAGATATGAACAAAATCCTTGACCCTGTTCCTCTACAGGAACCGGAACAATAACTCCTAGGGAAGAGAGGTCCTTTACCTACAAAGAACCAGAACCTGTGGGTGGATTCAATCCCTCAATCTTATGCTTTATAGCCAGGCATGCTAACCATTATGCTAGGCCAGAGAAATTAAATCCTAAACCGTATCCCTGAGTGACTACCTTCATGGCATAAGCATAAAATCTCCTCACAAGAAAAAAATGAAATTATCATTGTAGAGTCTTAAGGAGATCCCAAGAACTATATACATAAATATCTATAGGTATAAATGTAACCCTGTATAAAACAAGATGACACATACATTATAGAATCACCACTACTGTAAAAGGAGGGGGGGATAAATCATAGAAAATAATAGAAATCCCTAAACCCACACATATAAGCACAGTAGACAACATTTCGGATAAGCAGCCCAATGCTTATAACTAAATAAAAAATAAGTTCTACTGATGAAAGATAGGGATATAAGATGAAATATCCCAAACATACAAGTAAAAAAGTACAACATAAGATAAGCAGGCATATTGCTTACCACAAATCCCATAAATATTATCACTGTAGAGAAGCAGGGATAAAATATAAAAATAAAAATCAATTCCGCAATCATCACCAGATGATGATAATGAAAAGGGAAAAACCTGCTAGACAAGGCAGAGGATAGAGCTATTCTAGAAAAGATGTGTAGTACCAGTAAAAAATGTACAGCATAAAACACATAAGAAAAATCCAATATTCCCAATAAAAAATAATATCCTATACAGAGAATAGGGAAGGTGCAGAGACATAATCTTATCCACTGCTCACAGCAGAAAAGATGAGATTGCGCCCAACAGACCCATGGGGGGAACTGTTAACCCTTCAGCCGACAGTCAGAAAAACTGATCCGGCTCCCGAAACAGTTTGGGCAGAAGTGCACAAATGCCTAACCCTATGTACACCAATGGCTCTAACATATAAACCATCCAGGAAAAAGCCGCTGAAACTAGTGAATAACTAGAATATAAGGCGCGCCATGCGATCGCCTTCTAAATATCCTGCATCTTATGAAATGGCAGCAGTAATAAAAGCCCATGAGAGAAAAATACTAAATTAGGAGGCCTCTTACTAGCGTTCCTCCTTAAATCTTAAATATTCCAACCTAATCCAGAAGTATGAAGGGAATCTGCAGAAACTGCGTATTTCATTTCTGTCTGCACGCGAATTTTGCCCCTACGTAGCAGAAAAACACCATAGTCCATACACAGGCTCCCTATCATGCTAACACGCTTAGCAACAGGGATTAAGAAACAAAAACTGAACTGTCTATTATGTTGCCCTCTGTAGAGAACAATATTCACAGCCGAGTACCCGGTCCTCAGAATAAATAAAGTGCAGTCTAATTCCCTTACCGGTCATACCTGTGCCATCGCCGTATGATAAGTCTTAGGGAAAACCGGTCAGAAACAGATGTCCACAACATGAATACAAGTGTCATACAGAGAAATTTAATAAAGCCATGGCAATGCTAAATGGAGAAATAAAAGGTCCCGACTACCCAGGAAACCATTACTGCGGTCCATTATGAAATCCCCAGTCATAGATAATTCCTAAAGTGCAATTCTAACACTATATACACTTAAATACTGGCCTGCGGTGGTCTCTGATTAGTTAAGAGACATATACTGCCAGTCTAGGGATATAATGTAATAAAATAAATGTGCTTGCATATTTGCGCTACTCTCTAGCCAGGCTCACAATAAAAAAGGGGGTGAAATTAACCCTTTAACTCCTTATTTGCACAAGTGCCTGCATAGCTGCCCTCCTATTGATCCCAGAATAAAGGGATTACTGTGTCCCAGATCCATCCACTGAGGTAAAATCCTTTGTTGCCCCTGAAGTGCTGTCCTTCAGTACCTAGAAGGCAAATGCACTGGATACAGTTGCAGGGGGCAGGAACAGCTTCTTTAGGTGTGATAGACACTCCACTCTCTATCAGGGACCTGAAAAAAAGAAGGAACAGAGTAACCAACCCTGGCTTTCTATGAAGGGGTAGCAATAATGTTAGAAATAAAGCAAAGACAACCTTGCTGCTTTCCAACTACTAATAGCCACCATTACTCTTACTTAAGAGATTGACATGGACTCAGCATAGCCCTTAATCCTTGCTTGCAGGTAAAAGTACCCATAAAAGGGTAAGGGAAGTTGCACTTAAAAGCTTTGCTGGGATGCTCTTTGTCTCCTCCTGCTGACCAGGAGTTGAATATCCCACTAGTCATTGGAATGACGTTGTGGACTCTCCATGCCATAGGAATGTAGAATGTAGAAATGTAATTTTTGCATTTGTCGATTCCTAACATTAGAACAAGAAGCACATTTTGAGTGCTGTATTTAATGTAATTTATTCATTTTTTGTCCTTATATAATTATTATTTTTTTATTTTTTTTCAAAGTAACGATGCTTTACTTCAGATGATGGCAGAGTGGCAGCATATATGCATATATTATTATGAAACATATAATGGGTTATTCAGGTGCTCAAAAAGTGACCTTGATGGGCTAAAAGTTTGTAACCAATCTAAAACTACCCAGTTAGCCATTTAACTATATAATCGTCTTTCTACTTGGCTAAATAGGTTCCTTTATTTAATTGCATGTAGCAGTAAGAAGCAAGGTCATGTTTAATAAAGGAGAAAACACAATGACAAGACATGTCAGCATAGTGAATATGCCTCCAAAATACAGGAGATTGTTTAAGTGTATTAAAATGCTTCTTGGTTTGACCTCTATTAATGCAGCATGTCTTACCTGCTTTATGACACTGTAATGTCCAGTCACAGAACCAGCTGTATGATTTACCTCCCCTGTAATCAAGGACATAGACCACCTATAGTCCACATGCTGCAGTGTAAATCAAACAATGCACAATAAACAAACCACTTTATTTCATAGCCAAGGATCAAGATAAGATCAAGGGTACTCATGGAAGGGTGAATTCAGTTCTGTAAAATGATTAATATTTTGATTCATGACTATGGGATAAAGTTTCATAAATTTGAAACTGCACTCTTTACTTTCTTTAAAGAAAAGGGCATTATATCCACATAGCTAAATTGATTTTATTGCATTTCTATGATCTCTTCACTAGTTGTTAGTAGATAAACTGCATTTTTATTAATAACCAATAGAGCATTTTTATTATTTTCAAGGCACCTGTTTAAAAATTTTCAAAAATATAAAAATAAAATAATTTATTTTTTATTTTTATATACTTAATATCCCTTAAAGGACCATTAAATTAAATAGTATAATTGCATAATCAACAAGTACAATTGCACTTAGATTTATATTTTTTTGCTGACAAATTTCAAAATGTACTTTCATTTGCTGGCCCCATGTATCACGTGACAGTCATCAGCTAATCACAGACTTATATGTATACACTGTAAACTCTTGCACATCCTCAGTAGTAGCTGGTGCCTCAAAATGTGAGTAAAGTATAAAAAGACTGCACAGTTTCATTATGGAGGTAAATTCTTTTAAAACGGCATGCTCTTTTTTTTAATCATGAAAGTTTAATTTGACTTTAGTGTGCCTTTAAACAAGACATTGACTAGATCCCAACTGTAGCAGGCGATGTTGTCTGACAAAGTGTTCATATAAACAGACTTTCTTTTGGTAGGGAAAGTAAACTGGAAAGTTTCTTAAAATCATGTTTAATTTTATCTTTAGTGCCATTAATGTTCATTAAGCATTATGTTAAAGTGATGGTAATTCCTTAAATTTTTGAAATGCTAGGATTTAACAGTGCTATAAATAAAGTGGATTTTCAGTCATGCAAGTTTATGCTGAGAGCCTCTGACCACCCACTGTAAAACGCTATGTTCCTAATGAGACAACGTTTCCACCTCTAAGCCAATAGCGTGATAGCCATACGGCATAATGCCTATTGGCTAAGAGGTGGAAATGTCACCTCACTGAAAAAATATTGTTTTGCAGTGGGCGGCCGGAGGCGCTCAGCTTGGCATAAACTCACAGGTAAATAAGGGTACTTTAAGCATAATTTATTTTTTCTTCATGAATGAAGTCCCCTGAGTTTATAGCATTGGTAAATCCTAGCGTTTCATAATCGCTAGGCTTTACCATCAATTTCATGAATAAAAAAACAAAGACATGAAATTATGCAGTGCTTCTTTCTCTTCCCTTAGATACAAATGTAGAAGACATATGGCTAAATTACGAGTTTTGTGGTAAGCTGAAAAAGCAGCGTTAACAGGTCCTAACGCTGCTTTTTCCCTACCGCTGGTATTACTAGTCCTGCAGGTTTAGGGGCACTGCACACTTCTTTGGCCTTACCGCAAACCGACTTACGTAAAGTTCGTAAAGTCTTTTTTCTATGGGACTTGCATATCGTTGGTATTACGAGTCTGTCCTGGAAGGCCAAAAAGTGAGCGGTACATCCTCTACCTCCAATATTCCTAACTCTTCTAAAGTCAGTAGTTTTATGCTACAAAGCTGTAACATAAAACTAACTAAAGTGCTAAAAAGTACACTACACCCATAAACTACCTATTAACCCCTAAACCGAGGCCCTCCCGCATCGCAAACACTATAATAAAATTTTTAACCCCCAATCTGCCGCCACTCGAATAAACATATTAACCCCTAAACTGCAAACACTAGCTAAATATTATTAACCCCTAATCTGCTGCCCCTAACATCGCCGCCACCTACATTATACTTATTAACCCCTAATCTGCTGCTCCGGACATCTCCGCCACCTACATTATATTTATTAACCCCTAATCTGCTGTCCCCAACATCGCCGCCACCTACATTATATTTATTAACCCCTAATCTGCCGCCCCCAATGTCGACGCAACCTACCTAAACTTATTAACCCTTAATCTGCCGCCCCCAACGTCGAAGCCACTTTTCTAAATTTATTAACCTCTAAACCTAAGTCTAACCCTAACACCCCCTGGCTTAAATATAATTAAAATAAATCTAAATAAAACCTACAATTATTATCTAAATTATTCCTATTTAAAACTAAATACTTACCTATAAAATAAACCCTAAGCTAGCTACAATATAACTAATAGTTACATTGTATTTATCTTAGGGTTTATTTTTATTTTACAGGCAAGTTTATATTTATTTTAACTAGGTAGAATAGTTATTAAATAGTTAGTTATTAACTATTTAATAACTACCTAGCTAAAATAAAGACAAATTTACCTGTAAAATAAAACCTAACCTAATTTACACTAACACCTAACACTACCCTACAATTAAATCAATTACCTACATTAAATAAATTAAATTTACGAAATCGCAAAACCCCCCACTAAATTACAGAAAATAAAAAACTAATTACAAGATATTTAAACTAATTACACCTAATCTAATAGCCCTATCAAAATAAAAAAGCCCCCCCCCCAAATAAAAAAAAACCCTAGCCTAAACTAAACTGATTGGATCAGCCAATAGGTATGGAGCACAATTTTGCTCTACGCTCACTTCTTGCCTTTTAACGCTGGGTTTGTAAAAACCCATAATACCAGTGCTGCAGGTAAGTGAGCGGTGAGAAAAAAACTGCCCGTTAACACCGCACAGCTCATAACGTAAAACTCGTAATCTGGCCGATACAATTTTCAGTCTGTAATACCATATTTATAGATCTAACTATGCTAAACTAATTTATTATCAAGTGAAACATGGTACATTAAAAACTTGGCTGCTGCATGATAACATTTAGGTGTAATAAATGTAATCTTTTTTGTCTTGCAGCTGTGTATTTTCTGCCTAGGACATTTAGGCCCAGGCTAAGGGCTGAAAATCTGTGGCAATATATGATCTTCTATGAATTAGGTTAAGATTTTTGGTGAATATGAAGTAAATAAACAGGTTATAAAAATGTCAGGAGTGAGGGTGCATAATTGAATTAATAATAATATGGGAGCAAATTTATACAACGTTTCATACAACACAAAACCCAGGTATATTCATGGACTAAAGGCTAAATTAATACAATTCCATGTTAAGTGAAAACAATTTTTATCTTGTCTAGCAATGCTTCATCCCGGAATCAGCTGGAGAGGACAAGTCAGGTTAAATAGTATAATCATTATTAGTTGCAAAGTAGATCTTTATTCAGGAGACTATTAGCAAATTATACTAATAGCAAAGCCGTTTTGAATTATGAAACTGCAAACCTGAGAATATGTTTATCTAATTTACTGAGATGAACAAAATATGACTACATCAATTCACTGCATAATTAAGTTATAAGGAACTGCAAGGTGCAATAATGGCTTTGTGCATAATATGATCAAAGATTATAAACATATTTTGTTAGACTTGCTTCAGTCCGCCTTTTAGTTTGTATAAATTAATGTGAAAAATATAATTAGGTGTAGAAAAATCGCAAACCTTTTGGCGTTAAGTTTTATTATCTTTTAATTGAGAAACATTAAAATATAACCTAATGCCGCATAATAAAAGTATAACTTGTTACTATACAGAAATACAAAGTGTGTTACCATAGGCAGTGTGTGTATGTGTTTGTGTTAATGTAGGTGTGTATTTGTGTGTATATGTAAAAATAAATTAATATAGCTTAGCGCTGCGGAATCTGTTGGCCTCTACAAATAACCGATAATAATAATAAATATATATATATATATATATATATATATATATATATATTAGAGATTATGTATAGTATTTATTTTTATGTTTAAATTTTATGTATTTTGGATGCACAATTAATTAAAAATATGTTCTGTGAAGGAATATAATACTATATGTAAACAGTAAAGAGAGCAACCGATATTGCTCAAGGAAAGGTTCAGAACTAAATAGTGTGCTTTGAGAGGCTGTCACCTTCGCGACATGTAGTGTTAAATGGAGTGACAAGTCTGTATAGAAGAAATTGCAAACCAGAGGAAAATACAGCTGATAAACCTGCGTTTAGGCACTGAGTAAAGGCAAGCTGGCAATGTAATTTTTCTTAGACCACTAATCGGGTCATGCAAGCAATATACCTTGAAGCAGTCACTTAAATAGTAAACATCAAAAACCCCTAGTGTTCCTGAGTAGCCCGGCTGTAAACTGTGATCTCACAAAACGCCCACTATTAGACATGCAGATGTAAGATGATATGACAATTAGTGATTTTGTTAGCCTGTCAGCTCGTTATCCATAGCGTTAATCAGGCTCAGAGTTAAGCACAGTTCCACATCTCCGTGGCATAAAGCTATGTCCTGACAAATACCATTCAAATGATCACATGCAGGTTATAGAGAGGCATACTCACAGAGCTGGGGTTCCGATTTTCTTTATGGTTTATAGATTTCTAAGTGTCAGTCTCGTGCCAGCGTAAAGAATACTCACAGTGCCGGAGTTCCGCTGTTAAACATTTAGTGCAATCCCTGGTGTCGGTAACAATTTGTGAACTTCCGTTCCCAAGTAACACTACTCAGCCTCTCTCCTTAGCGCACACCTACTCCTATCAGCTGGGATCATCCGGGTCAGCTGTAATCCGTGTCGGCTTGTGCGTGCTAGCGGAAGTGGAGTCCCTGTACTCCACAGTAAATATAAAACAAAATAGTATCCAAAGCACGTCCAAGTTAGAGAGAAAAGTCCCTTGACATCCAATTCATAGGTAAAAAAACCCAGAGTACAAAGCTATTTTAAGTGACCTTTTGGATGATGGAGTGGAGATGGGCATTATTGATGAGCAGACATATGATTGTCTGCTGGTTGATAATCCGGTAATGCCCATCTTCCACCACCTCCCAAAGGTTCATAAAAGTCTGGTGAATGTGCAGGGCAGGCCAATAGTGGCAGGAATTGGTTCACTTTTGGAACCCTTGTCAAGATGGGTGGACCAATTCCTGCAACCACTAGTTCAAGGATTACCCAGCTTTGTGAAGGACACTGCCCATGTGCTCTCAAGACTGGAGGATGTCATTTGGGAGGAGGGGTACAGTTGGACTACCATTGATGTGGTGTCCCTGTACTCCTCCATACCACATGAGCACGGTCTGCAAGCCGTCGCATATTTTTTGAAAAGAGACACTGAACTACCCCCTGAGCATGGAGAGTATGTGCTGAGAGTTGTTAGCTTTCTACTCCGGCATAACTTCTTCATGTTCATAGGTAAGTTTTACCTCCAGAGACGTGGAACTGCTATGGGGGCGAAATTTGCCCCCTCCTACGCGAACCTGTTTATGGGGTGGTGGGAGCGGTTCCATGTCTTTGGGGGTAACAGAAACTGTACACAATATATTGTAAAATATCTGCGCTACATTGATGACTTGCTAGTCATTTGGTCAGACAGCAAAGACCAACTTGACACACTGGTCGACTTGCTCAATATCAACAGTGTTGGTCTACGGTTCACCTTTGAGTGGGACCAGACCAGCATAAACTACCTGGACATTACCCTCAGATTTGATGGTGAGACTGGGGGGGTATCCTCATCTCTCTATAGGAAGCCCATCTCCGGGAACACGTTGTTGCATGCCAGAAGTAGCCATCCAAGGCATGTGTTTAAAGGCATTGCCAAAGGCCAATTCATGCGTATCAAAAGGAATTGTTCCCGGAGAGAGGATTTCCTGAGGGAGAGTGAGGATCTAAAAGTGAGACTACAAGAGAGAGGTTACTCCAAACATCTGATTAATAAGACTTTTATGGAAGTCTCTGCAATGGATATGAGATGTAACCAATGAAGGGTAAGAGACAACAGACTGAGGAATGATACTTCCACCAGAATTAAACCCACACTAGTTACTGCTTTCTCTAACCAATTTGATAAGGTTTGTAAGGTTATTGAAAGGAATTTGCCCATACTCCGAGGTGACACAGTACTGAGACGTATCATGGATGATGGATGTAATTTCATCTATAAACGTAATTTATCTCTGGGCAACATGTTGTCCCCCAGTATGCTGCCCCAAAAGGAGAGTGGCAGCTCTTGGTTAAAAGTTAAGGGAACATACAAGTGTGGGAAAAAGACATGTAAGTCATGTGACCACATGGTTGTTTCAAAATCCTTTTCCTCAACCAAAACGCTGGAGGTTTTTGACACTAGGGGTTGCGTCAAGTGTGGCAGTAGATATGTTATCTACTTAATTGAATGCACCCAGTGCAAAAAACAATATGTTGGCAGAACCACTAGGCCTGTGGGCAAGCGGATTAGAGAACATCTCTCCTACGTGTCCCAGGAAAGGGCTGTTTCTGCATTATCCAAACATTTTTTGGATGTACATTTGGGAGATGTTGGAACCTTCAGGTGGCGGGCTATCGAGTCTGTGTCCAGACCACCTAGGGGAGGTGATTTACTTCATATCCTCTCCAGGCAAGAGATCTATTGGATTCACAGGCTCGGTAGCCTGGTACCTGAGGGTTTCAACTCAGAATTTGATATTATCAATTTTTGGCACAGATAGTACCTGACATTACACTTATTTCTCTGAAATTTTTCTGTCATTTTCCGTGACACTCTAGTGGTGTTTAAAACCCACAGCCATTTATTTATTAATGTATTAATTAAGTAACATCCTTTTGGGCTGGCATGTATCTTATAAGGCTAAGGTGTATTGTATTGTATGTATAATTTTACATCCTTATGACATTTACTAATGTTTAGGCTTAGTGTATGAAGCATCTTATATTTTATGCTTTATACCCTGTTTGGCCATTTGATTATTTGGCTCCCTAGTTCATATTTAGATACTTATTTATTAATATTAATACTGATTTTTATATATTTTTTATATGGATTGCTGTTTCTTTAATACATTTGTATAAACAGACTCAATTTTTTGTTAATTTTTTGTTAATGTTTACTATCAATATGTATATTTATGAACTAACGGCTCAACAGGCCTTTTTGTAATTTGTTGTAACAACCATTAATTTACATATTTTACTCTTTTTTTGATATCTTTAGAGGGTTCAGAATAGGCTAGGTATTTAAATATGTATGTACACATCTATCTATTTATTTTTACATCAATTGACACACCTCCATTAAGTGAATATTATCTCAAATGCCTTTAGTCCTAATTTATATTTGACTATTTATATTTGATCACATATTTGAATCTCCATTTGTTATATTATATTATATATCATGTATTTATATTAATACCATGCAATTCCCTTTTTTCATAACAGCACAGAGGTACGAGTTTGTTTTTAATCTATTCTTTTATACCACTCCCAGTTGGGGAGTGGTTTACAGGTATATAAGGTGTGTCCTTTGAGTACCTGTTACCTGTCTATGACTACGGCCGAACTGGGCCGAAACCGGTCAGACCTTTTCCACTTGTCTCTCTGCTGAGAGTTTTTTTATGACCGTGTTTTATCCTGTAATATTTTCACAATAAAGGCTTGTTTTTTTTTTTTACCTATGAATTGGATGTCAAGGGACTTTTCTCTCTAACTTGGACGTGCTTTGGATACTATTTTGTTTAATACTATATGTACATATTCTTTGTGACTCAATTAGTTGCAGATTTTGTATCAGAAATAATATGAACTAGAGCAGGGGTGTCAAACTCAAATTCATCGTGGGCCGCATCAGCAGTTTGGTCACCCTCAAAGGGCCGGTTGTATCTGTAGGACTATGTGTCCACTCTTTATTATCATAAATTATTGTCACTTCATTCAATTATTACTGTTAATAATAAGAATAATGGCAAGTAGATATTCAAATGTACAATTATTGTACAATTTATTGAAAAATGATTTTTGGTAACAGACAGTAACTTTTTTTTTTTTTTAAACATACAAATATTGCCAAACACTGTTTATTACACATATGGCAAACACAAGGCATTAACTTTTACTAGATGGCTGACATCGTTTTCCTGAGGTCAGTCCATCGATGTCTGGCGTTAAGTCTTGTGCTGTAGCAATCCGCAAAACGGCGTGGTACCAAAGTGAATCGGGTGATTGATGAATTCAATCAACGCTTTTCTGACTTTAAAGAACAGAACTTAACCTTTACCAGCTTTGATAACCTCCATGCTGTTTTGCGGATTGCTACAGCACAAGAGCACTCTGATACGTTATACCACTGTAAAGTGACACGGAAGTGGTCAGTATATCCAAAGTTTACCGCTCAGACTTTTAAGCAGAATAATAAGCAGACCCCCCTAATAAGGAGACCCCCCTCCCCCCCACATACATCATATGCACTTACAGTACAGGAGAGAAGGGTTCAGGCAGCCGTTGGATCTGTCACATCACAGGATGGCATGCGCTCAATATAAAAACAAGTGGAGGTTTCCTGAATGCATGTATAGTGGAGGTTTCCTGTGTTGAACGGCCGGCGCGGCTAGAGGGCTGGCTTGTAGGCTGCCGCGCATGCGCTGAAGAGGCGGCTTTCTTGTGTCAAAAAAAAAAAAAAAGCGAGAATAAAAGGTGAAGGCTGGCGGCCGGTGGCGGCTACACGGGCCACATGACGAGGTCTGGTGGGCCGGATTCGGCCCGCGGGCCTTGTGTTTGACACCCGTGAACTAGAGGCTTGTAGAGAGCCCGCGCGCCTCACTCAGCTTTCATTGACACCATACATTACTATTAGATAAGGCACTTGCTGAGGCGATTGGCTATCCCACTCTATTTAAGCCTCTATGTTCATAGAATCATTAGCCCCTGAGGAAGCTCATCCTGTGAAAAGTCTATGGTCTTTCCTTCATGGTAAATGCATTTAAAGGGGCATAATACTAATATGCTAAATCACGTGAAAGTGATGCAGCATAACTGTAAAACGCTGACATGAAAATATCACCTGAACATCTCTATATAAAAATGGAAGATATTTTACCTCAAAATTTCTCCAGCTCACCAGAGTAAGTGATGTGTGAACAGTTAAAGCTGCAAGCTGAAAAAAAAAAATACAATAGCCAATCGGCATCAGCAGTGATGAGGTTTTGTATTGCTTTGATCTCATGAGATTTCACAGTAAACTTTCTTAAACTGAATAGGAAAATAACATGACTGTGTCTGCACATGCCAGATACACACTCCCTTGGAAGTCCTGGGACTAAGGTCTCTTTATGTTGGGGTGTGAATACTAAGGACATTTTGATGTAAATATGTTCCTTTTTTTACATAGAGATGTTCAGGTGATATTTTCTAGTCAGCTTTTTTGCTTTAACTTTTGAGAACCATGTCCCTTTAAGTTATCTAAGCTCACCTAGCCAGTTCCAGTTTGCATTTGATGATCAAGCCCATAGCTTAATTTGACCCCCAAAATCATTTTATACCCCTCAATAGCTTGCAGAACTATTAGGCCGGACAGATAGCTCAGCATGCTAAGGCACTGTGGCTGAGCTCTGTAGCAACCCAAGGGTTGCAGGTTCAATCCCCGACGAGGCCCACTCAGCCTTTCATCCTTCTGAGGTTGATAAAATGAGCAGTGCCTTGAGACCCTTATGTACCCAATACATACTGTAGCAATAACTTGACATGCAGCCTTGTGCTCTGTTGGATAAAAATAAAAAAAACTCACCACACCCTCAGTCTTTAAAGCACATGTCTCTTACAACAGCATCCCCTTTTAGCCCTCCAGGTACTAGCCTGATGATGTAAGATTAGCACTATCTACTTCACCAACTGCCACCTAAAGCTGACACCTATGATCTGTTCTACACCAAGCACATTATCATGCTGCCCACAGAGCCTTACAGAGCCCCTGAAATCAAGGTTGACACCTAACTACTGCTGGCAGCCTGCCGTGATCCATCCACAATAATTATATACATACTTATTCCCATGTATCAACAGTCTCCTAATCAGAAATGTCATTCTCCTCCCAAGCTAAAGCATAGCTTCAGGCTTTGATGAGCAGCCAGCAAATTATCTATGCAGATTAAATAGTGTGACTGTGCTTGGTGGAAGCTAGTGGGAGGGAACTGCAAATAATGTAACTTCCATAAGTAATCAAGCAAACAGAAGGGTGTTAAAATTGTGTTATCACTTTCAAAGTGATTCCAATATTAAGAAGAAATAGATTAAATACAATCACAAGCATAAAGTACTTGGTTGCAAGGTACTAAACATCACTCCCTGGGGATTTCTCACAAGTCTCTCAGCTGACTTATTTATTGGGATTTCAGGACTTTCAGGTAGGATTTCCACCTCTGCCATGTTTTCCTGGACACTTATGAGTTACACTTACTGCAGAGTATGCAGGAAGCTGGAGCATCATGTGCTTTTCAGGATCACTATTCGTGTGCTGTTCAGGGATGCAATTCATGTTCCTCTCTGCTCACCCTGCAACATGTGTAACTCATAAGTGTCTAGTAAAACATGGCCGAAGTGGCAACCCCACCTTCAATACCTTTTCATTACTGGACAGATTGACCCCATAACAACTTTTAGTGTTGCATTTGTTGAATGTTTTGTTTTGGCGCAACTTTAACTTGCTGATTCTTGTGGCTTTGGCTGGAATGTGCACATGCTTCCCAAATCCATCTTATAACCCTAACTGGCCTACTTTCCATTGAGGTGGTAAAGTTTTGAAAATGGTGGTAACATAAAAAGTCTCCATGGACCTTTTATGGAGATAAATGCTTTTATCACCAGTTTCCACAATTTACCACATCAATAGAAACTAGGCCACAGTCGGTTTGTGTCAGTTTCACCAACAACAACAAAAAAGATATGCATGCAAAATCGTAATTTTGTTTGCAAATATTGCAGGATTTTTCTGTTTTAGATCAGTTCAGGAATACACTGTATGAAAAGCATATTCGGTAAATAATAATTATTCATTACATTGTTTTTGCCCAATTCATAATTGTACATTTTATTACTTGCTGAATTGCTTCAATCCATATATAAACTGCATATTTATCAGTAAGAGAGATAAACAAATAAAACATCATTCTGGAAGAGCCGTCTATTGAAGAGGATGCTCCGCGCCGGATGTCTTGAAGATGGAGCCGCTCCACGTCGGAAGGATGAAGATAGAAGATGCCGTCTGGATGAAGACTTCTTCCCGCCTGGAGGACCACTTCTTGCCGTCTGGATGAAGACTTCTCCCGGCTTCATTGAGGATGGATATCCAGTCTTCAAAAACTGTAAGTGGATCTTCGGGGGTTAGTGTTAGGTTTTTTTAAGGGTTTATTGGGTGGGTTTTATTTTCTTTCCTGTAATTAGCAAGAGTCCATGAGCTAGTGACGTATGGGATATACATTCCTACCAGGAGGGGCAAAGTTTCCCAAACCTCAAAATGCCTATAAATACACCCCTCACCACACCCACAAATCAGTTTTACAAACTTTGCCTCCTATGGAGGTGGTGAAGTAAGTTTGTGCTAGATTCTACGTTGATATGCGCTCCGCTCTTATATATATACACCATAACCTCTGCTGATTTTCGTTTCAGTACTGGTTTGGCTTTATACAACATGTAGATGAGTGTCCTGGGGTAAGTAAGTCTTATTTTCTGTGACACTCTAAGCTATGGTTGGGCACTTTTTTATAAAGTTCTAAATATATGTATTCAAACATTTATTTGCCTTGACTCAGGATGTTCAACATTTCCTTATTTCAGACAGTCGGTTTCATATTTGGGATAATGCATTTGAATATATCATTTTTTTCTTACCTTAAAATTTGACTTCCCTGTGGGCTGTTAGGCTCGCGGGGGCTGAAAATGCTTCATTTTATTGCGTCATTCTTGGCGCGGACTTTCTTGGCGCAAAATTTTTTTTCTGTTTCCGGCGTCATACGTATCGCCGGAAGTTGCGTCATTTTTGACGTTTTTCGCGCCAAAAATGTCGGCGTTCCGGATGTGGCGTCATTTTTGGCGCTAATGGCATTTAGGCGCCAAATAATGTGGGCGTCAATTTTGTCTCCACTTTATTTAAGTCTCATTATTTATTGCTTCTGGTTGCTAGAAGCTTGTTCACTGGCATTTTTTCCCATTCCTGAAACTGTCATTTAAGGAATTTGATCAATTTTGCTTTATATGTTGTTTTTTCTATTACATATTGCAAGATGTCCCACGTTGCAACTGAGTCAGAAGATACTACTGGAAAATCGCTGCCTGGTGCTGGAACTACCAAAGCTAAGTGTATCTGCTGTAAACTTTTGGTAGTTGTTCCTCCAGCTGTTGTTTGTATTAAATGTCATGACAAACTTGTTAATGCAGAAAATATTTCCTTTAGTAAAGTACCATTACCTGTTGCAGTTCCATCAACATCTAATGTTCAGAGTGTTCCTGATAACATAAGAGATTTTGTTTCTGAATCCATTAAGAAGGCTATGTCTGTTATTCCTCCTTCTGGTAAACATAAAAAGTCTTTTAAAACTTCTCTTTATACAGATGAATTTTTAAATGAACATCATCATTCTGATTCTAATGATTCTTCTGATACAGAGGATTCTGTCTCAGAGGTTGATGCTGATAAATCGTCATATTTATTTAAAATGGAATTTATCCGTTCTTTACTTAAAGAAGTCCTAATTGCATTAGAAATTGAGGATTCTGGTCCTCTTGATACTAAATCTAAACGTTTAGACAAGGTCTTTAAATCTCCTGTGGTTATTCCAGAAGTTTTTCCTGTTCCTGGTGCTATTTCTGAAGTAATTTCCAGAGAATGGAATAATTTGGGTAATTCATTTACTCCTTCTAAACGTTTTAAGCAATTATATCCTGTACCATCCGACAGATTAGAGTTTTGGGACAAAATCCCTAAAGTTGATGGGGCTATTTCTACCCTTGCTAAACGTACTACTATTCCTATGGCAGATGGTACTTCCTTTAAGGATCCTTTAGATAGGAAAATTGAATCCTTTCTAAGAAAAGCTTATCTGTGTTCAGGTAATCTTCTTAGACCTGCTATATCATTGGTTGATGTTGCTGCAGCTTCAACTTTTTGGTTGGAAACTTTAGCGCAACAAGTAACAGATCATGATTCTCATAATATTATTATTCTTCTTCAACATGCTAATAATTTTATCTGTGATGCCATTTTTGATATTATCAGAGTTGATGTCAGGTTTATGTCTCTAGCTATTTTAGCTAGAAGAGCTTTATGGCTTAAAAATTGGAATGCTGATATGTCTTCTAAATCGACTCTACTTTCCCTTTCTTTCCAGGGTAATAAATTATTTGGTTCTCAGTTGGATTCTATTATCTCAACTGTTACTGGTGGGAAAGGATCTTTTTTACCACAGGATAAAAAATCTAAAGGTAAAAACAGGGCTAATAATCGTTTTTGTTCCTTTCGTTTCAACAAAGAACAAAAGCCTGATCCTTCATCCTCAGGAGCAGTTTCAGTTTGGAAACCATCTCCAGTCTGGAATAAATCCAAGCCTTCTAGAAAAGCAAAGCCAGCTTCTAAGTCCACATGAAGGTGCGGCCCTCATTCCAGCTCAGCTGGTAGGGGGCAGATTACGTTTTTTCAAAGAAATTTGGATCAATTCTGTTCACAATCTTTGGATTCAGAACATTGTTTCAGAAGGGTACAGACTTGGTTTCAAGATAAGACCTCCTGCAAAGAGATTTTTTCTTTCCCGTGTCCCAGTAAACCCAGTGAAAGCTCAAGCATTTCTGAAATGTGTTTCAGATCTAGAGTTGGCTGGAGTAATTATGCCAGTTCCAGTTCTGGAACAGGGGCTGGGGTTTTATTCGAATCTCTTCATTGTACCAAAGAAGGAGAATTCCTTCAGACCAGTTCTGGATCTAAAAATATTGAATCGTTATGTAAGGATACCAACATTCAAAATGGTAACTGTAAGGACTATCTTGCCTTTTGTTCAGCAAGGGCATTATATGTCTACAATAGATTTACAGGATGCATATCTGCATATTCCGATTCATCCAGCTCACTATCAGTTCCTGAGATTCTCTTTCCTGGACAAGCATTATCAGTTTGTGGCTCTGCCGTTTGGCCTAGCTACAGCCCCAAGAATTTTTACAAAGGTTCACGGTGCCCTTCTGTCTGTAATCAGAGAACAGGGTATTGTGGTATTTCCTTATTTGGACGATATCTTGGTACTTGCTCAGTCTTCACATTTAGCAGAATCTCATACGAATCGACTTGTGTTGTTTGTTCAAGATCATGGTTGGAGGATCAATTTACTAAAAAGTTCATTGATTCCTCAGACAAGGGTAACCTTTTTGGGTTTCCAGATAGATTCAGTGTCCATGACTCTGTCTTTGACAGACAAGAGACGTCTAAAATTGATTTCAGCTTGTCGAAACCTTCAGTCACAATCATTCCCTTCGGTAGCCTTATGCATGGAAATTCTAGGTCTTATGACTGCTGCATCAGACGCGATCCCCTTTGCTCGTTTTCACATGCGACCTCTTCAGCTCTGTATGCTGAACCAATGGTGCAGGGATTACACAAAGATATCTCAATTAATATCTTTAAAACCGATTGTACGACATTCTCTGATGTGGTGGACAGATCACCATCGTTTAATTCAGGGGGCTTCTTTTGTTCTTCCGACCTAGACTATAATCTCAACAGATGCAAGTCTTACAGGTTGGGGAGCTGTGTGGGGGTCTCTGACGGCACAAGGGGTTTGGGAATCTCAGGAGGTGAGATTACCGATCAATATTTTGGAACTCCGTGCAATTTTCAGAGCTCTTCAGTCTTGGCCTCTTCTGAAGAGAGAGTCGTTCATTTGTTTTCAGACAGACAATGTCACAACTGTGGCATACATCAATCATCAAGGAGGGACTCACAGTCCTCTGGCTATGAAAGAAGTATCTCGAATACTGGTATGGGCGGAATCCAGCTCCTGTCTAATCTCTGCGGTTCATATCCCAGGTATAGACAATTGGGAAGCGGATTATCTCAGTCGCCAAACGTTGCATCCGGGCGAATGGTCTCTTCACCCAGAGGTATTTCTTCAGATTGTTCAAATGTGGGAACTCCCAGAAATAGATCTGATGGCTTCTCATCTAAACAAGAAACTTCCCAGGTATCTGTCCAGATCCCGGGATCCTCAGGCGGAGGCAGTGGATGCATTATCACTTCCTTGGAAGTATCATCCTGCCTATATCTTTCCGCCTCTAGTTCTTCTTCCAAGAGTAATCTCCAAGATTCTGAAGGAATGCTCGTTTGTTCTGCTGGTAGCTCCAGCATGGCCTCACAGGTTTTGGTATGCGGATCTTGTCCGGATGGCCTCTTGCCAGCCGTGGACTCTTCCGTTAAGACCAGACCTTCTGTCGCAAGGTCCTTTCTTCCATCAGGATCTCAAATTTAAAGGTATGGAGATTGAACGCTTGATTCTTAGTCAAAGAGGTTTCTCTGACTCTGTGATTAATACTATGTTACAGGCTCGTAAAACTGTATCTAGAGAGATATATTATAGAGTCTGGAAGACTTATATTTCTTGGTGTCTTTCTCATCATTTTTCCTGGCATTCTTTTAGAATTCCGAGAATTTTACAGTTTCTTCAGGATGGTTTAGATAAAGGTTTGTCCGCAAGTTCCTTGAAAGGACAAATCTCTGCTCTTTCTGTTCTTTTTCACAGAAAGATTGCTAATCTTCCTGATATTCATTGTTTTGTACAAGCTTTGGTTCGTATAAAACCTGTCATTAAGTCTATTTCTCCTCCTTGGAGTTTGAATTTGGTTCTGGGGGCTCTTCAAGCTCCTCCTTTTGAACCCATGCATTCATTGGACATTTAAATTACTTTCTTGGAAAGTTTTGTTCCTTTTGGCCATCTCTTCTGCCAGAAGAGTCTCTGAATTATCTGGTCTTTCTTGTGAGTCTCCTTTTCTGATTTTTCTTCAGGATAAGGCGGTGTTGCGAACTTCTTTTGAATTTTTACCTAAGGTTGTGAATTCCAACAACATTAGTAGAGAAATTGTGGTTCCTTCATTATGTCCTAATCCTAAGAATTCTAAGGAGAAATCGTTGCATTCTTTGGATGTTGTTAGAGCTTTGAAATATTATGTTGAAGCTACTAAGTCTTTCCGAAAGACTTCTAGTCTATTTGTTAACTTTTCCGGTTCTAGAAAAGGTCAGAAAGCTTCTGCCATTTCTTTGGCATCTTGGTTGAAATCCTTAATTCACCATGCTTATGTCGAGTCGGGTAAAACTCCGCCTCAAAGGATTACAGCTCATTCTACTAGGTCAGTTTCAACTTCCTGGGCATTTAGGAATGAGGCTTCGGTTGATCAGATTTGCAAAGCAGCAACTTGGTCCTCTTTGCATACTTTTACTAAATTCTACCATTTTGATGTGTTTTCTTCTTCTGAAGCAGTTTTTGGTAGAAAAGTACTTCAGGCAGCGGTTTCAGTTTGAATCTTCTGCTTATGTTTTCATTAAACTTTATTTTGGGTGTGGATTATTTTCAGCAGGAATTGGCTGTCTTTATTTTATCCCTCCCTCTCTAGTGACTCTTGCGTGGAAAGATCCACATCTTGGGTAGTCATTATCCCATACCTCACTAGCTCATGGACTCTTGCTAATTACATGAAAGAAAACATAATTTATGTAAGAACTTACCTGATAAATTCATTTCTTTCATATTAGCAAGAGTCCATGAGGCCCACCCTTTTTGTGGTGGTTATGATTTTTTTTTATAAAGCACAACTATTCCAATTCCTTATTTTATATGCTTTCGCACTTTTTTTCTTATCACCCCACTTCTTGGCTATTCGTTAAACTGATTTGTGGGTGTGGTGAGGGGTGTATTTATAGGCATTTTGAGGTTTGGGAAACTTTGCCCCTCCTGGTAGGAATGTATATCCCATACGTCACTAGCTCATGGACTCTTGCTAATATGAAAGAAATGAATTTATCAGGTAAGTTCTTACATAAATTATGTTTTTAGCTTAGGGTTTGGGCTGAAAAAGAGCTAAATGCCCTTTTAAGGGCAATGCCCATCCAAATGCCCTTTTCAGGGCAATGGGGAGCTTAGGTTTTTTTAAGATAGGTTTTTATTTGGGGGGTTTGGTTGTGTGGGTGGTGGGTTTTGGTGTTGGGGGGTTGTTTGTGTTTTTTTTTACAGGTAAAAGAGCTGATTTCTTTGGGGCAATGCCCCACAAAAGGCCCTTTTTAAGGGCCATTGACAGTTTAGTTTAGGCTAGGGTTTTTTTTTGGGGGGGGTTGGGTTTATTTTATAGGGCTCTTAGGTGTAATTAGTTTAAATATTTGATAATTTCTTTTTTATTTTGTGTAATTTAGTGTTTGTTTTTTTTGTAATTTAGTTAATTGTAGTGTAAGGTTAGGTGTTAGTGTAACTTATTTTACAGGTAAATTTTTATTTATTTTAGCTAGGTAGCTAGTAAATAGTTAATAACTATTTAGTAACTAGTCTACCTAGTTAAAATAAATACAAACTTACCTGTGAAATAATAATAATAAACCCTAAGATAGATACAATGTAACTATTAGTTATATTGTAGCTAGCTTAGGGTTTATTTTATAGGTAAGTATTTGGTTTTAAATAGGAATTATTTAGATATTGTATTTTTTATTTAGATTTATTTTAATTATATTAAAGTTAGTGGGGGTTAGGGTTAGGTTTAGGGGTTAATAACTTTAGTATAGTGGCAGCGATTTTGGGGCCAGCAGATTAGGGGTTAATAACAGTAATGTAGGTTGTGGCGATGTTAGGAACAGCAGATTAGGGGTTAATAATATTTAACTAGTGTTTGCGATGCTGGAGTACGGTGGTTTAGGGGTTAATATGTAGTTTATGGGTGTTAGTGTACTTTTTAGCACTTTAGTTATGAGTTTTATGTTACGGCTTTGTAACATAAAAGCCATAACTACTGACTTTCAGTTTACGTTATGGATCTTGACAGTATAGGCTGTACCGCTTACTTTTTGGCCTCCCAGGCAAACTTGTAATACTGGCGCTATGGAAGTCCCTTTGAAAAAGGACTTTTTGAAAGCTGCAGTAGTTATGTTGTGTTATGGCCAAAAAAGTGTGCGGTACAGATATACCTGTACCGCACACTTAATACCAGCGGTAGTGAAAAAGAGCCATAATGCTGCTTTTTCACTCATAACGCAAAACTCGTAATCTAGCCGATAGCATTTCTTTCCTCCTTTACAATAACAATGGTATTGGTATAACATAGGTAACAGTGTTACAGTTCTTTATGTCCCCTAGGCACGCTAAACACAAACTCTTCCACTGCAGACAAACTAAACTGATCTGATAACATTCCCCGACCATGCAATTAGCGTTCAATCCACAGAGCATAAAAATATGATCATTTAATTATAATGTAGGTAAGGAGTGCCATGTATAGTTTTTATATAAAGTGCTAAAAAATAGGCAATACCCATTTTAGGCAACATAGTTTTGTTGGTTGGCTACTAAAGGGATATTAAACAGTGCTCATTTGGTAAAAACAATTATGTTAAATAAAAGTAAACATAAAAAGAAACCGATTGTGTAAAAACAAAAAAAACAACTTACTTGCTTTCTTGTAAAATTGGCGCTTATAAAATCTCAATTCCCGATTCAGATAGAACATGAAATTTTAAACAACGTTCAAATGTACTTCTATTATCAAATGTTCTTAGATTTTCTTGTTTTTGTTGCATAGCGGGGATGCAAGCTCAGGAGCGTGCATGTGTCTGATGTACTATATGGCAGCAGTTTTGCAAGAATTTTATCTACTTGCAAGATGGCAGTAGGTGCCATGTACTGCTCCAAACACCCAACTAAGGTATGTCTTCAACAAAGATTCCACAGGAACAACGTAAAATTGGTCATAGAAATACATTGGAAACTTTTTAAAAATATGCTCTGTCTGATATACAAAAGAAAATGTTCGGGTTTTATATCCCTTTAAGTTTCATTCTGCCAGTTCTGAGCATGAGCAAATCTGACTACCTGTTTATCGAGTCTATTTACATTTAACCCTTAAGGGTATATTTATTAATGTGCGGACATGATACGATGTAGCGTATCATGTCCGCCGCACATCGATAAATGCCGACAGCATCTTGTGAACTGCTGGTGCAATGCCGCCCTCTGCCGCTAGCAGGGGGTGTCAATCATCCCAATCGTTTCTGATCGGGATGATTTCTGTCCGCGGCCTCAGAGCAGGCGGACAAGTGATGGAGCAGCCATCTTTAGACTGCTGCTTCATAACTTCTGTTTCCGGCGAACCTGAAACAAGCGGCATCAAGCTCCGTACAGAGCTTGATAAAATGTCCTATAGTATATATAGGGGCCGCTTTGAGAAAGAAACTAACACATTATATTTTGTTTTTATTTTTTTCAGTAGACCCAGTAGATTCACACTAACAATATTTTATGTATCTATCATGACGTGAGAACTGTACAAAAAAGTGTAAATAAAATACATATTTTTATTAACATTGTAATAATAAGGTTGTAAACAATAGTGTGAATCTGTGTCTGTAAACTCTAAAAAAGAAAAGAAAAATGGTAGATGTACATGTATGGGCTGCCATGATTGTCTACTCAAATGCACATTTATTCATAACAGGGGGCCGATTTATTAAGGGCCGTATGGCCCCTGATGCTCCTGTTTCTGCCCAAGCCTTCAGGCTCACCGGAAACAGCAGTTATTAAGCAGCAGTCTTAAGACCACTGCTCCTTAACTGGCCTTCCTGCTCTGAGGCTGCGGACATCAATTCGTCCTACGATAGGGTTGATTGACACTTCCTGCTAGAGGCCGATTGGCCGTAAATCTGTAGGGGGCTGCGTTGCACAAGCAGTTCACAAGAACTGCTTGTGCAAAGATAACGCTGTTGGCATTCATCAATGTCTGTCATACATGATACACTGTGCGGATCATGTCGGACAGACCGATGATAAATCGGCCCCCCAGGTGTTCACTAATACTGCATTGATCTCCTAACTATTAAAAACTATATAGAGGCTTTATTTTAAAGTCACCCCATATGTGCCTGTAACTGCAGATGGGGGTCCATGATCAGCTCAGAAATGCCCCCCCCCCCTTCCCCCACCGGATGACTACACCTGGTTGTCAACTGCAGTTGAAGGGTTAAAAAATAAAAGCTAAAATCTATTCCAATAGATAAGTAATAAACATTGCAATTATGCCTAGTGCTTTCTTAATTAAAACAATGAAACAGACTGTTTAATATCTCTTTAAGTAAGAAGTTGATCTTTATAAAAGCTGTGAAACTGAAAGCAACAGTATTCAAGAGATTTCTTTTTTTATACGTATTGTAGTTATGATTTAATTAGTAAAGCTATGTTAGTTAATATTTGCACTCCTGTTAACTCTCATTTAACCAGATAAAATGCTGGTCAATTGTTGTGTTAATCAGGGAATAAAGGGTTAACAAGTGGAAATCTTCCATTAAGATCTGAAAACCTCTCATGAGAATCTTAAAACCTGTTAGTAATCAATCACGAGTTGAATAGTAATAGCTTAGGGAGTTGAGTACAGCAGAAGGGATTTCTGTTAGAATAGTAACGGTAGGAGGCTGACTTATGACATCCATAATTATCTAGGCCTAAACAATTTACTATATATAGATTACAAAATGAATGCATGATCTGAACCTCATCCAACTGTTAAAAAGGACATAGAAGTGCAAGAGAATTCTCTAATGTCTTAGCACATTTTATTATTGCACTGTTGATTATAGATCAACAAGTTGTCTGCTCCAGAGCTGCAATGCACTACTGGGAGCTAGCTGAACACATAAGCAAATGGTGTAGCCAACCAATCAGCAGCTAGCTCCCATTAGTGCATTGCTGCTCTTGTACCTACCTAGGTATGCTTTTCAATGAAAGATTATAAGCAAACTCAATTTTAAAATTAAATTGAAAAATCTCTTGATTATGAAAGTTCAATTTTGAATTTAGTGTCCCCTGGTATCAAACTATTAAAGGGAGGTTACCTATTTGATTAACAAGGCAGTGTCAACTAATTTGAAACACGTAATCAGAGTTTTCCTTTTCAAGGGTAAAACAAACAAAATAATCTGTCTATAGAAGCACATAAACATTCAATAAGCAAAATCCATTATAATGAATAATATGAAACCAATTCCATGAAAACATTGTATCTCAAGGCAAGAGGGATTTAATGCGATCTGACAATTTAATACAAGTTTTCATATTTAGGAAGATTAACTTTGTTAAAAATTGTGTTAAGCAAAGCGTAGTCCCCTAAAGGGATCGAAAAGTCAAAACTGAAATAGAAGCAATTTTGCAATATTCTTTCATTAGCAAAAATGCTTCTAGTAAAAGTTATTACTGTTTTTTTCTGCAGCATATGCACATATCCTGTGAGGGCCCGTGCACCAGTATTCAAACGCCATGCCTACTCCGAGGGTCAGCAGTAGCTTGTATGGCACAAATTACATCTTCAGAAGCAATGCACACCACAGCCAGTTCTCTGAGGAGGCATAGGGCTAGATTACAAGTGGCGTGGTATTTTTTTTCAGCGATCACAAAAACTCTGCTGGAATTTTCATTTTTATGCTTGTCGAGTTGTGTTTGTATTACGAGCTCCCAAAAAATGTATTTAGTGTTAGAGTTAACCTGAATAGTGCGAAAAACCTAACTTATGGTTGCACTTGAGCGTGCATGTATTCTCCCGTAGAAGTCAATAAAGAGAATTTTTTTTTTAAAAAAAATAAAAAACACCCTTCGTGCAAACAACATATCGTATTCGCATTAGCAAATGTGAAATATTTACAGTAAATACATAGTTAAAATCTTTATTAAATATGAATATTGCATAAATATGTTATCATCTCTTCATCTACTTAATGGCAAAGGGATATAATGTTTTAAAATTTAGATCATAAGATCGTTTTTTATTCTGTATCATATATATTTTTTATAAAGTAAATATTGTCAAACCTACTGTGGCTATTTCTATCTCTCTGTCTTAGAGATTTCTACACTGTGTTATATAACACAAATATAAATATTATAAACACATAGGTGAACACATCCTTTGGACACATCCTATAGTAATTCACACGCTTAGCTAATCTCTTGTCACTATAATATAACATACATATATATATACAAATATATATATATATATATATAACAATTGCTTACATACCTTTAGCTAATTGTAGCGCACCTATCACCCTTAGTTTTGTAATACAAAGGGATATAATGCACTTCTATATAAGTTTATATGTGTGTACATTTATATTAATGTTTTTATATGTGTGTATATGACTGTAAATACATTTATACACATATAAATACATAAATATATATGTACACATATATAAAAATACACACACATATATATATATATATATATATATATATTACACACACACACACACACACATACAAATACATCTTTAGCAGTGTTAAATCCATTTGTCTGCCTTTTTTTTTCTAACACCCGATATATCATATTTTTAAGCTCTTATAACTTTTGTGCAATATTTTTATTACAAATGTTTTATCAGACGGTATTAATATGAGTGTAACTGTACTTTGTAATGTATTTTTGAATTGTTTTGTGCTACTTTTTTTGTTTTGGAAACCAGTTAACCACAGCTCTAAGATAACAGTAAAAATTGAAGTGTAAAGGACTATTGCGCTAGCGCAATCACGATTTCACTCCACTTCAGTGCAATAAAAATGGCTAGCAAAAACACCATTGCTCTGTGCAAAACAGTTTGCGCCTCACTTGTAATCTAGCCCATGGTGTTTAAATACTGGTAAACAGGCCTTCACAAGATATGTGTGTATGCTGCAGAAAACAGTAATCACTTTTACTGGAAGAATGCGTATTTCAAATTAAATTCAAATTAACTTAACTTTATATCTCAGGCTCAAGAAGCTTCTTGAGTGAGAGTCATGCAAAAGTAGCAACATAAGCAAATAAATTGTTTCTTGTTGCTTCTATAATTAACTCTCAAGGGATCGATGCATTGTGAAAGTGTTTAAATCTGCCATGTAGAGTAAAATGGTTTTGGCTATGCTAATAAGTAGTCTGTTACGGAAGTTTCTGGCTATTATTTTAACAGTCTGATGTCACAGGACCTTAACCAAATAAGATATGCAAACCATGAGATTTAAAAGGACAAACTCTGAGATTGCAATAAAACAAAAACCTGAGCAATATGATTGTATTATTTATTTGCTCCCTTTTTTAAAGTCTAAAAATGTAAGCGTTTTCCAAATGTAAGAACTGGTAGCACTTATAGACCCTGCCACATAGCTGTCCCTTATTGGCTAAGAACTGTAAAGCAATTAAGATGTTTGCTAAAACAATGACAGTAGCTAGGTGTGTTTACCTCAGTAATAAGTCCAAATCTGACTCTAAAAAAAGGCAAGTGGTAGGTGATGATTGGCTATTGAAAAACAGCTGCAGCAAACAAAGTAATCAAACATTTCCCTACTCACCTAGTATGTTAATTTATTTCAAGATTGCTTCCATTTAGAGGGACAGTCTACCTCAGAATATTTATTGTTTAAAAAAATAGAACCAAATTTTATAACAGAAGTGAATTGGAAACTTTTAAAAAAAAAAAAAAAAAAAAAAAACTATGGTCTGTCTGAATCACAAAATAAAATTGCTGGGTTTTACATCCCTTTAACAAATTTCCTTGTCCTCCTTTGTTTCAGCAGCAGGGTTTGCAACAATGTATAACATTGCTACAAACATTATACAAAAAAAGAGGTGAAGGTTGCACTCAAAATAAAGAAAATACCTTGCTATATAAATTGCTGCAAACCCTTCTCCCATAGAGTGCAAAAGACACGTGCACAGTCCTGAGGTCATATGTATATAATTAGGTTTACTCTCCCACAAAAGGCAGCAGAAAAAAATAAATGATGAACTTACATTCTCTCACAAAACCATATAAGCAGCTCAACAGAGGACTCTTCAATGGATGGATATTTTATATACATTGTTTTACAGTCTTTTAACTGAAATTACTTTATAGATTCTCTGCTAATTTGTTGTATGTTTATAGAAGAGTACTGGTGTACTTTCATAGTGTTTGTGGACACAAACCTTGAAACAGTCCTAGAAGTTAGGGTGCACTGCAGTGAGAAGAAAACAAAATAATAACACTACTGGAAATTGAAAGTTTCTTGTCAATTCCTGCGACCAGACTCTGTAGTGGAGGTTCTTATATCCGGGACGGAGGTGGCATTGCTCTGATGTCACTATAGACTGATGTCTCTGGAAGCCTGGAAATATTGCTGAGACAAGGCAACCATAGGAATCTACAATACCTGAATCCTATTTGACCCAGTGAGTGCAACATTGAAGGGGCCAGGGTTTCTTTTTGTTCCATATACTGAACATGTGGGTTTCTCTGCTTGTTTTCTCTTTGCAGGTAACTTCCTACGAAGGATGGGGAACAGCTGAGAGTAATTTGAATTCTGCTTGTTTTATTGCTTTATAGTGTTTGGGACATTTGGTGGTATTTTTTATAACATTAATCCCTTGATTTATGTGGATTGTGTATATACATATATTTCTAAATCAAATATATTTTTATATAATACGCTATAGTCTGTGAAGGTCATTTTACAAATCACATATATTAAGTGTATTTGTGCAACAGGTCTAATAAAAAGTTTGAGTTTTCCCCCACAAGACACCAAGAGAACTATGCAAATTTTGATAACACAAGTCAATTGAAAGTGTTTTTTTTTTTATTTTTTTTTATTTTTTATTTCAACTTCTTTCTGAACCATACCTTTTAAATCACTTGGAGATGGGACAATGCTGTTATGTTGCAGGAGACACAGATAGGCTTGGATTGTTTGCTGAGAGTAGTACCAGTTTATAAAAAGAAAAAGATTCTAATTATGAGGATTTAAATCTAAATAATTAAACAAAATGCTCCATAAATTGCTATTTTTATTTTCACTATGCTAAATGTATATTTAGCAGCAGTTATCCAGTACCTACGTCACAGATTTACAAACTGTGATCACGATTGACTTAGCCAGTCATTTAAACGTTACACTAGCTGATTAGACTTTCTGTACCTGCAGCTTTGTTGCCAGGTATCAAGTTTTTTGTTTCCCCCCCCCCAGTTACAATTAATCGGACACTGTTTCTGCTGTTATTAAACCTTCCGGCAACCACAGTGGAAGTTTTCCATTTGATTTCAGTCACCAATGGTTTTCAGAAAATGTAAAAGGTTAAATGCTGATACTAACAGTGTTTTATTAATAGAAGTTTCATTCAGTCCAGTACTCATTAGGATCCACAGTTCTGTATTGTAAAGTTAATGAAAAAGGGCCAATAACTCTGTGTGTATGTATGTATGTACAGTATATGTGTGTGTGTGTGTATGTATGTATAGTATATGTGTGTGTGTATGTATGTACAGTATATGTGTGTGTGTGTGTATGTATGTATAGTATATGTGTGTGTGTATGTATGTACAGTATATGTATGTGTGTGTATGTATGTACAGTATATGTGTGTATGTATGTACAGTATATGTATGCGTGTGTATGTATGTACAGTATATGTGTGTGTATGTATGTACAGTATATGTATGTGTGTACAGTATATGTGTATGTATGTACAGTATATGTATGTGTGTACAGTATATGTATGTGTGTATGTATGTACAGTATATGTGTGTGTGTGTATATATGTACAGTATATGTATGTGTGTGTGTGTGTGTATGTATGTACAGTATATGTGTGTGTATGTACAGTATATGTATGTGTGTTTGTGTATGTACAGTATGTGTGTGTGTGTGTGTGTGTGTGTATGTATGTACAGTATGTATGTGTGTGTGTATGTATGTACAGTATGTATGTGTGTGTGTGTATGTATGTACAGTATATGTATGTGTGTGTGTATATGTATGTACAGTATATGTATGTGTGTGTATGTATGTACAGTATATGTGTGTGTATGTATGTACAGTATATGTATGTATGTATGTGTGTGTGTGTATGTACAGTATATGTATGTGTGTGTGTATGTATGTACAGTATATGTATGTACAGTATATGTGTGTGTATGTATGTCCAGTATGTGTGTGTGTATGTATGTACAGTATATGTATGTGTGTGTGTATGTATGTATGAACAGTATATGTGTGTATGTACAGTATGTGTGTGTTTGTGTATGTATGTACAGTATATGTGTGTGTATGTACAGTATATGTATGTGTGTATGTATGTACAGTATATGTATGTGTGTGTATGTATGTACAGTATATGTATGCGTGTGTTTGTGTATGTACAGTATATGTGTGTGTATGTATGTACAGTATATGTATGTGTGTATGTATGTACAGTATATGTATGTATGTGTGTGTTTGTGTATGTATGTACAGTATATGTGTGTATGTATGTACAGTATATGTATGTGTGTGTGTGTATGTATGTACAGTATATGTGTGTGTCTGTATGTATGAACAGTATATGTGTGTATGTATGTACAGTATATGTATGTGTGTCTGTATGTACAGTATATGTATGTACAGTATATGTATGTGTGTGTCTGTATGTACAGTATATGTATGTGTGTGTTTGTGTATGTATGTACAGTATATGTGTGTGTGTATGTATGTACAGTATATGTATGTGTGTGTGTGTATGTGTATGTATGTACAGTATATGTGTGTGTATGTATGTACAGTATATGTATGTATGTATGTGTGTGTGTATGTACAGTGTATGTATGTATGTACAGTATATGTATGTGTGTGTTTGTGTATGTATGTACAGTATATGTATGTGTGTACAGTATATGTGTGTGTATGTATGTACAGTATATGTATGTGTGTACAGTATATGTATGTGTGTATGTATGTACAGTATATGTGTGTGTGTGTGTGTGTATATATGTACAGTATATGTATGTATGTATGTGTGTATGTATGTACAGTATATGTATGTGTGTGTGTATGTACTGTGTATGTATGTATGTACAGTATATGTATGTGTGTGTTTGTGTATGTATGTACAGTATATGTATGTGTGTGTTTAGGTATGTGTGTGTGTATGTATGTACAGTATATGTATGTGTGTGTTTGTGTATGTATGTACAGTATATGTGTGTGTGTGTGTATGTACAGTATATGTGTGTGTGTATGTACAGTATATGTATGTGTGTATGTATGTACAGTATATATGTGTGTGTGTATGTATGTACAGTATATGTATGTGTGTGTATGTATGTACAGTATATGTATGTGTGTGTTTGTGTATGTATGTACAGTATATGTGTGTGTTTGTGTATGTATGTACAGTATATGTATGTGTATATATGTACAGTATATGTATGTGTGTGTGTATGTACAGTATGTGTGTGTGTGTGTCTGTATGTACAGTATATGTATGTGTGTATGTATGTATGTACAGTATATGTATGTGTGTATGTATGTATGTACAGTATATGTATGCGTGTGTTTGTGTATGTACAGTATATGTGTGTGTATGTATGTACAGTATATGTATGTGTGTATGTATGTACAGTATATGTATGTATGTGTGTGTTTGTGTATGTATGTACAGTATATGTGTGTATGTATGTACAGTATATGTATGTGTGTGTGTGTATGTATGTACAGTATATGTGTGTGTCTGTATGTATGAACAGTATATGTGTGTATGTATGTACAGTATATGTATGTGTGTGTGTCTGTATGTACAGTATATGTATGTACAGTATATGTATGTGTGTGTCTGTATGTACAGTATATGTATGTGTGTGTGTTTGTGTATGTATGTACAGTATATGTGTGTGTGTATGTATGTACAGTATATGTATGTGTGTGTGTATGTGTATGTATGTACAGTATATGTGTGTGTATGTATGTACAGTATATGTATGTATGTATGTACAGTATATGTATGTGTGTGTGTATGTACAGTGTATGTATGTATGTACAGTATATGTATGTGTGTGTTTGTGTATGTATGTACAGTATATGTATGTGTGTACAGTATATGTGTGTGTATGTATGTACAGTATATGTATGTGTGTACAGTATATGTATGTGTGTATGTATGTACAGTATATGTGTGTGTGTATATATGTACAGTATATGTATGTATGTATGTGTGTATGTATGTACAGTATATGTATGTGTGTGTGTATGTACAGTGTATGTATGTACAGTATATGTATGTGTGTGTTTGTGTATGTATGTACAGTATATGTATGTGTGTGTTTAGGTATGTGTGTGTGTATGTATGTACAGTATATGTATGTGTGTGTTTGTGTATGTATGTACAGTATATGTGTGTGTGTGTGTATGTACAGTATATGTGTGTGTGTATGTACAGTATATGTATGTGTGTATGTATGTACAGTATATATGTGTGTGTGTATGTATGTACAGTATATGTATGTGTGTGTATGTATGTACAGTATATGTATGTGTGTGTTTGTGTATGTATGTACAGTATATGTGTGTGTTTGTGTATGTATGTACAGTATATGTATGTGTATGTATGTACAGTATATGTATGTGTGTGTGTATGTACAGTATGTGTGTGTGTGTCTGTATGTACAGTATATGTATGTGTGTATGTATGTATGTACAGTATATGTGTGTGTATGTATGTACAGTATATGTATGTGTGTGTATGTATGTACAGTATATGTATGTGTGTGTTTAGGTATGTATGTACAGTATATGTGTGTGTTTAGGTATGTATGTACAGTATATGTGTGTGTGTGTGTGTATGTACAGTATATGTGTGTATGTATGTACAGTCTATGTGTGTGTATGTATGTACAGTCTATGTGTGTGTGTATGTATGTACAGTATGTGTGTATGTATGTACAGTATATGTATTTGTGTGTGTGTGTATGTATGTACAGTCTATGTGTGTGTGTATGTATGTACAGTATATATGTGTGTGTTTGTGTATGTATGTACAGTATATATATATGTGTGTGTATGTATGTACAGTATATGTGTGTGTGTATGTACAGTATATATATGTGTGTGTGTATGTACAGTATATGTATGTGTGTGTGTGTATGTACAGTATATGTGTGTGTGTGTGTGTATGTATGTACAGTATATGTGTGTGTGTGTGTATGTATGTACAGTATATATGTGTGTGTGTATGTATGTACAGTATATGTGTGTATGTATGTACAGTATATGTATGTGTGTGTATGTATGTACAGTATATGTATGTATGTATGTGTGTTTGTGTATGTATGTACAGTATATGTATGTGTGTGTGTATGTATGTACAGTATATGTATGTACAGTATATGTGTGTGTATGTATGTACAGTATATGTGTGTGTATGTACAGTATATGTGTGTGTGTGTATGTACAGTATATGTGTGTGTATGTATGTACAGTCTATGTGTGTGTGTATGTATGTACAGTATGTGTGTATGTATGTACAGTATATGTATTTGTGTGTGTGTATGTATGTACAGTCTATGTGTGTGTGTATGTATGTACAGTATATATATGTGTGTGTTTGTGTATGTATGTACAGTATATATATGTGTGTGTATGTATGTACAGTATATGTGTGTGTGTATGTATGTACAGTATATATATGTGTGTGTGTATGTACAGTATATGTATGTGTGTGTGTGTGTATGTATGTACAGTATATGTGTGTGTGTGTGTGTATGTATGTACAGTATATGTATGTGTGTGTGTATGTATGTACAGTATATGTGTGTATGTATGTACAGTATATGTATGTGTGTATGTATGTACAGTATATGTATGTATGTATGTGTGTTTGTGTATGTATGTACAGTATATGTATGTGTGTGTGTATGTATGTACAGTATATGTATGTACAGTATATGTGTGTGTATGTATGTACAGTATATGTATGTATATACAGTATATGTGTGTGTATGTACAGTATATGTGTGTGTATGTATGTACAGTATATGTATGTGTGTGTATGTATGTATGAACAGTATATGTGTGTATGTACAGTATATGTATGTGTGTGTTTGTGTATGTATGTACAGTATATGTGTGTGTGTGTATGTATGTACAGTATATGTATGTGTGTGTATGTATGTACAGTATATGTGTGTGTGTGTATGTATGTACAGTATATGTATGTGTGTGTGTGTATGTATGTACAGTATATGTATGTGTGTGTATGTATGTACAGTATATGTGTGTGTGTGTGTGTATGTACAGTATATGTGTGTGTGTGTGTATGTACAGTATATGTATGTGTGTATGTATGTACAGTATATATGTGTGTATGTATGTACAGTATATGTATGTGTGTGTGTGTATGTATGTACAGTATATGTATGTGTGTGTTTGTGTATGTATGTGTATGTATGTACAGTATATGTATGTGTATGTATGTACAGTATATGTGTGTGTGTATGTACAGTATATGTGTGTGTGTGTCTGTATGTACAGTATATGTATGTATGTATGTACAGTATATGTATGTGTGTATGTATGTATGTACAGTATATGTGTGTGTATGTATGTATGTACAGTATATGTATGTGTGTGTATGTATGTATGTACAGTATATGTGTGTGTGTATGTATGTACAGTATATGTATGTGTGTGTTTAGGTATGTATGTACAGTATATGTGTGTGTTTAGGTATGTATGTACAGTATATGTGTGTGTGTGTGTGTGTATGTACAGTATATGTGTGTATGTATGTACAGTCTATGTGTGTGTGTATGTATGTACAGTCTATGTGTGTGTGTATGTATGTACAGTATGTGTGTATGTATGTACAGTCTATGTGTGTGTGTATGTATGTACAGTATATGTATGTGTGTGTGTATGTATGTACAGTATATATATGTGTGTGTTTGTGTATGTATGTACAGTATATATATGTGTGTGTATGTATGTACAGTATATGTGTGTGTGTGTGTATGTATGTACAGTATATATATGTGTGTGTGTATGTACAGTATATGTATGTGTGTGTGTATGTACAGTATATGTGTGTGTGTGTGTGTGTATGTACAGTATATGTGTGTGTGTGTGTGTGTATGTACAGTATATGTGTGTGTGTGTGTATGTATGTACAGTATATGTGTGTGTGTGTGTGTATGTATGTACAGTATATGTATGTGTGTGTGTATGTATGTACAGTATATGTGTGTATGTATGTACAGTATATGTGTGTGTATGTATGTACAGTATATGTATGTATGTGTGTGTGTGTATGTATGTACAGTATATGTGTGTGTGTGTGTGTATGTATGTACAGTATATGTGTGTGTGTGTATGTATGTACAGTATATGTATGTGTGTGTATGTATGTACAGTATATGTATGTGTGTGTATGTATGTACAGTATATGTATGTATGTATGTGTGTTTGTGTATGTATGTACAGTATATGTATGTGTGTGTGTATGTATGTACAGTATATGTATGTACAGTATATGTGTGTGTATGTATGTACAGTATATGTATGTATATACAGTATATGTGTGTGTATGTACAGTATATGTGTGTGTATGTATGTACAGTATATGTATGTGTGTGTGTATGTATGTATGAACAGTATATGTGTGTGTGTATGTATGTACAGTCTATGTGTGTGTGTATGTATGTACAGTATGTGTGTATGTATGTACAGTATATGTATTTGTGTGTGTGTATGTATGTACAGTCTATGTGTGTATGTATGTACAGTATATATATGTGTGTGTTTGTGTATGTATGTACAGTATATATATGTGTGTGTATGTATGTACAGTATATGTGTGTGTGTATGTATGTACAGTATATATATGTGTGTGTGTATGTACAGTATATGTATGTGTGTGTGTGTGTATGTATGTACAGTATATGTATGTGTGTGTGTGTATGTATGTACAGTATATGTGTGTATGTATGTACAGTATATGTATGTGTGTGTATGTATGTACAGTATATGTATGTATGTATGTGTGTTTGTGTATGTATGTACAGTATATGTATGTGTGTGTGTATGTATGTACAGTATATGTATGTACAGTATATGTGTGTGTATGTATGTACAGTATATGTATGTATATACAGTATATGTGTGTGTATGTACAGTATATGTGTGTGTATGTATGTACAGTATATGTATGTGTGTGTGTATGTATGTATGAACAGTATATGTGTGTATGTACAGTATATGTATGTGTGTGTTTGTGTATGTATGTACAGTATATGTGTGTGTGTATGTATGTACAGTATATGTGTGTGTGTATGTATGTACAGTATATGTATGTGTGTGTATGTATGTACAGTATATGTGTGTGTGTGTATGTATGTACAGTATATGTATGTGTGTGTATGTACAGTATATGTGTGTGTATGTATGTACAGTATATGTATGTGTGTGTGTATGTATGTATGAACAGTATATGTCTGTGTGTATGTATGTACAGTCTATGTGTGTGTATGTATGTACAGTATGTGTGTATGTATGTACAGTATATGTATTTGTGTGTGTGTATGTATGTACAGTCTATGTGTGTGTGTATGTATGTACAGTATATATATGTGTGTGTTTGTGTATGTATGTACAGTATATATATGTGTGTGTATGTATGTACAGTATATGTGTGTGTGTATGTATGTACAGTATATATATGTGTGTGTGTGTATGTACAGTATATGTATGTGTGTGTGTGTGTGTGTGTGTGTGTGTATGTATGTACAGTATATGTGTGTGTGTGTGTGTATATATGTACAGTATATGTGTGTGTGTATATATGTACAGTATATGTATGTGTGTGTGTATGTATGTACAGTATATGTGTGTATGTATGTACAGTATATGTATGTGTGTGTATGTATGTACAGTATATGTATGTATGTATGTATGTATGTGTGTTTGTGTATGTATGTACAGTATATGTATGTGTGTGTGTATGTATGTACAGTATATGTATGTACAGTATATGTGTGTGTATGTATGTACAGTATATGTATGTATATACAGTATATGTGTGTGTATGTACAGTATATGTGTGTGTATGTATGTACAGTATATGTATGTGTGTATGTATGTATGAACAGTATATGTGTGTATGTACAGTATATGTATGTGTGTGTTTGTGTATGTATGTACAGTATATGTGTGTGTGTGTATGTATGTACAGTATATGTGTGTGTGTGTGTATGTATGTACAGTATATGTGTGTGTGTGTGTGTGTATGTATGTACAGTATATGTGTGTGTGTGTATGTATGTACAGTATATGTATGTGTGTGTATGTATGTACAGTATATGTATGTGTGTGTGTGTGTATGTATGTACAGTATATGTATGTGTGTGTATGTATGTACAGTATATGTTTGTGTGTGTGTATGTATGTACAGTATATGTATGTGTGTATGTATGTACAGTATATGTATGTGTGTGTGTGTGTGTATGTATGTACAGTATATGTATGTGTGTACAGTATATGTATGTGTGTTTGTATGTACAGTATATGTGTGTGTGTGTGTGTATATATGTACAGTATATGTATGTATGTGTGTATGTATGTACAGTATATGTATGTGTGTGTGTATGTACAGTGTATGTATGTATGTACAGTATATGTATGTGTGTGTTTGTGTATGTATGTACAGTATATGTATGTGTGTGTTTAGGTATGTGTGTGTGTATGTATGTACAGTATATGTATGTGTGTGTTTGTGTATGTATGTACAGTATATGTGTGTGTGTGTGTATGTACAGTATATGTGTGTGTATGTACAGTATATGTATGTGTGTATGTATGTACAGTATATATGTGTGTGTGTATGTATGTACAGTATATGTATGTGTGTGTATGTATGTACAGTATATGTATGTGTGTGTTTGTGTATGTATGTACAGTATATGTGTGTGTTTGTGTATGTATGTACAGTATATGTATGTGTATATATGTACAGTATATGTATGTGTGTGTGTATGTACAGTATGTGTGTGTGTGTCTGTATGTACAGTATATGTATGTGTGTATGTATGTACAGTATATGTATGTGTGTATGTATGTATGTACAGTATATGTATGCGTGTGTTTGTGTATGTACAGTATATGTGTGTGTATGTATGTACAGTATATGTATGTGTGTATGTATGTACAGTATATGTATGTATGTGTGTGTTTATGTATGTACAGTATATGTGTGTATGTATGTACAGTATATGTATGTGTGTGTGTATGTATGTACAGTATATGTGTGTGTCTGTATGTATGAACAGTATATGTGTGTATGTATGTACAGTATATGTATGTGTGTGTGTCTGTATGTACAGTATATGTATGTACAGTATATGTATGTGTGTGTCTGTATGTACAGTATATGTATGTGTGTGTGTTTGTGTATGTATGTACAGTATATGTGTGTGTGTATGTATGTACAGTATATGTATGTGTGTGTGTGTATGTGTATGTATGTACAGTATATGTGTGTGTATGTATGTACAGTATATGTATGTATGTGTGTATGTATGTATGTACAGTATATGTATGTGTGTGTGTATGTACAGTGTATGTATGTATGTACAGTATATGTATGTGTGTGTTTGTGTATGTATGTACAGTATATGTATGTGTGTACAGTATATGTGTGTGTATGTATGTACAGTATATGTATGTGTGTACAGTATATGTATGTGTGTATGTATGTACAGTATATGTGTGTGTGTGTGTGTATATATGTACAGTATATGTATGTATGTGTGTATGTATGTACAGTATATGTATGTGTGTGTGTATGTACAGTGTATGTATGTATGTATGTACAGTATATGTATGTGTGTGTTTGTGTATGTATGTACAGTATATGTATGTGTGTGTTTAGGTATGTGTGTGTGTATGTATGTACAGTATATGTATGTGTGTGTTTGTGTATGTATGTACAGTATATGTGTGTGTGTGTATGTACAGTATATGTGTGTGTGTATGTACAGTATATGTATGTGTGTATGTATGTACAGTATATATGTGTGTGTGTATGTATGTACAGTATATGTATGTGTGTGTATGTATGTACAGTATATGTATGTGTGTGTTTGTGTATGTATGTACAGTATATGTGTGTGTTTGTGTATGTATGTACAGTATATGTATGTGTATATATGTACAGTATATGTATGTGTGTGTGTATGTACAGTATGTGTGTGTGTGTCTGTATGTACAGTATATGTATGTGTGTATGTATGTATGTACAGTATATGTATGTGTGTATGTATGTATGTACAGTATATGTGTGTGTATGTATGTACAGTATATGTATGTGTGTGTATGTATGTACAGTATATGTATGTGTGTGTTTAGGTATGTATGTACAGTATATGTGTGTGTTTAGGTATGTATGTACAGTATATGTGTGTGTGTGTGTGTGTATGTACAGTATATGTCTGTATGTATGTACAGTCTATGTGTGTGTATGTATGTACAGTCTATGTGTGTGTGTATGTATGTACAGTATGTGTGTATGTACAGTATATGTATTTGTGTGTGTGTGTATGTATGTACAGTCTATGTGTGTGTGTATGTATGTACAGTATATATGTGTGTGTTTGTGTATGTATGTACAGTATATATATGTGTGTGTATGTATGTACAGTATATGTGTGTGTGTATGTATGTACAGTATATATATGTGTGTGTGTATGTACAGTATATGTATGTGTGTGTGTGTATGTACAGTATATGTGTGTGTGTGTGTGTGTGTATGTATGTACAGTATATGTGTGTGTGTGTGTATGTATGTACAGTATATGTATGTGTGTGTGTATGTATGTACAGTATATGTGTGTATGTATGTACAGTATATGTATGTGTGTGTATGTATGTACAGTATATGTATGTATGTATGTGTGTTTGTGTATGTATGTACAGTATATGTATGTGTGTGTGTATGTATGTACAGTATATGTATGTACAGTATATGTGTGTGTATGTATGTACAGTATATGTATGTATATACAGTATATGTGTGTGTATGTACAGTATATGTGTGTGTATGTATGTACAGTATATGTATGTGTGTGTGTATGTATGTATGAACAGTATATGTGTGTGTGTATGTATGTACAGTCTATGTGTGTGTGTATGTATGTACAGTATGTGTGTATGTATGTACAGTATATGTATTTGTGTGTGTGTATGTATGTACAGTCTATGTGTGTGTGTATGTATGTACAGTATATATATGTGTGTGTTTGTGTATGTATGTACAGTATATATATGTGTGTGTATGTATGTACAGTATATGTGTGTGTATGTATGTATGTACAGTATATATATGTGTGTGTATGTATGTACAGTATATGTGTGTGTATGTATGTACAGTATATATATGTGTGTGTGTATGTACAGTATATGTATGTGTGTGTGTGTGTATGTATGTACAGTATATGTGTGTGTGTGTATGTATGTACAGTATATGTATGTGTGTGTGTATGTATGTACAGTATATGTGTGTATGTATGTACAGTATATGTATGTGTGTATGTATGTACAGTATATGTATGTATGTATGTGTGTTTGTGTATGTATGTACAGTATATGTATGTACAGTATATGTGTGTGTATGTATGTACAGTATATGTATGTATATACAGTATATGTGTGTGTATGTACAGTATATGTGTGTGTATGTATGTACAGTATATGTATGTGTGTGTATGTATGTATGAACAGTATATGTGTGTATGTACAGTATATGTATGTGTGTGTTTGTGTATGTATGTACAGTATATGTGTGTGTGTGTATGTATGTACAGTATATGTATGTGTGTGTATGTATGTACAGTATATGTGTGTGTGTGTATGTATGTACAGTATATGTATGTGTGTGTGTGTATGTATGTACAGTATATGTATGTGTGTGTATGTATGTACAGTATATGTGTGTGTGTGTGTGTGTATGTACAGTATATGTGTGTGTGTGTATGTACAGTATATGTATGTGTGTATGTATGTACAGTATATATGTGTGTATGTATGTACAGTATATGTATGTGTGTGTGTGTATGTATGTACAGTATATGTATGTGTGTGTTTGTGTATGTATGTGTATGTATGTACAGTATATGTATGTGTATGTATGTACAGTATATGTGTGTGTGTATGTACAGTATGTGTGTGTGTGTGTGTGTGTGTCTGTATGTACAGTATATGTATGTATGTACAGTATATGTATGTGTGTATGTATGTATGTACAGTATATGTGTGTGTATGTATGTATGTACAGTATATGTATGTGTGTGTATGTATGTATGTACAGTATATGTGTGTGTATGTATGTACAGTATATGTATGTGTGTGTTTAGGTATGTATGTACAGTATATGTGTGTGTTTAGGTATGTATGTACAGTATATGTGTGTGTGTGTGTGTGTGTGTATGTACAGTATATGTGTGTATGTATGTACAGTCTATGTGTGTGTGTATGTATGTACAGTCTATGTGTGTGTGTATGTATGTACAGTATGTGTGTATGTATGTACAGTCTATGTGTGTGTGTATGTATGTACAGTATATGTATGTGTGTGTGTATGTATGTACAGTATATATATGTGTGTGTTTGTGTATGTATGTACAGTATATATATGTGTGTGTATGTATGTACAGTATATATGTGTGTGTATGTATGTACAGTATATATATGTGTGTGTGTATGTACAGTATATGTATGTGTGTGTGTGTGTATGTACAGTATATGTGTGTGTGTATGTACAGTATATGTGTGTGTGTGTGTATGTATGTACAGTATATGTGTGTGTGTGTGTATGTATGTACAGTATATGTGTGTGTGTGTGTGTATGTATGTACAGTATATGTATGTGTGTGTGTATGTATGTACAGTATATGTGTGTATGTATGTACAGTATATGTATGTATGTGTGTGTGTATGTATGTACAGTATATGTGTGTGTGTGTGTGTGTATGTATGTACAGTATATGTGTGTGTGTATGTATGTACAGTATATGTGTGTGTGTGTATGTATGTACAGTATATGTATGTGTGTGTATGTATGTACAGTATATGTATGTGTGTGTATGTATGTACAGTATATGTATGTATGTATGTGTGTTTGTGTATGTATGTACAGTATATGTATGTGTGTGTGTATGTATGTACAGTATATGTATGTACAGTATATGTGTGTGTATGTACAGTATATGTATGTATATACAGTATATGTGTGTGTGTGTATGTACAGTATATGTGTGTGTATGTATGTACAGTATATGTATGTGTGTGTGTATGTATGTATGAACAGTATATGTGTGTGTATGTATGTACAGTCTATGTGTGTGTGTATGTATGTACAGTATATGTGTGTGTGTGTATGTATGTACAGTATATGTATGTGTGTGTATGTATGTACAGTATATGTATGTATGTATGTACAGTATATGTGTGTGTGTGTGTATGTATGTACAGTATATGTGTGTGTGTGTGTGTATGTATGTACAGTATATGTATGTGTGTGTATGTATGTACAGTATATGTATGTGTGTGTATGTATGTACAGTATATGTATGTATGTGTGTTTGTGTATGTATGTACAGTATATGTATGTGTGTGTGTATGTATGTACAGTATATGTATGTACAGTATATGTGTGTGTATGTATGTACAGTATATGTATGTATATACAGTATATGTGTGTGTATGTACAGTATATGTGTGTGTATGTATGTACAGTATATGTATGTGTGTGTGTATGTATGTATGAACAGTATATGTGTGTGTGTATGTATGTACAGTCTATGTGTGTGTGTATGTATGTACAGTATGTGTGTATGTATGTACAGTATATGTATTTGTGTGTGTGTATGTATGTACAGTATATGTATGTGTGTGTATGTATGTACAGTATATGTATGTGTGTGTGTATGTATGTACAGTATATGTATGTACAGTATATGTGTGTGTATGTATGTACAGTATATGTATGTATATACAGTATATGTGTGTGTATGTACAGTATATGTGTGTGTATGTATGTACAGTATATGTATGTGTGTGTGTATGTATGTATGAACAGTATATGTGTGTATGTACAGTATATGTATGTGTGTGTTTGTGTATGTATGTACAGTATATGTGTGTGTGTGTATGTATGTACAGTATATGTGTGTGTGTATGTATGTACAGTATATGTATGTGTGTGTATGTATGTACAGTATATGTGTGTGTGTGTATGTATGTACAGTATATGTATGTGTGTGTATGTACAGTATATGTGTGTGTATGTATGTACAGTATATGTATGTGTGTGTGTATGTATGTATGAACAGTATATGTCTGTGTGTATGTATGTACAGTCTATGTGTGTGTATGTATGTACAGTATGTGTGTATGTATGTACAGTATATGTATTTGTGTGTGTGTATGTATGTACAGTCTATGTGTGTGTGTATGTATGTACAGTATATGTATGTGTGTGTGTATGTATTTACAGTATATATATGTGTGTGTTTGTGTATGTATGTACAGTATATATATGTGTGTGTATGTATGTACAGTATATGTGTGTGTGTATGTATGTACAGTATATATATGTGTGTGTGTATGTACAGTATATGTATGTGTGTGTGTGTGTATGTATGTACAGTATATGTGTGTGTGTGTGTGTATGTATGTACAGTATATGTATGTGTGTGTGTATGTATGTACAGTATATGTGTGTATGTATGTACAGTATATGTATGTGTGTGTATGTATGTACAGTATATGTATGTATGTATGTATGTGTGTTTGTGTATGTATGTACAGTATATGTATGTGTGTGTGTATGTATGTACAGTATATGTATGTACAGTATATGTGTGTGTATGTATGTACAGTATATGTATGTATATACAGTATATGTGTGTGTATGTACAGTATATGTGTGTGTATGTATGTACAGTATATGTATGTGTGTATGTATGTATGAACAGTATATGTGTGTATGTACAGTATATGTATGTGTGTGTTTGTGTATGTATGTACAGTATATGTGTGTGTGTGTATGTATGTACAGTATATGTGTGTGTGTGTGTGTATGTATGTACAGTATATGTGTGTGTGTGTATGTATGTACAGTATATGTATGTGTGTGTGTGTGTATGTATGTACAGTATATGTATGTGTGTGTATGTATGTACAGTATATGTTTGTGTGTGTGTATGTATGTACAGTATATGTATGTGTGTATGTATGTACAGTATATGTATGTGTGTGTGTGTGTGTATGTATGTACAGTATATGTATGTGTGTGTTTGTGTATGTATGTATGTGTATGTATGTACAGTATATGTATGTGTGTGTATGTATGTACAGTATATGTATGTGTGTGTGTGTATGTATGTACAGTATATATATGTGTGTGTGTATGTATGTATACAGTATATGTATGTGTGTGTGTGTGTATGTATGTACAGTATATGTGTGTGTGTGTGTGTATGTACAGTATGTGTGTGTGTGTGTATGTATATACAGTATATGTATGTGTGTGTGTGTGTGTGTGTATGTATATACAGTATATGTATGTGTGTGTGTGTGTCTCATTATCCGTAGCCTGCACAATGAGATACTGAGTTCCTCTTCATAACTGCTTCTAAAGGTTCCAAATGATTTAACCGGAATTGGCTATGGGGAGCTACTAACAAATTAACACTTGACCTTTCCAATCTCTTGCTAATATACACTCCTTCTCTCACCCTGTCACTATATATATATATATATATATCTTATATCAACATTTAAAATTATGGGGAGGCAAAAAGGGAGTTTAAAATCCTCCACTAAGCACAAAATATAGAGAAAACTCATGGAGGCCTATTTATCAAAGGTCTTGCAGACCTGATCCGATAGTGAGCGCTCCATATTCAGCATTGCACCAGCAGCTCACAAGACTGAAGACTTGCCAGAAACACAGGCCCACAAGCTCCATACAGAGCTTGATAAATGGGCCTCATTGTGTAGTAGATTAACAAATCTAGACAAGACAGAAGGCTTGTTTTTCCCACAGAAAACCTCTGAATTACATTGTTTCCAAAGCAGCAAAGGATTCTGGGTAAGATATGCAAAAGAGGTTCACAATGACTCGCTTTTTTACTTCAATCTGCTTTTACGCAGACTCCCTTTACGCCATAGCATTGCTGTTCACACAGTTTATAAGCTAAGACCACAAAACAGACTGTCCTGGGATGATTCTGAATCACTGTATTAACCCTAGCTAAGCTTATATGGTCTTTTTGCAATCAATTTCCATTTCACAGCTATTACAAGTTTTGAAAATATAAGTTTCACGAAACACTTCAAAAATACATTTACACTCATATTAACACTGTCTAATAAAAAATATTTAAAAAAAAAATATTGCACACAAAAGTTAAAAGGGCTCAAAGATAGGAGATCTCGGGACTTAGATGATTCAGATAGAACATACAATTTTAAACAACTTACTAATTTACTTCTATTATCATATTTTCTTTGTTTTCTTGTTATCCTTATTTGAAAAGCATAAATGTAAGCGCAAGAGTGTGCACGTGTCTGCAGCACTATATAGCAGCAGTTTTGTAACAATGTTATACATTAGATGTAGCACTAGATGGCAGCGCTATTTCCTGTCCTGTAGTGCTTCAGGCATGTGCACGCTACCTACCTAGGTATCTCTTTAACAAAGAATAACATGAGAATGAAACATTTTATAGAAGTAAAACTTTCTATCTGAATAATGAAAGAGAATTTTTGGGTTTAATGTCCCTTTAACTCGTAGGCCACCTCTGAGGAGGCGTACAGCAATAAACCCGATCACATACGATCGGGTTGACACCCCCCTGCTAGCGGCCGACTGGCCGCGAATCTGCAGGGGGCGGCATTGCACAAGCAGTTCACCAGAACTGCTTGTGCAAAGATAAATGCCGACAGTGGATCATGTCTGCCCGACTCTTAATAAATCGACCCCCATAAATGTAATGGGTGGAAACTAACAACTCCACACCCAATACAAAATAATTTGTACGGCAAAAGACTTGTTAAAGGTACAGTATACACCAATTTCCATATAGCTGCATGTAATACACACTACTATAAAGAAGAATATGCACAGATAGTGATCTAAAAAACCCAGTATAAAACCATTTAATAACGTGCCAGTTTAGCACTATTGATGAGGTTCGGCTGGGACACTAAGTGAGAAGGGGCTGATAAAGCAGGAAGAGCAAACACTCCCCCTCCCCTTATGCTGACCATATTGCCGCTTTAAGAAGGAACACATATGAAAAATACATATTTGAGGGTTCTTATACAAAACCATTTCTTTAAACAGCCCTGAAAACAGCCCTGACATATGTATTTTTCATATGTGTCCCTTTTTAAAGCGGCAATATGGTCAGCCTACCTCCCCTGCATATGAAAAGACCCTTTACACAAACAGGAGCAAGCAGGAGTCTGTAGACTTGGGTCTACATCTGATACTTTGGGGCTCGGTTAGGAATCTGAAAATCTGCACAATATTAATAAAAAAAAAAAGCAAAACTATACATTGTTACAAAAACTCTCCCAGATGGAGTGTATAAATGGAGCATCTACAAATCATTTATGCAAAGAAAATTCTAATGCACAGGGTTATTATGTCAATGATTGAGATACAGCCTTTGTCAAAGAAAATGTTGTTGTTCAAATTGATTTTTAAATTGTAAACATTAAGGATGAATTAATTGTTCACATATTTGCTGATCAAGTGGTGATTCACAAATTTCTAGTCAAGAAACTAACAAGTAATAACATTTTCATATTAGTAGATAGATATCTGCACTGATCTAACACTTTAGGAGGTTATTGTAATTCAAAGCAAGAGTTTGTACCTTGTATTTAATTAATATGAGGAATGCAGTACTTTCCTAAAAAACATATTCACTGGGAACTATCATTCCTCATTTGGTTGTATGTATATTTAAATAAGCAAAACGAGTGATGTGCAATAAATACGACAGTCATAGTTCATTAAGAGATACATTATTCTCCTTATCTCCTGTGTTTCAATAAGCACATGCTATGATTATGCCCATTGGAAATAACCCAGAATGCCTTAATTTGATGATGCATTTGCACCTGTGCCCTATACAGAGTTATGGTAGCATGCAGCAAGTATTCACTCTAGATCTGATTCTAAAATAGCATTATGAAAAACTGTCACATTATAGGTAATCATATAACTTTTGTAAAAAAAAATAGATTTCAAACCATAAAAATAGGTAGTTTTTTTTTTATTTTAAAATTGTACATTCATAAACTATTGACCATGTGTAAATATATTATACCTTTGTATAAATAAAGTTTCATCTTCTGCTATTAAAAGGACATTGTACACTATATTTTTATTTGCATTGATGTTTTGTAGATTATCCATTTTTATAGCCCGTCTGGGGGTGTTTATGTAAAAATGTATAGTTTTTGCTTATTTTTAAATAACATTGTGCTGATTTTCAGACTCCTAACCAAGCCCCAACGTTTTAGAAGTATATAGATGTCTAAAGACGCTTGCTCCTGTTTGTATAATGGGTCTTCTCATGTGCAGGGGAAATGGGAGGGGGGAAGGTGTCTGCTCTTCCGACTTTCTCAACCCATCTCAGTGGAAGTCCCAGCCTAACCTCATCAACAGTGTTAAATTGGAAGCTTCTAAGTACATTTTTAAAAGGTTTTATACTGGATTTTTAGTTTAGTATCTGTGCATATTCTTCTTTATAGAAGCGTCTATTACTATTTCTGTCAAAAGAACATGTAAATCAGAAATAATTTTAAACAAAATATCAAAATTGTAATGTTCAAAACAAGATGACTTTTCAGTAAATATTTATCAGCACAGGCATTGTATTTGCATTTTTTGTTTTAACTTAAACTGTTTATTTTCAGCATAATTTATTTTAGTTAGTATAACTTTTTATTTTTTTTATTTAAAGTTTGAAACACTTTCCCCTTTTAATTCTTCAAATGTTTTAATTTAAGTTTTGTGATGCCTTTTTGTTTTCAAAGAAAGATGAAATTAAATATAAATAATTTTCTGAGGCCGCTTTACTTTTCATTGTCACTAACATTTTTACCATGCATCACTTACTTCTATTCTGTCCCATAAATAGCATAACAGTGCTGTGGGCAATCAATGAAAATGCCAGATGACTCTATGATCTTAAAACCAGTACCTTCCAGATTTTAAACAAACACAAAGTTATAAATAAAGAATTAAATACAAAATGTTTTTTTTTTTTGTTTATTTTGCTTTATTTCACGGAAATTGAATGAGGTAATTCCATCAACAAACAATAGGCAGGGTACGTTTAAGACTTAACAACACATTAAAAGAAAATGACTAATTGATTTGTTTAGATTGTTTGCAGAGCTTTATTTCAACAGTTGGTGTTTTCTCTGTTACTACTTTAATATTTGAATTACTCTGCTTATATGCCAAATTATGTTTTAATGGTTTGGCAATTTGTTCCATGGGGATGTGGAATAATTCCAAGCATACAGGATATTGTAAGAGTTATATATATGATAGTGTGTGTGTGCTGTCTTGTGTGATTAAAAGGACAGTTTTAAAATCAACCAGCAGTACAACCAATAAGATGCTGTACCTCCTGTGGTGTGTACTGCAGTACAACTCTCCCCCAAAAATAATAATACAATCTCAAGTACTCTGATATGGCAACAGCTGTGTAGAATGTTTAGGATAATGGTTCTAGATCCTGCAGGATTTACTACAGCCTTTCTGTGTGCAATGGATAAACCCTTTTTTTCCACAATATAATTAAAGGAAAAGATAAAGGGACACTGAACCCCAAATTTTTTTCTTTCATGATTCAGATAGTGCATGAAATTTTAAGCAACTTTCTAATTTGCTCCTATTATCAATTTTATTCTTTCTCTTGCTATCTTTATTTGAAAAAGAAGGCATCTAAACTTTTTTAATTAGTTCAGACTCTGGACAGCACTTTTTTTATTGGTGGATGAATTTATCCACCAATCGGCAAGAGCAACCCAGTTTGTTCACCAAAAATGGGCCGGCAACTAAACTTGCATTCTTACATTTCAAATAAAAATACCAAGAGAATGAAGAAAATTCGATAATAGGAGTAAATTAGAAAGTTGCTTAAAATTTCATACTCTATCTGAATCACGAAAGAAAAAAATGTGGGTTCAGTGTCCCTTTAATAATGAAAAACAACTTTTTAGCTTAATGACCTTTTAAATTATGTTGTGCACTAATCTGCCAATGTTTTTTTGTATTTTTAATAAATATTATCCATTTTCATTTTTATTATATTTACATGATAAAGTGACAAAATGTTTCCATGTCACCAAAGCCTATTTGTTTTTGGAAAAGGACTGTTAGTATGTTTGATTGTGAATATTAATAATTAATAACAACAATAAAATTATCGTCAATTATCAATATTTAATAACACTTTAAAATATTTCCTAAATTCTGACCAGTTCATCTTTATGAAACACAATAATTAGATTTGTGCAGTAAACAGAATATCACTTATGATCAGGTATATGTATTAATTGATTATTACAATCTTAAAGTAATTTAACACGCTATAAAAATCTCTAGATCGAATAATATTCAATTAGGTCGTCTAGTACCTCCAGTATCATGGACACAATATAATCTATAAATCTACCTTAACTCAAAATTAATTACTTATCAAATCTCACACTTGAATTTTACTAGAAAAATTTATAATTAGCCAGGAATATTAACCAATTCGATATATAGCTTATTTTACAACGATTGGACCTTGCCTATATCCAAATCTCACAATGAAATCTTAGCTTAACTCCCACAAATTTAATGGAATGTCCAGAAAAATTAATTCACTATTTAGGCCAAAATAGTCTTATGTACTGCAATCAAACAACCAGAGATTTAACCAAAATAATAAATGCAATTCTAAAATATTTTACAGTAACTTCAAGTCAATTTATAAGTATAAAAGCCACAATTTCTCTTTTCCTCAATGGTCAAATTACTTAAATTTAAATATGAGTATTCTTATCTAAAATACCCTGGTCTATGCAATATTCATTTATAATTACAAAATGCCCCTTTAAATCACAGCTCCAATATAACTACTGCAATAAAGACTTTCTTTGATTTAAAATAATAAAAATATAAAGGCATTAAACCGCTAATACATTACCAGTACCAATATTTCAGAGTTTTAGCTCTTTCAATCAGAAATATGTTTCACTGTCATATGAAGAGAGATATGCACAAATCTGGAAGTGAATAGTAGGCCCAATTTTTTGCATATAAAGTTTCCCAACCGGTTATCTCTAAGACTGTATATCTAAGGCAGCAAGTTAGTTAGTGTGCAGATCAAGCAGCATAAACTTAAAGGGATAGTCTACACCAGAATGTTTATTGTTTAAAAAGATAGATAATCCATTTATTACCTATTCACTAGTTTTGCACAACTAACACCTTGTATCTAAGCCTCTGCAAACTGCCCCCTTATTTCAGTTATTTTGACAGACATCCATTTTAGCCAATTAGAGCTGGCTCACCTGAACTCCATGTGCATGAGCACAGTGTTATCTATATGACACACATGAACTAACACCCTCTAGTGGTGAAAAACTGTCAAAATGCCCTGAGAGAAGAGGCGGTCTTCAAGGGCTTAGAAATTAGCATATGAACCTCCTAGGTTTAGCTTTCAACTAAAAATACGTAGTAAATTAGTAAATTGGAAAATTGTTTAAAATTACATTCTCTATCTGAATCATGAATGTTTATTTTGGACTAGACTTTCCCTTTAAACAGCATAAGCCAGGCAGCATAAGGGCAGCATTCAGCAAGCAGGCAAGGCTTAAAGGTTAAGCATTAATGCTTTCACTTCCTGTGCAAAGAGTTTTTTATCTCTGATAAATCCTACCTACATTTCTAATCACCCAAATGAACGCTCCGAGTCTGAACTTACCTCTCATTGGCTATGGTAATTTTGCAGCCTGGTAACTTTATCCCTCTCAGTCAAGTACTGCTTGGCTGCATTTCATGGAACGGCCACCAAGGGGGACAACAAGAATTAGAATGAGACATTTAAAGGGTTAGAAATCTTTAATTTTGGAACGTAGTACAAAATATATAATCACTTAGTTAAGGTGTCAGATTATAAAGTACTGTTTCTTACCTTGAAACAAAGCTTTTATGTGTTCAAAAATTATATTTTTTTTACCCATGTAAAAGGCCATAACGCCTACCCATAAATGTAGGCTGTAGCTTCAGATATTCTATGCGAGCCCTTCATCCAATTGCGCTGCAGCAATGATATTGTAATTTTAATATTTAAATAAGGGATGGTCCTCAGTCTCGGCATGCGCACTGTAACTTGTGGTCACTCGCATGTGCAATGCACTGTGAAGTTACAGTCTTCCATTTTTGTGTATCAGCAATATCAAATGCACATATGTTATTGACAACTGATACCATGGCATCCCTCAATCTTTAGCCATCTAGGGCGCGATCAAATATACGGCGCAGGTTTCGGCGCAAGTGTGGGAACCTGCACCCCCCGTAATTTCACCTTGCACATCGATGTCCAGAAATTAGCGTAAATACAAATTTCTGGAGTAGCTAGTGACTTACGGCACTTTAGAAACTGCCGGCGCCTAAGAAAAGAAAATAACAAATCTCCCATAAAAGTCTAACACACCTCCCAAAAATAAGCCTGACACGTAAAACCCCTATATCCGCAATCCCCCCTCTCATTACTAATATTAAATGTATTAACCCCTAGACCGACAACCCCCCACAACGCAATATGCCTATTTAAACTATTAACCCCTATATGCGCCATCAAACCACACCGCAAGTAATAACTAAATTATTAACTCCTAAACTGCCATAGCCCACAACGCAATTAACCTATTCAAGTATTAACCCCTAAACCGCCATAGCCCACATAGCCTATTAAATGTATTAACCCCTAATCTGCCGCTGCCAACATCGCAGCCACTATAATAAAGTTATTAACCCTTAAACCTAAGTCTAACCCTAACACCCCCCTAACTTAAATATTATTTAAATCTAAATAATATTACTATTATTAACTAAATTATTCCTATTTAAAAACTAAATACTTACATATAAAATAAACCCTAAGATAGCTACAATATAATTAATTATTACATTGTAGCTATTTTAGGATTTATTTTTATTTTACAGGCAGCTTTGTATTTATTTTAGCTAGGTAAAATAGCTATTAAATAGTTAATAACTATTTAATAGCTACCTAGTTAAAATAACTACAAATTTACCTGTAAAATAAATCCTAACCTAAGTTACAATTACACCTAACACTACACTATCATTAAATAAATTAAATTAACTACAATTACAAGAAGTTTAAACTAATTACACCTAATCTAAGCCCCCTAATAAAATTAAAAAGCCCCCAAAATAATAAAATTCCCTACCCTATACTAAATTACAAATAGCCCTTAAAAGGGCTTTTTGCGGGGCATTGCCCCAAAGTAATCAGCTCTTTTACCTGTAAAAAAAGAAATACAACCCCCCCAACATTAAAACCCACCACCCACACACCCAACCCTACTCTAAAACCCACCCAAACCCCCTTTAAAAAATCTAACACTAACCCCTTGAAGATCACCCTACCTTGAGCCGTCTTCACCCAGCCGGGCAGAAGTCTTCATCCGATCCGGGTATAAGAGGTCCTCCAGCCGGGCACAAGTCTTCATCCAAGCGGCATCTTCTATCTTCTTCCATCCGACGAGGAGCGGCTCCATCTTGAAGACATCCGACGCGGAGCATCCTTCCTGGCCGACGACTACCCGACGAATGAAGGTTCCTTTAAATGACGTCATCCAAGATGGCATCCCTTCAATTCTGATTGGCTGATAGAATTCTATCAGCCAATCGGAATTAAGGTAGGAAAAATCCTATTGGCTGATGCAATCAGCCAATCGGATTGAAGTTCAATCCGATTGGCTGATCCAATCAGTCAATAGGATTGACCTTGCATTCTATTGGCTGTTGCAATCAGCCAATAGGATTTTTCCTACCTTAATTCCGATTGGCTGATAGAATTCTATCAGCCAATTGGAATTGAAGGGGCGCCATCTTGGATGACGTCATTAAAAGGAACCTTCATTTGTCGGGTAGTCGTCGGCCAGGAAGGATGCTCCGCATCGGATATCTTCAATATTGGACCTCTCCTCGTCGGATGGAAGAAGATAGAAGATGCCGCTTGGATGAAGACTGGCTGGAGGACCTCTTCTGCCCGGATGAAGACTTCTGCCCAGCTGGAGGACCTCTTCTGTCCGGATCAGATGAAGACTTCTGCCCGGCTGGCTGAAGACGGCTCAAGGTAGGGTGATCTTCAAGGGGTTAGTGTTAGGTTTTTTTAAGGGGGATTGGGTGGGTTTTAGAGTAAGGTTGGGTGTGTGAGTGGTGGGTTTTAATGTTGGGGGGGTTGTATTTCTTTTTTTACAGGTAAAAGAGCTGATTACTTAGGGGCAATGCCCGCAAAAAGCCCTTTTAAGGGCTGGTAAAAGAGCTGATTACTTTGGGGCAATGCCCCGCAAAAGGCCCTTTTAAGGGCTATTTGTAATTTAGTATAGGGTAGGGAATTTTATTATTTTGGGGGGCTTTTTTATTTTATTAGGGGGCTTAGATTAGGTGTAATTAGTTTAAACTTCTTGTAATTTTTTTATTTTCTGTAATTTAGTGTTTGTTTTTGTACTATAGTTTATTTTATTTAATTGTATTTAATTTTAGGTAATTGTAGTTAATTAATTTAATTTATTTAATGATAGTGTAGTGTTAGGTGTAATTGTAACTTAGGTTAGGATTTATTTTACAGGTAAATTTGTAGTTATTTTAACTAGGTTAATAACTATTTAATAGCTATTGTACCTAGTTAAAATAAATACAAAGTTGCCTGTAAAATAAAAATAAATCCTAAAAAAGCTACAATGTAATTATTAATTATATTGTAGCTATCTTAGGGTTTATTTTATAGGTAAGTATTTAGTTTTAAATAGGAATAATTTAGTTAATATTAGTAATATTATTTAGATCTATTTAAATAATATTTAAGTTAGGGGGGTGTTAGGGTTAGGTTTAGACATAGGTTTAGACTTAGGTTTAGGGGTTAATAACTTTATTATAGTGGCAGCGACATTGGCGGCGGCAGATTAGTGGTTAATACATTTAATAGGCTAGGTGGGCTATGGAGGTTTAGGGGTTAATACACTTTATTAGTTATTGCGGTGGGGAATTGCGGTTGACAGGTAGATAGACATAGCGCATGGGTGTTAGTTTATTTTTCCAGGCATTTTCGGGGGTTATGGTGCTCCCATACTCAGCGCAAGGCCTGCAATGGCTGCCTTTTATGGCGAGGTAAAATGGAGTAAGATTTCTCCATTTTCGCCACGTAAGGCCTTGTGCTGGATATTGGATACCGATTTATGACACGGCCCCATGTTAGCCTATGGGAGTAAAAATTGCGAGCGATGGGTGAAATATACGGGCGTAACTTGTATGCTACGCTGTATATGTGATACCAAAACAGCACAAAAACCGGCATCGCCGGCTTTTGCGGGCAACGCTGCATATGTAATAGAGGCCCTAGTGTGACACGCCCAGTCCTACAGCATGCGCCTCTTCGTCGGCATCCAGTTCAATGTTGATGAAGCAGCAGAAGACAATTAACATATGCGCATCTGTTGTAAGTAGTGCCTGAAAATGCGCATGCGGTGGCTTGAATTCTATGCCAGACTTTAAAAATCTAGTATACTACCGACTTGGGGTACAACCGGGGTGGCATGGTGGCTCTGAGTTGCACTTTGTGGTGTCCCCTCTTGTTGTAGGGGGTTCCCCGCATTGTTCTCTCAGCACTGTGGATTGGGATCGTTATGATTCCAGTACATGATGTGGAAGCCTGGCCTACCTGTGTTAATTACTCACATCTGCACCTAAAATCTTAATAGTCTAGGCAATATGGAACTCTGTGTAAAATATACGATAATAATTGCTGCATGTAGTCTTTCCTTAAATTTGCAATTCTTCATTATGTTTGAAAAGTATTTATCAATTGATATTAAGTGCGAGTTATACTTTCTATCATAGATATACGATCCTGATCTGGATTAGACATATATCCTCGAATGAACCCCACAATTCACATTGGGATGTTAGCTACCTAACATCTATTAGATATATTGGACAGATAACATGTCTATACTCGATCTAACAAATGTATTTAATGACAGACATAACCTGTCCAGTTTCTTAGGTAGCCTATCTGCCGTCAAACTTATGAGTACATTTAGCCATTGATATGGTTTATATATATCATCTATCTTACAAAGTACTTATCCTTAGATACAATATAGATATAATGTATAGACGGCGATATCACAACTGGTCTCAAGGTAGACAGAGGTGTGCACTGCATATATAGGTTTAAATCCGTCACATTAGCCCTCCCATTTATCCCAGTGTTTGTAGTTAGTTCAGCTTTATCCCAGCTCATATCCATCACTTGTAATTCTATAACGAAGTTTGGAGTTATCCATTAACACATTATAAATATTGGGGATGGGATACTAATGGCACAACAATGTAATCCTATTCGATTTTGTTTTTAATTTTCTTAGATATGTTTCACCTTAGGGATCAGGGATTTACTATATCCCATCTCAAATTTTAAATATATAGAGTTTGTAGTATTCACTTTACATGTATGTATGTATTTCAGCAGCCGTCTATTGTTGTCTCTATGGTAACGGTTGCTATAACAATAGATACACACACCACACAGTTTGACATGATAAATGGAGTATATTAACAAGATTGTTAGTTTTAAGCATTTATCACCCCACACCGACACATGATGTGTATTACCTGGAAGCTAATCAGGTTTTTGTGTGTTTTTTGTTTTTTTTGAGATTTGTGAAATAACTGCACAAAATTCGTAAATTGCACTAAACCGGAAGTGACGTTTTTTGAACTTCCGGTATTAGCCAAGACGGTGGAACGCATTATGCGTTCCACTGCCGATAATTTCGCCGCGAAAGCTGGGGGAGATGTGAGGTTTGTGATTGGTACACTTCTGTTGTAAAACACTATAAAATGTTTGATTATTATCACTGTTGTATGCTGATGATGGGGTTATAATACCCCGAAAACGTTCCACAATAAAAATTTGAAAAAAGACCTGAGAGTGCAAACGTCTGTTCCTATATATATATATATATATATATATATATATATATATATATATATATATATATATATATATATATATATATATATATATATATATATATATATATATATAATTCTCATTCCATTTTAATATAAATATATTTCATATTTAGTACATCTCTTGATAATGTTATTTTGAATATATGATAACATAATTATAATTCATAGAACAACTTAAGTATGCATCATCAATTCAGAACCTCTTTAAATATTGGTACATCAGATTTCTGAAATATAAAGGAATGTTGTTGGTCAAAATATTTAAACATAGCAATGCAGTTATTTATATATATCAGACACAGTTGTGCTAGGCATTAGATACAACAGGCATTAGATATATATTAGATGTATATAACAGAACCCATATATATATATATATATATATATATATATATATATATTTATTAGTATGTTAACTAAATGAAAAGGCACAAGTCATTTCATATGAAACTTGGTCTTCTATATGCTGGTGTTTGAGCTAGCAAACTTTTCCAGACATATATACGGATTCAGACCTTCAAAGGGATTATTTGTCCCATTATTTGTATATCATATAAGTAATAATGAACTACTTTCTTGAAGATTTCTGATAGATCTCAGATACAAGTTCAGACTTGTGTCTGCGGTCACCACAGTGGGCATCCTGATCTAGGTAATACAATTATCTTGTTTGGAGAGATCTAATCCCATTAAGTAATGGAGTAAAGAATCTTTTGAAACTTGTATGCTACAGTTGGGGAACAAATAGTATCTTTATTTCATGTAATTGGCAAGAGTCCATGAGCTAGTAACGTATGGGATATACAATCCTACCAGGAGGGGCAAAGTTTCTGAAACCTCAAAATGCCTATAAATACACCCCTCACCACACCCACAATTCAGATTTTACAAACTTTGCCTCCGATGGAGGTGGTGAAATAAGTTTGTGCTAAGATTTCTACGTTGATATGCGCTTCTCAGCATTTTTGAAGCCCGTTTCCTCTCAGAGTACAGTGAATGTCAGAGGGATGTGAAGGGAGTATCACCTATTGAATGCAATGGTTTTCCTCATGGGAGATCTATTTCATAGGTTATTTGTTATCGGTCGTAGAGATTCATCTCCTACCTCCCTTTTCAGATCGACGATATACTCTCATATTCCATTACCTCTGCTGATAACCATTTCAGTACTGGTTTGGCTATCTGCTATATGTGGATGGGTGTCTTTTGGTAAGTATGTTTTCATTACTCAAGACACTCTCAGCTATGGTTTTTGCAGTTTATGTATTTATATAAAGTTCTAGATATATGTATTGTACTTATATTTGCCATGATTCAGGTTTCAGCATATTTCCTTTTGCAGACTGTCAGTTTCATATCTGGGAAATGCATTTTTTAGGAAAATGTATTTCTTACCTGGGTTATAGTCTTTTTTTCAATTGACTGTTATTTTAAATTTGCAGGCAGAATTAGGCTCGCGGTGGTGCAAAATGCCAAAGTATATTGTGTCATTTTGGTGCGAGATTTTTTTGGCGCGAAGTTAGCGGCAAAATTTTTTCTTTGTTTGTGCGTCATACTTGCCACCAAATTATTTTCATTATTTTAAACCCCATTCCTATATGCCTCTTGCCTTTTTTCTCTATCAGAGGGCTATGCTGTTTGCATTTTTTCCCATTCCTGAAACTGTCATATAAGGAAATTGATAATTTTGCTTTATATGTTGTTTTTTCTCTTACATTTGCAAGATGTCTCAATCTGATCCTGTCTCAGAAATCACTTTTGGAACCCTGCAGACTGATAACAGTTCTACCAAAGCTAAGAGCATTTGTTGTAATCTTGTGGAGATTATATCTCCAGCTGTGGTTTGTAATAAGCTGTCATGATAATTTAAACTTTTACATGCAGAGAATGTATCCATCAGTAATAGTACATTGCCTGTTGCAGTTTCTTTAACATCTAATGTACAAGATATACCTGTGAATTTATAAGAATTTATTGCTGATTCTATTCAGAAGGCTTTGTCTGCCATCCCGCCTTCTAATAAATGTAAAGGTCTTTTAAAACTTCTCATAAAGTTGATGAAATTTCAAATGACCGACAACATACTGAATTATCCTCCTCTGATGAGGATCTATCTGATTCAGAAGATCCTTCCTCAGATATTGACACTGACTAATCTACTTATTTATTTAAAATAGAGTACATTCGTTCTTTGTTAAAGAAGTGTTGATTATATTGGATATTGAGGAGACTAGTCCTCTTGATATTAAAACTAGTAAGCGTTTAAATTCTGTTTATAAACCTCCTGTGGTTATTCCAGAGGTTTTTCCAGTTCCTGATGCTCTTTCTGATATGATTTCTAAGGAATGGAATAGGCCTGGTACTTCTTTTATTCCTTCTTTAAAGTTTTTTTTTAAAAAAGAATTGTATCCTTTTGCCAGCAGTTACATTGGAGTTTTAGAAAAAGATCCCCAAAGTTGATGGGGCTATCTCTACTTTTGCTTAGGATACTACTATTCCTATGGAAGATAGTACTTCATTTTTAAGATCCTTTAGATAGGAAACTTGAATCTTATCTAAAGAAAGCCTATTTATATTCGGGTCATCTTCTCAGGCCTGCATTTTCTTTATCTGATGTTGCAGCTGTATCAACTTTTTGGTTGGAAAATTAGCGCAACAAGAATTGGATTATGATTTGTCTATCATTGTTCGCTTGCTTCAACATACTAATCAGTTTATTTGTGATGCCATTTTTTTTTATCAAAATTTATGTTAAATCTATGTCTTTAGCTATTTTAGCTAGAAGAGCTTTGTGGCTTAAATCTTGGAATACTGACATGACTTCTAAGTCCAGATTGCTATCTTTTTTCTTTCCAAGGTAATAAGTTATTTAGTTTTCAGTGGGATTTGATTATTTCAACTGTCACTGGGGAAGGGAATTTTTTTGCCTTAGAATAAGACTTAAGGGTAAATCTAAAGCTTCTAACAGTGTTCTTTCCTTTCGACTAAATAAGGAACAGAAACCTATTCCTTCCCCCAAGGATTCTGTTTCCAATTGGAAATTTTCTTCAAATTGGATTATATCCAAGCCTTTTTAAGGAACCAAAGCCAGCCCTTAAGTCCGCATGTAGGTGCGGCCCTCATTCTAGCTCAGCTGGTAGGGGGCAGTTTAAGATTTCTCAGGGGTACAGAATAGGATTAAGAGTAAGACCTACTGTGAGAAGATATTTTCTCTCACGCATTCCAGCAAATCCAGTAAAGGCTCAGGCTTTCCTGAAGTGTGTTTCAGACCTGGAGTTTCAGGGGTAATCATGCCAGTTCAGTTTCAGGAACAGGGTTTGGGGTTTTATTCAAATCTATTCATTGTCCCAAAAAAAGAAAATTAATTCAGGCCAGTTCTGGATCTGAATTTTTTTTAAATTGTTATGTAAGAATACCAACTTTCAATATGGTGACTAAGGACTATTTTCCTTTTTTCAGTAAGGGCATTATATGTCCACCATAGACTTACAGGGTGCATATCTTCATATTTCGATTCATCCAGTTCATTTTCAGTTTCTGAGATTCTCTTTTCTAGACAAGCTTTACCAATTTGTCGCTCTTCCCTTTGGCCTAGCGACAGCTCTAAGAATCTTTTCAAAGGTTCTTGGTGCCCTACTCTCTGTAATCAAAGAGCAGGGAATTGCGGTGTTTCCTTATTTGGACAATTTCTTGGTATTAGCTCAGTCTTTATATTCTGCAGAATCTTACACGAATCAACTGCTGTTGTCTTTTGAAAACACAGTTGGAGGATCAATTTACTAAAAAGTTCTTTGATTCCTCAGACAAGGATCACCTTTTTTAGATTTCCAGATAGATTCAGTGTCCATGACTCTGTCTCTAACAGACAAGAGATGTTTTGAATTGGTTGCAGTCTGTCGGAACCTTTAGTCTCAGTCATTCCCTTCAGTAGCTATATGCATGAAAGCTTTAGATCTTAAGACTGCAGTATCTGATGCAATCCCCTTTTGCTCGTTTTCATATGAGACCTCTCCAGCTTTGTTTGCTGAACCAATGGTGCAGGGTTTTTTCAAGGATATAACAATTAATATCCTTAAATCCCAATGTTCGACTATCTCTGACTTGGTGGTTAAATCACCATTGTATAGTTCTAGGGGCCTCTTTTGTTAGTCCAACCTGGACTGTGATTTTAACAGATGCGAGTCTTTCAGGTTGGGGAGTTGTTTGGGGATCTCTGACAGTGCAAGGGGTTTGGAAATCTCAAGAGGCGAGGTTATCAATCAATATTTTGGAACTCAGTGCAATTTTCAGGGCTCTTCAGATTTGGCCTTTGTTGAAAAAAGAACCGTTCATTTGTTTTCAGACAGTCCTTAAGCTATGATAGAAGTATCCCGGATACTTGCTTGGGCAGATTCCAGCTCCTGTCTCACATGTAAAAAGAGGCAATGAGTTTGTAAATTCTGAGGGGTCTAAACATTTTGAGATCAGACGTAGATGTAACTGTGAGACCACATACACTGTATATTTATTGAGGTGTAAATGTGAGTTGCTCTATGTAGGGCACACTAAAAGAAAGACAAGAACCAGGTTTAATGAACATCTATATAATTTAAAGAATGGTCTTAATAAACATAGTGTTCCAAATCATTTTTCATTAGTCTATAGGAGTGATCCTAGGGGCCTTGAGATACAGATTATTGACTGGATACCCCCTGATAACAAAAATAGACTGAGAGCATTGAGACAAAGAGAAACAGAATGGATATATAAACTGAAAACCTTGGATCCATATGGATTAAATATTGATTTGGATGTTCAGGCCTTTTTGTGATCTCTTTGTCATGATGCATCCTGTCCAACTGGTTTATCCTATTTTACCCTGTTCTGTCATATTATCCCTGTATGTTGATTAATTATGGGTCTTTTTGTTTTATCTCGTTTCAGGACATCACTTTTGAAATATGTGTTTACCTGTACATGTATGTGTGTATGCGCATGTGTATATGTATGTATGCATATATGTGCAGTATTTTATATATGTGTATATATGAAATTTTAAATTTATTGTTGTCTGGAATAGTGCATGCACATGTATGTATATATGTATATATGTGGGTATCTATATAGACATTTTGTGGATATCATATACAGCAAATTTCATTGAATCCTCTTTTTTCTTTCTCTTTATATAATTGAATTATTGTACTATTTTAACTATTGTTATCGATTTTTAGGATGAGATTATTTTTAATAAATATGAATTTATTTAATTCAGATGTATAGATATCAGTATAGATATTACTATAGTGTATAGATATTATTTCATTGTTTGTATATATTCATTATCAATTGTATATGTTTTTAATATGATGTATTCTATTATGTATTTTTATTATGCACTTCACTATGTATTTTACTAATATTCAGAATATGATTGTTATGCCACTTGAATCAAATTAGTTTTTATTATTATCATGATTTTGTAATACGGTAAATATTTACAATGTATGTGAGCCCAATTGCATAGACCGTATGTGTCTTACTAAAATAATGTTTGTTTGTTGTGATATGGGTGTGTAAGGATAGTTAGCCTTGCATTGGTTAATATACAGACCAATGAGAAGCTACCATCTGCTAGAAATACTAACACACACTCCTACTGAACATTCTGCTCTTGAAAAAGCCTGGGCGTACTCCGGGGGAAACGCGTTGAGCTCTACCAGTCAAGTCTGCTGTCAGAGAAGGTGCCCTGCTGCTGGAGGCTGAATTCAGGAGGAGAACATCCCCTGTCAGAATTATCAGTTAGCTGTGGTGACCTGTATTGGCGGACTGAGACCCCATATGTTCACAACATAATTTGTGAAATGCCTGAATGCACTTACTTTTTGTAAGTAGTACTTGTATTGTACTGTTATACCTGTTAATAAAACTGCCTTGAATCGTGTCCCTTTGCGCTGCTCTCTTTTGCTCAGATCGATTGACTACTTTAAATCTGAAGGTATGGAAAATGAACACTTAGTGCTTAGTCATAGAGCTTTCCCTAACTTTGTGTGTAATGCTATGTTGCAGATTTATAAATCTGTTCTAGAAAGATTTATTATTGAGTTTGGAAGATTTACATTTCATGGTGTTTATCTCATTAATTCTCTTGGCATTCTTTTAGAATTCCTAGAATTTTACAGTTTCTTCAGGATAGTTTGGATAAGGGTTTGTCTGCAAGTTCCTTGAAGGGACAAATCTCTGCTCTGTCTGTTTTATTTCACAGGAGGATTGCTAAGCATCCTGATATTCATATCAAGCCTGTCATTAAATCAATCTCTCCTTCTTGGAGTTTTAATTTGGTTTTAAAGGCTTTACAGGCTCTTCCATTTAAGCCTATGCATTCTTTGAACATTTCAATACTTTCTTGGAAAGTGTTTTTTCTTTTGGCCATCTCTTCTGCTAGAAGAGTTTCTGAATTATTTGCTCTCTCTTGTGAATCTCCTTTCTGATTTTTCATCAGGATAAGGCAGTTTTGCAGACTTCATTTAAATTCTTATCTAAGGTTGTGAATTCTAACAACATTAATAGAGAAATTGTAGTCCTTTCCTTGTGTCCTAATCTTAAGAATTCTTTGGAGAGATCCTTACATTCTCTGGATGTGGTGAGAGCTCTGAAATATTATGTTGAAGCTCCTAAAGATATCAGGAAGACTTCTAGTATATTTGTTATCTTTTCTGGTTCCAGGAAAGGTCAGAAGGCTTCTGCCGTTTCTTTGGCATTGTGGTTAAAGCTTTTGACTCATCACGCTTATTTGGAGTCGGGTCAAGTCCCGTCTCAGAGAATTACAGCTCATTCTACTAGATCAGTTTCCACTTCATGGGCTTTTAAGAATGAAGCTTCAGTTGATCAGATTTGCAAAGCAGCAACTTGGTTTTCTTTGCATACATTTACTAAATTCTACCATTTTGATGTATTTGCTTCTTCGGAAGCCGTTTTTGGTAGGAAAGTTCTTCAGGCAGCTCTTTCAATTTGATTCTTCTGCTTATGATTGAAGTTTTTCCTTTCATTTATAAGAATAAACTTATATTTGGGTTGTGGATTAATTATTTTTTTTCAGCGAAATGGCTGTTTTTATTTTATCCCTCCCTCTCTAGTGACTATTGCGTGGAGTTCCACTTCTTGGGTATTGCTATCCCATACGTCACTAGCTCATGGACTCTTGCCAATTACATGAAAGTAAACATAATTTATGTAAGAACTTACCTGATAAATTCATTTCTTTCATATTGGCAAGAGTCCATGAGGCCCACCCTTCTTATGGTGGTTATGATTTTTTTGTATAAAGCACAATTATTTCCAAATTCCCTTGTTGATGCTTTTTACTCCTTTCTTTTTCATCTCACTACTTGGCTATTCGTTAAACTGAATTATGGGTGTGGTGAGGGGTGTATTTATAGGCATTTTGAGGTTTGAGAAACTTTGCCCCTCCTGGTAGGATTGTATATCCCATACGTCACTAGCTCATGGACTCTTGCCAATATGAAAGAAATGAATTTATCAGGTAAGTTACATAAATTATGTTTTTGTAGTTTTGAGACATCCTGTCTGTGAAGTGTATCTGGCCACAGTAAGGGGGGTTGTGTCACCCATTTCAGGTTCATTGATATAGAGAACTGTATCATTACAGATGTCAAGACCTTTTTTATATCAAAGAGGATATATATATATATATATATATATATATATATATATATATATATTTATATATACTGTTTAATCTGTATATTGTACAAAGTCACTGACCTTTTACATGACAGGACCCAACAGAAAATAAAATTATTGCACACCAGTGGAGATAATTGAGATGTCTGAGCCAATAAATATAACTATTTATATATAGTGATGGTTTTAAATTTAAGCCATCTTTTCTTTTTTTTTTTTTTAAAGAGCTTTATTTAAGTGTAATCAAATGGTACAAACTTTTCAACTTTAACAGTTTTACATACAATGTATAAGACAGAATGCATTGCCTGTTAGTATTCAAACATGTGCTCCGAGCCCCTTAGGGTTGTCGGTGGCATTTCACTGATGTCATAGTGGCATTTCAATGGTATTGCAAAGTGCGCACACCTCGCACCGCAATTAAAGTCTAAAGAATCCAGAACGAGTTCCTGGTGTGTTTTTGACGGCTAAAGTTTCATTAAACTAGGTTTTTATTGTGACCAATATTCCGCAGCCTGCATTAAACCATACATTGGACATCAATGTTTTAAAAATGAAAGAGATTGATTAGGACATAATAGCTACATTCCAAGAGACTGAGTGTCTGTATCCCTGCTTCTTCAATCAAGTGGTTCTCTTGATGATTTCACACTGGGGCCAGTCGGGGTATTTATTTTGTCAACCTAAGTAGTCCGTGTTATTTGTTGTCTGTGTGTTGCCCACTGCTCTATCATTATCTTGTGTGTATCCACCGTTCCCTGTCTTATGTGGTAGTATCTTTCTAAATGTATTAGGGTGTCCACCTAGTGCAACCATTCTTCAAGGGTGGGGACTACTCTGGTTTTCCAGTGTTTTGGGATCAGGAGCTTAGCCCCGCTTTGCATGATCATAAGCAATTCCCTTTTTGCCTTACAGGCGATTTTGGGTAATGACAGATTTAGTAAGGTTTTGGGACTATTTTGGACTGGTGTCCCTAAGACAAATTCCATGTGAGTGAGCACCCCAACCCAGTAATTGTCTAGCCTGGAGCAGTCCCACCATATATGTGTTGGGGTACCGTCTTCACCACAGTCCCTCCAGCACTTGCTCGATGCCTGTTTGTATATGCGCTGCAGTCTGCTGGGCGTGAGATACCATCTTGCCAGTAATTTATAGCTAGATTCTTGCACTCTCGTGGAGATGGAGGCTGTTTTGGTTATGTGGAAAGCTACCTGCCAGTCTTCCTTTGTTATGTCGGTGTGGAGTTCCCTTTCCCATGCTTTGACATATGTGGGTAGTATTTGAGTGTCCTCTGAGAGAAGGAGTTTGTATGCTAGGGAAATTGCATGCGCTGTTGGAGTGCTTTTCAGGCACAGGTTCTCGAATATAGTGGGTTCCCTAGTGAGGCAGGGCCTATGTCGATGTGTCATTAGGAAGTGGCTTAATTGGGTATGCGCATACCAGGTCATTGTCAGATTCGGTATTTCGTCCGTCAGGTCTTTATGTGGTGTGAGTTTATGTCTACTGATCAGTGCTCCTATGGTGCATTCTTTGAATGATGTGTCAAATGTTATCTCTTTTTCCGATCGGTTCCACGGCATTGTGGCATTTTGGTATACAGGGGTCAGTGGCGAATATCTAGTGGATATTTGTGTTGTAGTTCGTATTATCTTGTCCCACTCCGTGTAGAAGTCTATGAACAAAAGATATGTTGTCGTAGCTGCATGTCTATCTTTTTCTAAAGTCCAGGCTCCCAAGCCTGCATTCTTAGTGCCTAGTATGTCACAGTCCAATCGGACCCAGTTTTTGTTGGCGTCATTAGAACACCAATCGAGCAGCCTATTTAGTGTGATCGCTTGTTTGTAGGTTTGTTGGCTTGGGACCCCAAGGCCGCCCCTGTCCCTTGGTAGATATAAAGTTTTCCTGGCTACACTGGGTCTAACCCCTGCCTAAATATATTGTTCAATTATATTTTGCAGTTTTAGTAAATAGTTCCCTGGAAGGGGGATTGGTGTGGTTTGAAGCAGGTAAAGTAGTCTAGGGATCACATTCATTTTCACGACGTTAATCCGACCCAGCCAAGAGATTGACTTGTTTTTCCAACTGGCCAAATCAGCTACCAATGTGTTTTCCAGCGTTTTGTAGTTTTCTTGGAAGATAGTCTGAGGGTCCAGGGATATATATATTCCCAGGTATTTCATCTTATCTGTTTGTACTCTCAGTGGGCAGTTGCTTAGCATCCTTCCCAAATCTTCTGCGCCGTATGAGATATTTAGTATCTCCGATTTCGCTGTATTTAGGTGAAAATTGGAAAATTGCCCATATTCTTTAAAGGTGTGTAGGACTCTAGGGAGGGATGTTTCTATGTCAGTCAGTGACAGCAGAACATCATCCGCGTATAGCGCCAGTTTATGTGTGCAAGATTTGGTTGTTATACCTGAAATCCGCTCGTCCTCTCTGATCTTTTGCGCCAGTACCTCTATCGACATTGCGAAGAGGAGTGGTGAGAGGGGGCACCCCTGCCTGGTGCCATTTCTAATATTGAATTTTTCCGATAACAGGCCATTTACCCTCACTCTTGCAGTGGGGCTCTTGTATAATGCGAATATCCGCTCCACAAAGACCTCACTGAATTTCATTTTGATCAGGACTGCTCTTAGGAATGGCCAGTGGACCCGGTCGAACGCCTTTTCGGCATCCATCGAGACCAATATTAAGGGTGTGTGTTGTCGTTGCGCATGTGTGGCTAGTTGTAGCACTTTTAGAGTGTTGTCGTGCGCTTCCCTGCCTGGCACGAACCCCACCTGATCCGGGTGGATCAGAGCTGGAAGGAATCTATTGATTCTATTAGCTAGCACTTTGGCGTAGATTTTAATATCCACATTGAGGAGTGATATTGGGCGAAAATTCTCTGGCCTATCTGGAGTTTTCCCCTGTTTAGGTAATACAGTTATATTGGCCTCAAGCATTTGATCTGGGTATCCCCCTTCCTGTGATAGTGCGTTAAATAGTGAAGTTAGTGGTTTTAGCAAGTGGTGTGCATAGGTTTTATAGTATTTGACTCCTAACCCGTCCGGTCCTGGGCTTTTCCCATTTGGCATAGCTTTAATGGCGGCTTTGACTTCATCAGTAGTAATTGGCCTATCCAAGGATTCACAGTCCTCTAGGGACAGGGTGTGTAAATGGACGCCTTCTAAGTATTTGTCAAGTCAGCTGTTGAACTAGTGTTGTTGATGTTATAGAGTGTTTCATAGTATAGCCGGAATATCTCTGCTATCTTCACACTGTCATTCTGAGCATGTCCCGCTGCGTCTGTCAGTGTGTGTATATGTGTGCTTAACTGCTTTCACTTTAATGCTCTAGCCAGTGAAGGACCTATCTTGTCGCTCATGTCAAAGTATTTCTGCTGTAAGATTGAAGCCTTTCGTTGATATTCTCTAATAAGGTGGTTATTCAGCTCGGTCTTGGCTGCAGCCAGGGAATTTAGTATAGTAGTGGAAGTGGCATCTTTTTTTAATTCTGATTCCCAATACCTAATCTGAGACATTGAGGAGTTCACAAACTGCCTGTTTTGTTTAGTCTCTCTTGCTCTAAGTTCTATAAATTCTCCCCTCACCACGGCTTGTGGGCTTCCCAGGTTGTGGGAGTGGGGAAGGCATCAAGGGGGTTTTCATTAAAGTAATGTCTCAAGGTGGAGTCTATTGTCAGCTTATTTATAGGATTGTCTAATGCTCGTTCATCCAGTCTCCATATATATGGTTGAGAAGGCATGTCAGGCCAAGCAACTGTGCATTGAACTGGTGCGTGGTCTGACCATGTGATCGGTAATATTTTAGACCCCTCCACTAGGGACAGTCCCTGCTGGTCTGTGATGAGGTAATCTATCCTAGTGTAGACGTGGTATGGGTGAGAATAAAAGGTGTAGTCACAGGCTGTGGGGTTTTTGGATCTCCACACATCGTGTAACTTTAACAAACGAAGCTGTGCATTGATTGTTTTAACTACCCTCTGTGGTGTGCTTGTTTTCCCTGACGATGTGTCTTTGGCGGGGTTCAATGGCAAGTTGAAGTCTCCTGCTAAGAATAGTATGCCTCTTGCATGTTCCAGCAGCAACTGTGTCAGCTGTCTCAATACTATGTGTTGCCCTTGGTTCGGTAAGTATGCATTGGCTATTGTGATGTGCGAATTAAACAGTGTGCCCACTACTAGGAGATACAAGCCCTTGGGGTCCCTTAACACTAGGGTGGGTTGGAAGGGTATTAACGTTTTGATAAAAATGCCCACTCCCCCTTTCTTTGAACTGCCTGACGCTATATAGTAAGATCTGTATTTTTGGGAAATAAATCTAGGTTCTCTCCCCTTTTTAAAATGCGTTTCCTGCATACATGCAATGTCCCCTCCTGCCCTGTATAGTTGTGTGAAAGTGATTGATCTTTTTTCTGGGCTGTTAAATCCCTTCAAGTTTATGGTTATTAGCTGGATGGAGCGTGGCATACTTCCTGTGTCTAGGTAGTCTCTGCGATGTGCACGTGTGATGCGCGCTAGTGGTATGTTCTCAGTTTCGTTGTGTGAGTGAGCTAGTTGTTGTGTGCCCCTTGTTCACTGAATATGTCTGACTTCTCCTGGATGGTTACGGGCTATCTAGTCTCAACGTCTTTATGTGTTTGTGGTCAGAGAAAATGTGTAAACCGTGGTCAGATGCTAAATGAAACTCAGGTGTGTTGTAGCTGGAAAACAGGCTGTACCTTCAACAATATAAAAAGCTAACAATAAACCGTAATAACAGGTAAAACAAGTATTTAGGGTAGTATCCCCGCCATTAAACCCAACATTAGACATGTAAACTTATAAATACATTATATTATATCATACGACCTGAGACCTTATCTCACGTTCAAGTGTCCGGACCGGGCCGTGTAGGCCGGCTGTCCTGTATTAGGTGTGAGTCCTCCAGATCATCAGCGACAGTCACCAAGGAGGGGTGTTTGAGAAGGTCTCGTTCAACCGAGACTGACGACTTGAGCTTTGTCTTGCTCCTGAAAGAGTTCTGTATTGCAGGCCCGTCTGGAGATCGGTCTCTGTTCCAGATGTGTAGCTGTAGAGCTTTGCAGAAGCGTGGTAGGTCGTCTTGGTTCTTGTAAACTGCCGTTGTGTTGCCGTGGGTTGCAATAATGCTAACTGGGAAGCCCCAGCGATAAGGTATTTTCTTTTCTCATAGTGCGGTAGTTATGTGGCTCAGTTCCCTCCTCTTCTGAAGCGTTGTGGGGCTCAGGTCAGTAAATATTTGTATGCTGTTACCAGCATGTGTTAGTTCATGCTTCTGCCTTGGGTGTTTCAGGATGTCCTCTTTATCCTTGAAGTGTAGCAACTTTAGGATCACGTCCCTGGAGGGCGCTTTGGGTGGTGGTTTGGCCCTCAGCGCCCGGTGTGCTCTTTCTATTGCTACTTCAGGCGCGCTGTCATCTCCTTTCACAGTGCAGAACAGCGCTTGTAGGCAGCCCTCCAGGGACCCCGGTTGTATGGTTTCTGGTATCCCACGTATTCTTAAATTGTTCCTTCTGCCCCTGTTATCCAAATCTTCCACTTTTTCAAGCAGGTTGTATATGGTTTCTTCCTGATCATAAATCAGATGGGACATATGATTAATGTCGTTATGGGTGGTGTTGTGATTTTCCTCCAGGTTGGCGACCCTCTGTGTCACTTTGGTCAGATCCCCTTTCAAGTCTCCATACCACCCTTTCACTTCAGAAAGCATTTCTTTTAGGTCATCTTTGGTGCATAGTGATTTAAAATCTTCCTTGGTAATTTTTAGGGTGTTAGGTGCAGCGGGCAGTGTCATCTGCAAGGTGGTTTGGGTATCCTCAGTGGGTGCAGTATTATGTGGCATGCGTTGGGGCTGAGTGGAATTTGATTCAGAGTGCTTTAAAAATTGTTGCATTGTTCTGGGCTGTAGGTTGCTGTCAGGCTTGTTGGGTTTTCGCCCTGGCATATTTGGGTAGTTTCAGAGAGGGTAAACAGACTGGGAGGTGATTTGTGTTGTCTCACAAAAGCTAGTGGTTGCACCTGCTGTAGGTTTGGATAGGGTTATGCCCCCTAAGAGTGCAGTTCTGGGCTCTGGCTGTCCCCTTCTGAATCTTAAGCAGTTGTCTAAGGCAGCTTAAGTCTGGGGCTTTTTGGTGTACTGTGCCTTTAAGGATGCAGCGTTCTAGCTTGTTCCTTGTGCTGATTGTCACTTGTTGCTGCTTATTGTGGAGTGATGAGCTGGGCCTGCGTATAGTTAGGCGGTGTAAACGTTTTAATAACTTGGGGTTTGCTGGTTAATTTCTTAACCCTTCTGTCCCCTTATTTAGGTATGTGCCCCAGTCTTTTTTATTTTTTATTCCCTCTTGTGACTTTCTGCGCTTTGAGCCTGTTTCCTACCTCCCTGATCTGCCGGTGTGCTGTGGCGATCTGTGCGCTGCTCGTTTAGGAGTCTGTGAGCGCTCTCTTATATTACCCACTGCCCAGCCGCTTGTACCTTGGGGCCAGATGCTGACAACGAGGTCAGAGCTCTCTCGGCTGTGTAGCGTTGCGGTGCGGGCTTGCCGTTGAATCCACTCGAGGTCTGCCTGGGCCTTCAGCGGGGCCCGTTCTCCTACAGAGCTTGCGTCGCACTCGAGTGTGCAAGCTGTTTGCAGTGGCTGCGTTGGGCGGTGAAGGCTGGTCCGGAGGATGTTAGCCTGTGTGAGGGATGACAAACTAGTCTCAGGTCATTGGTGATTGTTGGATTTAAATAGCGTGGGCCTGGGAGCTGTTCTATTATGCGGCCATTTCTCTGAACGGCCAAGCTCCGCCCCCCCATCTTTTCTTTTTTGTTAAAAAAAAAAGAACCATAAACTATTTGTGATTTATGTAGAATACTGAATTTTAGAATTGTTTGCCTCTTGGTTTTAATTAGGATAGGTGTTTGTGATGAGATGACCTTAGTAGGAACCTTAAGAAATAGTATGAGTGCTATTTGTGAGCATAGTATATATTTATCATATAAAAAAAAAGGCTGAACTCACAACCCATTTTTCATATGCAAATCAAAGGATTAAGAAACGTGGTTTTAACAGAATGCTCATAAACCACAAGTATTATGAATCTTTCTGGCAAAAGACTTGCAAATTGATGAAAAAAAACCCCGTAGTGCTAAATGCCAGCAATGAAAATAGATTCACTTATATAAAAATACAACTAACGCTTTTAGAAGATGCAATGAAGCAACAAAATAATCCAATAAATATTTTTTTTGGGTTGCGAATATAAACTGTCAAAACTTTACATTTCAATCATTTCTTCTTGTTCTGCCACTTAATTAGAAATAATTGTAAAATAAAGCAAATGATACCTTTTTTATAGAGATTTTTTTTTTGCTGGGGCCTGAGCATTTGCAGAGTATTCCATCTCTCTAAGCTCCCATCTGTCTAAGTGACCATCTTTAAGTGGCAGTACTAAGAATTAGAGAAGAACTACAACTGCACAAAATACTACTTATTTAAGCCTAACATCTACTGAATCTAACCCTGCTATTTCGCATTTACTTTCAGGTATGTCCCTTTAAACCCTCTGTTTTTGCTTGATTTATTACACTGTTCTTAACCCCTTGTACGTCCCTTTATACCCTCTGTTTTTGCTGGATTTATTACACTGTTTTTAACCCCTAGTACGTCCCTTTTTAAACCCTCTGTTTTTGCTGGATTTATAACACTGTTCTTAACCCTTGGTACGTCCCTTTTAAAACCCTCTGTTTTTGCTGGATTTATTACACTGTTCTTAACCCCTGGTAGGTCCCTTTAACCCACTGTCTACTCCTATAATCTGCTCGTATCCTGTCCCAAGTATGTGCATCTCTTTATTCTCTAACTTTGCTTAACTAATTAATTAATTAATCCCCACCCAATTTCCTTTCTTGCATCTGTCCCTCTGATCTTGTTGCAATTCTTAGTCTGCTCACCTGGGTATAACATCTCCCTGTCTCCAATCAATTAACTTTAGTAATCTCAGCTGTCTATAAAAGCCTTATAAATTTAAGACCAGTTAGGGGAGAGCGTTTGCTGGGGCCTGAGCATTTGCAGAGTATTCCATCTCTCTAAGCTCCCATCTGTCTAAGTGGCAGAACTAAGAATTAGACAAGAATTGAACAAGATTGGAGGCAAGCAAAATATTTTCATTTCAAAAACAATCTTTTGCACTTAATATTCTATGTGTTCTGGACTGCTTATCCTTTTAACAGTCTCATGTCTATTACATAAGCAGGCTCACATGCTCATACATTACCCTTCTCCACATGCAGTTTATATTGGCCCCTCTCTCCTTACTTCTTCATACCTTAGCTCTCATGAACTACTTTCTATTTTAAAATGTATATTAATAAACTGCACCACCTCCCAGAAATACCCACACTGCTATAAATCTCATTTTCAACTACTCTTACTTTCCATCTTGCTGCTATTAGCATCAGGCGACATCTCTCCAAATCCTGGGCCCACCCTCATTCCCACCATTACCCAATCACGCATTCCTTATAGAAACTTTAATAAAAGGAACACACATAACCTCATTTACATCCAATGCATCCCATACGCACACACTCCTTTCACCTGCGTACTATGGAACTCTCGTTCTGTCTGCAACAAACTTACAACCATTCATGACCTGTTTATATCAAATGCTTTCACCCTTTTAGCAATTACCGAAACCTGGCTATCTCCTTCTGACACTGTTTCCATTACTGCTCTCACACATGGTGGTCTTCACTTTAGCCATACCCCTAGGCCAGGTGAGAAATGTGGCGGCAGTGTTGTGATCCTGCTCTCCCCCTCCTGCACTTTCCACTACCTACCTCCAATCCCATCTCTCTCCTTCTCCTCCTTTGAGGTCACTGTATTCGCCTGTTCTACCCCCTCTCCCTAAAAGTGGCAGTCCCAATTCCTTGACAACTTTGCCGCTTGGTTTACTCACTTTCTCTCTACAAATATACCAACACTAATTCTTGGGAACTTCAACATTTCCATTGACAACCTATCTGCCCCTGCTGCCTATAAACTTCTTTCACTCACATCCTCTTCTGTCTCTCACAATCCACCCTATTCCCTACTCACCGTGATGGACACTCCATCGACCTGGTATTTTCCTACCTCTGTTCTATATCTGACCTCACCTGTCGCCCTTTTCCCATTTCAGACCGACCATCACCTATAATATTAAAGGGACAGTTTAGTCCAAAATAAACTTTCATGATTCAGATAGGGCATGTCATTTTAAACAATTTTTCAATTTACTTTTATCACCAATTTTGCTTTGTTCTCTTGGTATTCTTAGTTGAAAGCTAAACCTGGGAGGTTCATATGCTAATTTCTAAGCCCTTGAAGGCCGCCTCTTCTCTCAGGGCATTTTGACAGTTTTTTACCACTAGAGGGTGTTAGTTCACGTGTTTCATATAGATAACACTGTGCTCACGCACGTGGAGTTCCAGTGAGTCAGCTCTGATTGGCTAAAATGGATGTCAGTCAAAAGAACTGAAATAAGGGGACAGTTTGCAGAGGCTTAGATACAAGGTAACAACAGAGGTAAAAAGTATATTAATATAACTGTGTTGGTTTTGCAAAACTGTAGGGAATGGGTAATAAAGGGATTATCTATCTTTTTAACAATAAAAATTTGGTGTAGACTGTCCCTTTAATGCAACAGCTAAACCCACATCTCTATCCTGCCCCCGCACCTGTAGAAATATACATGCTGTGGATCTGCTCCAATTTTAAAAAATCATTCAAGATCTCCTCCCCCACACTTCCACTATAACCTGCCCTGATCTCGCTACAGCCCACTATAACAAAACTCTCTCCTCTGCTATTTGCAAAAATGCTCCCGTACTGCTGAGCGTGTCTGGCGGAAAACTCACTCTGAACCTGATTTCATACACTAAGTTTATTCTTTGTTCATACACTTCTGCCCTTCACTTAGCCAAGCAAACCTACTTCTCTTCTCTCATATCTACTCTTTCCTCAAACCCTAAACAACTCTTCTCTACCTTTAACTCTCTCCTCTACCCACCTGCTCCACACCCCCCAGTCTGTCTTTAGTGCTCAAGACCTGGCAGACTTCTTTTTAAACAAAACGCGTACTATCCAAAGCAATATCCCAACACCAACCTGCAATATTCCATCAGGCCCAGTTACTCCCTTTGCCACCCTCTGCATCTTCCATCCAACCACTGAGAATGAAGCTTCTTTCTTACTATCTTCCTCATGCCTCACTACCTGCCCGCTTGACCGTATCCCTTCCCATCTAATACCCTCCCTATCTTCCACCCTCACTCCTGCTCTTACTCACATCTTCAACCAATCTCTCTCTACGCGCAAAAGTCACTCTCATTCTCAAAAAAACTCTCCCTCGACCCTAATTCTCCTGAAAGCTACCGCCCCATATCACTGCTTCCTCTAACATCAAAGCTCCTTGAAAAACTAGTTTACAATCACCTAACCCACTTCCTGTCCACTAACTCTTTGCTTGACCCCCTGCAATCTGGATTCTGCCCCAAACACTCAACTGAGACTGCTCTTACCAAAGTTACTAACAATCTTCACTCTGCTAAAAATATTGGCCACTACTCTATACTCCTCTTACTTGACCTCTCAGCTGCCTTCGACACAGTTGACCACCCCCTCCTCCTTCAGACCCTTAGCTATTTTGGCATCTGTGACACTGCTCTTCCCTGGATTCACTTCTATCTTTCTCACAGGTCTTTTTCTGTGTCATTTGCAGACGACGACTCCTCTCCAATGCCTCTGTCTATTGGAGTACCTCAAGGATCTGTTCTGGGTCCTCTCCTGTTATCCATTTATACTTCTTTGCTGGGTAAACTTATCAACAGTTATGGCTTCAAATAACACCTCTATGCTGATGACACCCAGATCTACCTCTCCACCCCTACTCTTTCTCCCTCTGTCCTTTCTCATGTCAGCGACTGCATATCTGGTATTTCTTCCTGGATGGCCTCTCACGACCTAAAGATTTAACATGTTCAAGACTGAGCTCCTTCTTATCCCCCCTCAATCTCTACGCCGACTTCTGACTTCTCTATCCTTGTTGACGGCATCACCATTTTCCCATCGCCCCAAGTCCACTGCCTCGGAGTTACACTTGACTCAAATCTATTCTTCATTCCTCATATCCAATCGCTTTCTACATCCTGCCGCAACCATGTACGGAATATTTCCAAGATTCGCCCTTTTCTGAGCGCTAACACCACAAAGCAAATAATCCACTCCCTTGTTATTTCCTGACTTGACTACTGCAATAACCTACTTACTGGCCTTCTTCTTTCCCGCCTCTACCAATTTTAATCCATCCTAAATGCCTCTGCCAGGCTAATCCACCTTTCCCGTCGCTCGGTATCTGCTGCAACTCTCTGCGAGTTCCTTCATTGGCTCCCCATTCACAGCAGAATAAAATTCAAACTTCTCACCCTTATATACAAAGCTCTCACCAATGCCGCTCCACTCTACCTATCCTCTCTAATAAACAAGTATACTCCAGCCCGCCCACTAAGACTATCACTTTATGCTAGACTGCAGGAATTCTGTTGTGCAGCATCTCTCGTGCTGTCAGGCTTTGTCCTAATCTTTCTTCCTTTAAATACTCCCTGAAGACTTTTCTGTTCAGGGAAGCCTACCACCCAACTCAATAATAAATTAATTTCACTTACCTAATATTTGCCCCATCTAACTCTGCATTAACATCTTTCTCAATCTTGCAGTCCTCACGTCCTGTTTCTCAACCTCCTACCCTTCTAGATTGTAAGTTCCCAGAGGAATAGGGCCCTCAATTCCTCCTGTATGTGTTTGTACATTTTGTCCTGTCTCTTACAAATTATTGTTTTATTTAAATGAATTGTATCCATGGACAGCGCTGCGTAATATGTAGGCGCTTCATAAATAAATAAAGTATAATATTATTATTATTATTATTAATAATTTGAAATAGACTTACACTTGAAAAATGTGAATAGTTTAAAGAAGTTGATTGAAATAAGCCATATTTCCATTCCAATTATGACAAAATGGCTTCAGACCTATATAGAATTTGTATAACCTGTTGTTATGCAGCATGAGCAACTTTAATAGGATTATAACTTTTTACTTTAAAGTGTCATTAAAGACCAAATTAAACTTTCATAATTCAGATCGGGCATGTCATCTTTCCAATATACTTTTATCATCAAATTAGCTTTGTTCTCTTGGTATTCTTAGTTTAAAGCTAAACCTAGATAGACTCATGCTAATTTCTAAGCCCCTGAAGGCCGTCTCTTATCTAAATGCATTTGACAGTTGCTCACAGCTAGAGGGTGTTAGTTCATGTGTGCCATATAGATAACATTGTACTCATGCCTGTTGAGTTATGAGTCTGCACCAATTGCCTAAAATGCAAGTCTGCAAAGAACTGAGATAAGGCAGCAGTCTGCAGAAGCTTAGATACAAGGCAATCACACTGGTCAAAAGTATATTAATATAACAGTGTATGTTATGCAAAACTGGGGAATGATAAATAAAGGGATTATCTATCTTTTTAAACAATAACATTTTCTGTGTCTGGTGTCCCATTAACAGTTAACCTTTGTGTGTTTTATCATGGGAGGTACTTTGCTCAGGTAGTCTTATTTACATAAGCCATTTTAAAGAATTGTCAACCAACATTAGGAATGTCATGGAAGACACATACAAACAAATGGCTGAATTCGTGAGCAAAAATTTCCCACTTTTTTTTAAGTCATCTGGCAAGAGAAATAATGCTAATACATAAAAAAACAATAATGATGAAGATAATGATAAAATACTATATATTTGGTATTTTTATTCTTTTTAAATATTCCTACTTGCACAATTTTGGCATAGGTTGATTTACCAAAAAAATACGCTGTGAGAAAGATATGTACCAAAAAGTGGAAATCAATTTAATTTGAATGCAGGATATTATTATTATTATTATTATTATTATTATTATTTATTTATTTTTTATTTTTTTAAAGATGTACAATCCTTACTTGAACTAAGCGATCAAAATGAGTCCTTTTAATGTAGAAGAGTTTTGTACAAATATATATTTACTTCATGGGCATAGAATCAGAGGTATCCTCATGAACTTACATGGTAAAGGGAAAAAGGGAACTGAAGGGTAAAAAAATGTGAAGGGTTTGAGATGAGAAATCCACAACATAGATTAGTGTAGGTTATATGTATCCCTTAGCAGTGGTGGTTTTAATGGAATATTTGAAGCTGTGAATGCTTGAAAAAAGTCTTCTGGAATAAGAATTCCACAAAATATGTTAATTACTATAAAAGTCCTGTAGATAGGAATGTGAGGAAGTAACAAGAAAAGAGAACATAAGAGAATCTTGGGTTGTGTGTTGGGGGTGCGTTGGTGGGAGAATAACTGAAGACAATGTTAGACATATAGGCCTCCATTACATATGCAGCGTTGCCCGCAAAATCCTCCGCCGCCAGTTTTTATGAGATTTTGGTATTACATATATGGTGTAGCCTACAAGTTACGCGCGTATATTTCACCCGTCACTCGCAATTATTACTCCCATAGGCTAACATGGGACCGCGTCGTAAATCAGTATCCAATATTAAGCGCAAGGCCTTACGTGGCAAAAATGGAGAAATCTTACTCCATTTTTACCTCGCCATAAAAGGCAGCCGTAGCAGGCCTTGCGCTGAGTACAGGAGCACTGTAACTCCCGAAAATGCCTGCAAAAATAAACTAACACCTAATGCAATCCCCCACCGCAATAACTAATAAAGTCTATTAACCCCTTTATCCGTCATCAAACCCACACCGCAAGTAATAACTAAATTATTAACCCCTAAATCCGCCAACCCCAACATCGCAAACTACCTCTTAAAACGATTAACCCCCTAATCCGCCATTAACCCACAACGCAATAAACCTATTCAAGTATTAACCCCTAAGCCGCCATAGCCCACATAGCCTATTAAATGTATTAACCTCTAATCTGTCGCCGCCACTAAAGTTATTAACCCCTAAACCTAAGTCTAACCCTAACACCCCCTAACTTAATTATTATTTAAATAAATCTAAATAAATTTACTATTATTAACTAAATTATTCCTATTTAAAACTAAATACTTACCTATAAAATAAACCCTAAGATAACTACAATATAATTAATAATAACATTGTAGCTATTTTTGGATTTATTTTTATTTTTCAGGCAACTTTGTATTTATTTTAACTACGTACAATAGTTATTAAATAGTTATTAACTATTTAATAGCTACCTAGTTAAAATAAATACAAATTTACCTGTAAAATAAATCCTAACCTAAGTTACAATTACACCTAACACTACACTATCATTAAATAAATTAAATTAATTAACTACAATTACCTAACATTAAATACAATTAAATAAAATAAACTACAAAAAAAACAAACACTAAATTACAGAAAATAAAAAAAAATTACAAGACGTTTAAACTAATAACACCTAATCTAAGCCCCTAATAAAAAAAAATAAAAAAAAAATAAAAAAATAATAAAATTCCCTACCCTATACTAAATTACAAATAGCCCTTAAAAGGGCCTTTTGCGGGGCATTGCCCCAAAGTAATAAGCTCTTTTACCTGTAAAAAAAGAAATACAACCCCCCCCAACATTAAAACCCACCACCCACACACCCAACCTTACTCTAAAACCCACCCAATCCCCCCTTAAAAAAACCTAACACTAACCCCTTGAAGATCATCCTACCTTGAGCCGTCTTCACCCAGCCGGGCAGAAGTTTTCATCCGATCTGGCCAGAAGTCTTCATCGAATCCGGGCATAAGAGGTCCTCCAGATGGGCAGAAATCTTCATCCAAGCGGCATCTTCTGTCTTCTTCCATCCGACGAGGAGCGGCTCCATCTTGAAGACATCCGACGCGGAGCATCCTCTTTGTTCGACGTCCAACTGAAGAATGAAGGTTCCTTTAAATGACGTCATCCAAGATGGCGTCCCTTTAATTCCGATTGGCTGATAGAATTCTATCAACCAATTGGAATTAAGGTAGGAAAAATCATATTGGCTGATGCAATCAGCCAATAGGATTGAGCTTGCATTCTATTGGCTGATTGGAACCACCAATAGAATGCAAGCTCAATCATATTGGCTGATTGGATCAGCCAATCGGATTGAACTTCAACTCCAGAAATTTGTATTTACGCTCATTTCTGGACATCGCTAGTTTATCTGACTTACGTCACTTTAGGAACTGCCGGCTGGGTTTATGTAATACCCCGATGTGCGAGGTGAAATTATGGGCGGCACAGGTTCCCATGCTTGCGCCGAAACCTGCGCCGTATATTTGATCGCTCCCATAGGAATGTAGAGTCCAACTTGTTCCTAGCTAAATGTTTATTTACAGAAACTCTTTAGTCAGAACAAAGAAATATATAAATGTAACACCTCACAATACCATTTTCAATATTCTTATTAGAACATATAAATAATTCTGGATAAAGTTACAAAAAATATATATATTTTTATTTAACTTAGAGTTTGTATGTACAAATAATAGCAAAATAGAATAAAGGGTAATTAACTAGTGCTGGGAGATCAAATTGCTAACAAGTTAAACATTTGGTGCTGTAATGGCATAAAAAGTTTAGTGGGCAGTCACGTTGAACTCTTCCTAATTATAGCTCATTAAAACTCACATCAGCCAAGAAAGAAGATGAGTAAGTAAACAATGGACTACTGTAAATCTGACGTCAAAGATCACCCAACCTGCAGCACACAGTAGGTTGCGTGCTTAGAAAGCAAAAGAGAAATTATTAGAGAGCTTGATTAGATAAAACATCTTTCATGAAAATGTTGCTTAAAGTGTGTGAAATAATTGAATCCCTCTGCACATATCTATAGTTTTGTAGGATGTTGTTATGAAAAGTGTGTTGCTAAATAAATCAGATTTATCCATGACAAAGAATGTCAGAAGTTTAATTGCATTTTGGCATCTCTGATATTCGGGTGATTTTGTAGAATGGCAAATTATGTAAAGTCACATGATGATTATGGCAATTTTGAGTGAGTTTAAACATAACTGTAAAAAAAGACATCACTAAGGAATAAAAGTAGACAAAAAAACACACTCAGATCCAGTCATATTGCATTGTGTTTCCATAACATCAAGCTTTAAAGAGATCAGAATGCTTCTGGAGCTTCTTTCTCTTATGTGTGCCCTTTATTACCTATGTTATCTATACTATAATTGTGTTTGTAATGTCTGTCGCCATCGGCAGTTGTGCACACATCCTCAAAGGAATGTTGGATGTGCGCGCAGTCACCTCGCAATGAGACAGCTTCAGGAGCTCCAACTCTTAACTGTAACATAACAGCTGAGAGCTGAAGCTTCAGGCATCTGCCGCATATGGAGCCGGAGTGTGATTGGTGCTCTGCCTCCATATGAGGCCAGAGGCCTGATCGTTACAGATGGTGACACTGTTTGTGTGTGTATGTGCCACCATCTGTAACTATCTTCTGCTGGTGCCGGTGGGAGGTGTTGGCGGGTGGGCGGCTCAGCAGGGAAGGGGAGGCAGTGGGAGTGATAAAAAAAAAGACATGTGGAGAGACTGAGCAAAATAGAGAGGAAAGAGAGAGAGCAAAATAGAGAGGAAAGAGAGAGAGCAAAAGAGAGGGGGGAGAGAGCAAAAGAGAGGGGGGAGAGGGGAGAGAAAAAGAGGGGGAGAGAGAAAAAGAGGGCGGGAGAGAGCAAAAGAGAGAGGAGAGTGGAGAGAGGGAGCAAAAGAGAGGGGGGAGAGAGCGAGCAAAAGAGAGGGGGGAAAGAGAGAGCAATAGAGAGGGGGAGAAAGCAAAAGGGGTGGTGAAAGAATCTACCTGAATGGATTCTTTCACCACCCTGCCTTTTTCAGAATCCACCTGGATGCAGTGCCACATACAGAAAAATAAATGATTCAAAACAAAATCTTGTTTTAATATAAATAAAATAAAAAACACATAAATAGTAGTACTATATGGCAAAGTTAAGACCAAATACACTATTAGTTATGAGTTGGGTATCCTGAAAAAGCACATACAGTACAGCTAAAAAAAAAAAAGGCCGGCATTTCACGTTGGAGCTTATAAGTGTCCTTATTGGCATTGTTGGACAACTGATATTTCAAAAGAAATTTGTTTTCATGGTACTTACAAACTGATGCAACATCACATCCTACCCTTGAACACAGTTACTCCATTTTTTTCTGAGCTGTAATCACTTATTGCTTTTATCACAGGAGAAACACTATAGTTCTGTTTGACACTGTTCATTTTTAAAACACCCAATTGAACACTGTATTTCCATTTTTGGATAAAATCTATTCCCGCATCACTTGAAACTAACACACTTCAGCTCCTAGCATCTAACTCACAAGAATGCAGACAACACACTGACAAGCTGTATTCCATACACTTAAAGGTTTGGGCATGCCCAGACATGCAAACACAAGTCTTCCTGCTCTCATGTTATGTTTGTGCCTGTACCAAAATGATAGATCATTCTTCATTGTTGCCAATATCATATGTAGTAACATTTTAGAGCTCATTGGCAAGCATAAGCTATTTTATGTCAATCATAAACATAATTAGTGTAAAATACTGGGGGGGGGGGGGTTATTCTTATGTTTTATATGACATCTTGTCACTCTCAAAACTCATGAATAAAGAAAGTTGACTTTTCTCCAAATTTCTACTAGCCCTAGCTCTGTAACCAGTGGAAACTCAGTTTTTATAGCAGAATGCTACCATAGAGGACTTATATCTGGTTCCCCACCAGAGATAATGAACCTAAAAGTGAGGGAATTTTTTTAACAAATTGCACATTCTCAACACCATAAAAAATAAGAATTCTCAACCCTTAAATATGCTGCATGCACACTATACTTACCTAGGGAAAATAAAAATGGTCAAGCAACATATGTTCAACCACTTGAGATTTATTAACCAAGATTGATATTAGTGGTCAGTAAAAAAAAATGTATAGGCAGTTATAAATATTGCATTAATTGTCTATTATATTGTTTACTAAATTGTAATGGCTTTAATAAAGGAAACAATGTTTTGATTGCAGGATTCTGGTAAATTGAAATGGGAGCCACCATTAGTTAAATGCTTATACTATTTTGAAACTATTGTAGTATATAAGCAGTTTCAACTTTCTGATCACCATTAAATGTTTCTGTTTTGCTTTTTATATACAGCAGATAACTCATGTAGAATTAGTAGAAATCCTTTATAACCAAATAAAATGAAAAATTAAAAACTGAGACAATGAAAATGGTTTGTATATTTATGATCTTAAAAAGCAGTTTTCATTAGTAAAGCTAAGGGGACACGAAACTTAAGACAATCTCATAATAAAAATAAATGAGACAGTTGTTTAAAATTGTTCTATCTGAATTATGAAATGAATATTTGGGGTTTAATATCCCTTTAATCTTTGTATAGTATACTAAAATTTATTTTTTTGCAGCTGTACTTTTGGTAAGGAGCTTTAAATAGACAGTTATTAATTATTATTAATATTATTTAAGAGGTTAGGTACTGGGTGTCGGGAAGATATTTGTAATGTAGGGGATGGTAAAGAGGATGTTTTATAAACAGTAGATGGTTTGCTAATGGAGACTAAAGGGCTTTGCTAATGGAATATCTGGAAGTTGGTTTTAGTGTTGGCGGTATTTGGGATGCAGACATTTTTTAGGGGTTTACTGATGAGGGCAGCATGCAGGGGCTTGTGTTGGGAGCTATTGAGTAAAATATTTGTTTGTGAAAGACAATCTTGTGGGAAGGTTCTTCAGGTGTTGACAGTTATTGTGTTGGGGTCAAGGTCACGCATATGATTAACACTAATGTGGACCCTTTTTTTGTTATTGTTGTGTGTGTGGGGAAACCGTTATTAGTTTGTTTGATTAAAGTTTGGAGAAACATTGGCAAGAAGGGTAATTAAGGTGCAAAATTTTCTTTTTGAAACTATGCACTTAATTTGTATTCATAATATTAATAGTAAAACCATTTGTTCAGCTGTTTTGGTGGAATTTTTTTTTTTCCTGTTGATAGGGTGCAGCCTTTATTAACTATATTTAATATTCCAATTCCCCAGCTTGTCAACACAGTAAATAATAATAATTTTGCAACGATAAATTCTAACTTCAAATTATTTCCTCCAACAGTAAAAATAGAGACCATTCCATTTTCAGTCTTCAAAAGTGCCGATATCACCACTTTCCAAAAAAGTCAACTCTCAAATTATACAAAAAATACAACTCGAGGTTCCAACTCAAATGTAACATATTTACTATCCTTAAACATGATAGCAGCTTGAGTGTGATGGTTGACCTGCTGCTGATCTATCACTGCCAGTAGGGGGCCAGTAGGGGGTCGCAGAAGATTTAGGCCACTGTATTTGCCCACGTGTGTGAGATAAATCCAAATGAGCACATTTTTTCTTTTCCATTAACTGTCTTGTCTGTCAAGATAACTATAAATAACCATCATAACTTAAAGTGTTTTTTCAAAGTAGAAAAATGATTCTGAAGACTGCTCTCTATCTGTCATTTTATGCTAATGTACTGTAGAGTATTTACATTTTTCTAGCTAGACATGCAAAAATCATTTAATGAAGGAATATTGCTGATAGTTTTTAAATGTATTTCTTGAACTATATATATCAGTCAGTTTTTTTGTGTGTGCATAATATATATCACCTATTAAGTACTGCAGTTCAGAAAATATTTAGCAATATAAATGTTTTTAAAACAGTTTAAACTGTTCTTTTGTTTGAAAAAAATGCCAGAGAGCTCATACACCCCTTTTAAAAGACAGTTGGAATTCACATTCCTGGTCTCCTACATTCTGGCCAATCAGAGTCAGTTTCAAAACAATTGTGCTTTATGTCGTTTACCCTTTAAGGGAAAAAACATCAAAGTGAAGGTCAAGTTACAGCCTCACGGCATTGCATAGACTTATCAAAACGAGCAGGAGTGGGGGAAACAAGGATTAGTTGGTTTAGGATACGTCATCTGTCAATCAATTAGACAAGATGGCGGGCGGTAGTGCGGTAGTGCTGCACTTATCGGCGGAGCAGTTTAAAGGTAAAAAATAAATAGATAAAAAAAAAAATCATGACAAACTCCTGCTCGTTTTGATAAGTCTATGCAATGCCGTGAGGCTGTGCTTGTAACTTGACCTTCACTTTAAGATTAACTGCATTTTTGAATACTTCTGTTTCTGTTTGTAAAATCTATAGTAATAGTTAATTTAAGGGTCAGAATTAAAGTTTCACGATTCAGATAGAGCATGCAATTTGAAGTTACAAATACACCTAACACTACACTATCAATAAATTAATTAAATAAACTACAATTATCTAAACTAAAATACAATTAAATAAACTAAACTATATTACAAAAAAAACACTAAATTACAAAAAATACAAAAATATTACAAGAATTTTAAGCTAATTACACCTAATCTAAGCCCCCTAATAAAATAAAAAAGCCCCCCAAAATAATAAAATCTCCCTACCCTAAACTAAATTACAAATAGCCCTTAAAAGGGCCTTTTGCGGGGCATTGCCCCAAAGTAATCAGCTCTATTACCAGCCCTTAAAAGGGCCTTTTGCGGGGCATTGCCCCAAAGCAATCAGCTCTTTTACCTGTAAAAAAAAAACAATCCCCCCCACATTACAACCCACCACCCACACACCCCTACTCTAAAACCCACCCGTTCCAACCTTAAAAAACCCTAAGTCTAACTCCCAAGTGGTCCTTACCTGTCCTGGAGACCGGCGGAGAAGGTCCTGTTCCAGGCGGTGAAGTCTTCTTCCAAGCGGCGACCTCTTCTTCTTCCAGGAACCAGCCGGCGCGGAGCGGAGGAGTTGAAGACCGTTGACTCTGGAACTGAAGACCGGCAATGCTGGAACTGAAGATTGGCGACGCTGAAACTGAAGACCTCGGAGCCATGGAGCTTGGAGGATCCTTGTCATACGATCTCCGACGTACACTGAATAGGAATTCAAGGTACGTGATTAAAAATGGCGTCTCTTGGGGGCGGAGCCAACTAGCAGAGGGAGCAGACGTGTTTGTCTGCAGCTCTGCTGCCAAAACAGCATAACAAAGTAATATAATATGGTTCTACATCCATTAACTTAACTCTTGACCTTCTTTTATATGGGGAGAAAAGTACTATTATACAACCTGTATGGAAATTCGGTCTTAAACGTCTTTTAAGGCTTAGCAACGCAACTACTATCTGACTTCTCACGTGGCAGCAGAGATCGCTGGATAATTGCTTATCTACAACTCTACTTTGGGCTCTATACTACTCCTCTAGCCATGGCAGACTGTGTGGATCTAATACAGTCATCGTTCGAGATGCTGATGCAGAAACTCGACCACAATTTTTTTAATCTTCAGCTCACGCTTAAGGAGCAATTCAGAGACAAGAGCACGCCTGCACTTAAAATGGCGACTTCCACCGATACTACAGACTGCGATGAACCTGCACAGCCTAAGAACGGAGTGCCAACACCAGCCCTGCTAACGCCTCAGACCGACATAGATTACACTACCCAGGCTATACGTACGCCCACTAAGAGGAGTCCTTCTGCCGAGACTGGACCAGTACTGAGGAAGCTGGATAGGGGTGAGCTAGTGGATGGAGACAGGGCATCGCAGCTCATTGCGGAGGTACATCTAACAGAGGGCTTTACAGAAGATAAGCGATCGCTCGTAACCTGCCCCGAGATAGAAAACCCTCCAACTACAGCGCGGCTTGCCGGCAAGCTGACAGCTCTACTAACAACCAGCCACAACACTTCAGGACCTCTAGCCGACAGCCACACGTACCAAGCTCTTTGTGACTTTGAACTATGCCCAGACGGGCCCTCAGCTTTTGCATGTTTCAGGGGGTTGGGGGCTCACAACATCTTCGACGCCGCTGGATCCCGTTGGACCGCAGCCTGCCTCAGATCCCCTGCGCATGTGGGAGACACGGCATCGTCAGTATTACCGTCAGTTGGGATCCAGCTGGTCCCAATACTACTGTGGAGGTTCTATCAATGCCTGGTCAAGTTAGGCGTTGGGTAAATTTCTTCTGACCGTCAGAATAAGACTGGTTAGTGGAGGGCTCTTTGTATTAATGTATTCCACTCACCTTGTTCTGTCAGAGGAATAATCTAGATTGCCATTTTATAATGGACTCCCCTCTGGATGACGAGTCACCACTCTGAACACTAGAGATCTACACTATGTCCTCTACGATTCACAAGTACCTACCGGTTTTGCTTGTTATGTTTATAATATTTGCCCTATGTCTGAAGAGGTTATGTAGCCTCAACAAATTTACAGGAGTGTCATTAATAGCAATATACTCCAATTTTTAGTATGTCTCATATGAGCTAGTCACAGCTTTTTGTAAACCTGCATGCTCACAAATGTTTTCCTCTATAGATGTGAATGTAGAGCTGTCTTAGAGAGTTAATTGTTCTATGGGTCTATGCTAATAGCACTGTTTTTCTTTTTTTTTTTTTTGTTATTGTTTTTTTTTGTTGTTGCTGTTTTGTCTGTTTTTCTTGTTTAGTGCTCACCTGAAATAACATTGAGATAGTCCTTTCGCTTTGCCTGAGATAATATGATACCTGTTGCATCATAGTATAGAAAATAGATGATGAGGTTTCCAGATACCCTGGTTATCTCTCATCTAGCCATTTTAGTCTCATAGTCCAGTTAATACTACCATATGTCTGGTGCATCTGCGCTACTACCTAATTATCCTAAACCCCTAGGAGCCCTATGTAAGGTAACAATGTCTTTATATACATATACATAGATATCACAGCTTTTCCCTAACTAGCAAAGTATATAGCCTATAAAACACTCATACACATACTGTCAAACAATATGCACTGCTAGAGATATTAGAGTTTATTTAGATATATTTACTCTATCTATTACTTTAATGGACAAGAATAGGGGGGCCTTTGAGTTCACATAGACCTGAATGAAATTACCTGATGTGCATCAGAGCCATACATTTATATTACAGACCTATTGGACATTTTATTTAGCCATACCCCACAATTTGTTAACAGACGCTGGTGAACTTATATATTAGCAGACAACGCTTAACAGCCCAAAGAAATGCTTATTACATGCCGCAGTTCTTTTTGATGGATGGCCTTATTAAAGGCTTATATGTACAGCCCTAATTTGTCATACTGTACGTGGTTAAATTTCACTTTCAAGCGTGATAATGTTTTATATTATAGGTGACTCTTCTTTACTTACTATCCCTGCAGGTGGCCTAGTTCAATATCATCTCCTCTGACTATGAGTCTCTCTTATGATACCTGTTGTATCACATTGTGGAAATTATGTGGTTGAATTTCTAGCTATCTCTTAGTTAAGCATTATAGTTGAACTGTCCAAATAACACTCTCACACGCCTGTTTCATGTACGCTACTAATTAATTCTCTAATACATTTAGGCGCCCTATGTTGGGTAATGTTATTTATTTATCTATATTCCACCTCTTCATCCCGATTAGTAAAGTATATTGCTTTTAACACATTCATACCTAAATTGTCAAACAATGTATTCAGCTGTAGATATTAGCTTTTTCAGGATATAGCTTTCTTGGACACCCCTCATCTCTATCTGTCCCCTCTCCTTCCTTTCCCGCCGGCGATTACTACCTGCGGGTCATATCCCAACTCCTTTTACCCGCATCGCCTATAGTTGGCAACTCCCCAGGAGAGGGGTCCACATAGAGGCTCCTAACTTTTCGAATCTATAGAAATATCCTCCCCCCTGTTTGTATCCTCTCTGGCAATTTATTCTTACCCACACATACCCTAGTCTTAATAAACCAGAGGTGTCGTCCAGGGATACACTCAAAAGCCCTGAGACCCAATCCCATTCCATATTACATAGTCCTGTAGTGTGTATTTTCATAACAATTCACCTAACTCCGCCCCCCCCTCCCCTTTTCCCCCCATTACGAGCGGATCTTGCCCGCTGCATCCCCCTCCCCCCCATACACTCAGGTCTATGGGAGACCTGATAGAAGCCAGCTCCCTTCCTCTCATTACTTTCAGCGTCTAGAATATCCCTTATTTGAGAGTAGGGACCACTAGTTATCTATATTATAAAATCGAGACTTCATTTCCATATGTTCCAGCCACACATGTCTTGTTTTCACTGTTTGCACTTCATACTTAAGGTCATAAAGCTGGTGCTATAACTTATGTCAAATGTTATCCCTCTGTTTTTGTTCTAGATACCTCCCATGTCATTGTCTCCTACTATCATATAAATATTGAGCTCCTATTGTCTAGATACTATTATAACTAACTCTATACTGGCACACTAATGCTTTAATTTTTATGTACCTTCCAAACGTGATATGTATCAGTTATTTATTTTTGTGTATGTCTCGTGCTGGGACATACTTTATTTCCTGTTATTTCCATTCAATGTCTCAATAAAAATTTTATTTAAAAAAAAAAAAAAAAATGGCGTCCCTTGAATTCCTATTGGCTGATTTGAGCCTTCAAATTCAAATCAGCCAATCGGATGAGAGCTACTATAATTCTATTGGCTGATTTGAATAGCCAATAGAATAAGAGCTACTGACATTCTATTGGCTATTCAAATCAGTCCTTACACTGTATATTGGATACCAAATTGCGCGTGTTTTCTATATCAGTCTATGGGCCAAAAAACTATGGGCGAAGACAGAAATATACGAGCGTAATTTCTATGTTACGCCGTATATGTGATACCAAACCCGCGCAAAATCTGGCGCCGCATATGGCCCCAGGGCCGGTACTTTGAGACCACTGGTCTATCTGTGTCATATAGAGAAAAAAAATTGAAATCCTTAATAATAAGATAGAATTGTCTTTTTTTTTTTCTTTGATTGAAAAGCAAAGTAACTATTTCTCATTATTCTATGACAAAAATGTCCAAAAAATGCTGTCCACTTGTATATACTGCAATACCCCTTTATCATAGGAAAGTGTACAATTGTAAATATTACCTAATTAAATTTAGCTTTCTTGGATACACTCTGATAAAATACAAACTAAGATCTGTAATGTGGATACAAATCTTATTACACTTGGTACTTTACTGGACTATTCCCATGTGTAGGAGAACGTATTTAGAGATGTACAAATATGTCTTTTCTGTGTTAAATATAATATCATTTGAAAACACCTTGTACTTGTCGGACCTTCACTGGAACTGGAAACATTTTATTTGCTTATTTATATTTCATTTTCCCCCTAATTTTCTTTAGTTTTACAAAAAAAGAACCTGTCAGTGGTCATTATTTTTTTATGGTGAACTTACATTCAGCATAACAAGGGTTTATGAAAGGGGAGCTGGAAAAGTCAGTGGAAAAAATAGATTTTCTATTTCAAAGAGCCCTAGGCTTTTAGTTTTCAAAAGCGAATAAACACAGGTCAGTCTAATGATAATATAAGACAAGAAAGAATAGCAAATGTAATATACATTAAAAGCATTTATAGATTGGGTATAAAGGACCACAGATAAACATGAAAATGCTATTTATCAATACAGTCTACTCGTCAGGGGAGAAAGTAACTAGTCCAGAGGGAAAAGGTTACTAATACACACAACATTAAAGGGACAGTATACTGTAGAATTGTTTTTCCCTTAATGTATTTTCAATGACTTTAGAATTGTTTTTCCCTTTAATGTATTATCAATGACTTGTTATACCAGCTGCAGTGTATACGATGTATGAGAGATTGCATTTTCAGGCTTATTTGTGTATATTAATGAGCTGGTTTTGTGCTTCTAAACTACAACCTATTAAATGGATTGAGCTTGCAGGTAATATAAGATCTCATTATGTTATCACTTTGTGTACACACACTTGCTGCCTTATCTTATATCTGTTTATAAACCAAATCTCAATACTTATGCCCTGAAATTCAAATTCGAAAGATTCTAAGAAAAGGGGCGTGTATGAGCAATGCCGGCGAGCGGCAATATCTCTCCCATAGAAGTCAATGGGAGCATGGCGTCATTGCCGAAATTGCCGTTCATCCGCATTTTGCTGTGGAGGGGGGGGCCCTATTTGAAGTGTGACTACACAAACGCAGAAAATGCACTCAGTGCAAATGAAATTAGTTTCCATGTAGGCAAATGTCAAATATTGCCATGGGGACCTAATTTTAATTACAGCTACACTAACTTGCTCAGGCAATATAGTCTTGGCAGCTGATCACTAGCAAGGCAAACATGGCCGCTACCCTCCTCGCAACCTGCACTACGTTGCTTCAAACATAGCTATCTTGTGTCGATGTGTTGGAAGCAAAGTGCAACTCCCACTAGCACACCCCACTAGCTCCCCCTGAATGCCTATAACTACGTCACGCCTAACCTACACACGCCTGCTACCGCCTACACCTACATCAGAGCTAATCTACATTCCCCCTGCACCACCCAGCTAATTCCACCTCACTGCCTACACCTATGCCACGCCAAACCTACACACCCCTGGAATGCCCAGCTAAGTCCCTAATACTGCCTACACTGATGTAATGTCTAACCTATACTCCCCTGGTACGTCCAGCTATCTGTCTACTGTCATAAAATAACTCACTATAATAAACTATGCTATAAATAATAAACCTCCCCATTAAAACTATGAAGCTATGTCACTAAAGTTATAATCAATGTTTAACTAATGCATCACAGAGATGCGCTGACTTCCAGAGGGCCAGTAAAACTTTGCTGGCATAGCCGGGCTCCTAAAACTTAGCACCGGACCGGAATTGAGTTATAGACTTGTGGTAGGTATGTGGTGGCAGAGGGGTTAATAGGATAGATACTTGTGATGGGTATGTGGCAGTGTAGGGGTTACAAGGATAGTACTTGTGAGTATGTGGCAGTATAAGGGTTAATAGAATAGATACTTGTGATGGGTATTTGGCTGTTTAGGGGTTAATAGGATAGTACTTGCGGTGGGTGGGTGGCGGTTTAGATCTTCATTAGTGTAGTGTTTGCGATCGTGGGGTAGTTTGGTTTAGGGGTATTAGGATTAGCGGTTAGACACACAGCAGTTATATTCTAGGGATGCTTTTACTATACATTGCATATATGGTCGGCGATGCTGCGTGTTGTCTATAGTCAGCATCGCCGACCAATGGCATGTATAGTAAAAGTTTCTCGGCGATGCTGCTATGTCAAGAACTTAGAATCGAAAAATATGGAAAAAAAATAGTGTTGCTACATAGCCATAACGTAATGACGCCTAATGGAAAACGTTCCAAGAGCTGTATCACATAGACCGGGTGAGACTTTAAGAGATGCACTCAGAAGTTATAAACGTCCATCAATAACGATTGGGAAAACTTATATAAAATATTTGCAGCTTCTAAGCATTAACAAGAATAGTTAAATTAATCAGGAGCGCTAAAAAGCTAAAAGCGATTATCTGATGGTATTAATAAAGTGCCAAGTGTATGTGCAAAAAATTGTGAAAATATTAATAAAGTGCAGAAAATTTAAATACTTCAAATAGGTGAGGTTTAATCGATAATTATTATCTGAAATATATTATAAAGTGAATAAGTGTAGTCATAAAACCAGACAGGTATATGTCTATTAACATATGCCTCTATGGATTACTCAAAAAATAAAGTGAAATGATCCTCTGATCAAATATTTAAAAAATTCAGTCTGTAATTTAAAACTGTGTATGGTGTTAAGAAGTGCTATAAAATAAAATTAGGCGAAGGAAAACAGTCTCTTCATTGATTATTAAAATTATAAATATTAAATCTATAAATACAGATTCAAATACTTAAATAGTGTAATGTGGGATTTAAAACACAAATTATCTACAGTTAATAAAAAATATCAGAACATTCGGATTGTATGTAATGGTGATGGTGATAAATGCACAATGAATAAGAAATTAGGCTCTGCCTAAAATTTAATCTGTTATAAACAAGTGCAAACAAATCTTATTATTGCTAAAAACGGACGTCTCCGTGTAACATCAAAGTTAAAATTAAGGTTGCCACCACATTTAAAAAGGAGAAATTGGCTTTATAGACAGAAAAATTCGGGATATCCAATTGAACAGTCTGTATTATAAACGGGAAATCTTTTCTTACCCGTAATCAGTCCACGAAATCAGTTTGGAGGGGAGATTTTTCTGACTTACCCCCAAACAATTCAGCCGTCAGTCCTGTAGATAGAAAATTACCGCCGTAGCGGAGTGACGTCACTTTTTTATAGGCGCTGTCTGCAGAGTGCAATCTGATTTGTCCTTAGGTGGGCAGTGTCAGATTTCTCACTGCCGTGATCCTTTTGAATGGAGTATCCGCTCTTAAGTGCCAACGAGCACGCAGGATACTGTTTAGATCATCCGTTGTAAGGGGACAGCAGTCTCAGCGGTGTGTAGGTACTATAGTCTCACCTCACTTCAAAATAGAGCCGGTCTGATGCACACAGTTTCCAAATGTGCAATAGATGTAGAATCTTTTATTTCAAAAGTGCTGGTGCCTATATGGAAAGTGCTGGTGCTATTTCACGGATTGTGTTAACCAGACATTAACCAAGGCAGTATTTATGAAATAGAAAGTTTTTTGAAAGCAGAATATCAATTCAAACTGCAAATGTAGCAACAAAGTTCAACAAAGTTCATAGGCAACTAACATCAACGCGTTTCTCCCTGTGCAGGGCTTTTTCAAGATGAAAGTGTTGCCAACAGTTGCACCTTTTTAAAGGTGTTCCTAATTTTCTATTGGTTCATTGAAATTAGTTAAGGTGGTTTAGGCAATTTCATAAGGTGGTATTGGCAAACCTCTATTTGGGCAACCTTACTAATAATTTATGTGCAAATACATATATAACAAATTCCAAATGTAAAAGAATTTTCAGTATTTAGAAGTATATCGATTAAAACCTATATTATTAAAAATTCTTAAAAAGTACACAGATATCTAAATGAATTTATTAGATGTAGGATATTCATATCCAATAAAAATTTGGATCTAAATTATAGAATATAAATCTAGCTCTATGACTTGGAGCATTAATACATACATATAAATGAATACTTTTAGTAATATATGAAAATAGTAAATATAAATATAGAAATGAATTCATAAGCTTAAATCTTGTTGTTATTATTCAGGACAATGACTCATACAAGAGATTACAGTATTTTAATATAAGAGTGAAGGAATAGTGACCAGAAACTATTAAAAATTAATAAAAATTAATAAAAAATTGATAAAAATTAATAAAAATTAGTAAAAAATCTAAAATGGGGTTAGTCCAACAGAAATGGTGAAATATCAAGTTCTGAGTTCAGTCCATTTGGAAATAATGTCTCATGTTTATAAATGAACTCTGCTTCTTTCAATTTAAGAAATTTTTCTATATTTCCACCTCTCCAATTTTGTTTGACATGTAATATTCCCCAATATTTAAGATCTGATGTTCTACCTTTATGTTTTAATTTAAAATGTTTATATAAATTGGTGTCATCAATTCCTTTTTCAATACACAGAAGGTGCTCCCTTATTCTATCTTTGACCATTCTTTTTGTCTCCCCAAAATAAATTAAATCACATGTGCATTTAAGGGCATATATAACTCCCTTGTTAGTGCATCTAATGCATTCTTTAATTTTAATTTCTTCTCCTGATTTTGGGACCTTTAGTGTACTTCTTTTATCACTATGTTTGCAGGCCTTACACGAGTAGCACGGAAAGAAACCTGAAATTTTTTCTCCCTGTAGGTCTTTTTGTGTAAAGCTCCGTGTTTTCATGTTCGGTATACTAGGTGCCAAAATGGACTTAAAATTTTTTGTTTTCTTAAAAATCATTTTAGGTTTAGATGGGAGGGAATCTCCTATTATGGGATCTTCTTTAAGTATGGCCCAATGTTTATTGAGGATTTTTCTCATGAGGCCATGGTCTGCACTAAAATCTGTAATGAATGGGACATTAATTATTTCTTTATTCTCTTTGGTGTCTTTTTGTTTATAAGTGAGTAGGGAATCTCTTTATGTTTCTTTAGCTCTTTTTACAGCTTTATTTACAGTATCTTCATTATAACCTCTATCCTTGAATTTTTCTATTAGTACCTCAATTTGATTCTCAAAGTCACACATTCTAGAACAGTTTTTCCTTATCCTTAAACTTTGTCCAACAGGGATATTATCTTTCCACTGTTGCAAGTGACAGCTGTTAGCGTGAACAAAGCTATTGGAGTCCACTTCTTTAAAGTGCATTTTCGTTTGTATTGAATTATTAATAACCATAATTTCTAAATCTAAAAACACAATTTTTTCTTTGCTGTAATTAAAAGTGAAGTGCAGGCCACTGTCATTAGTGTTCATGTTTTTAAAGAGGCAAAGTAATTTTTCTTCCGTCCCCCTCCATAGAAGTAGAACATCATCGATGTACCGTCTATAGAGCACGAGGTCTGCGCCACAGTCATGCATCTGGAAAAAGGACTCCTCCCAATTTCCAACAAAGAGATTGGCATAACTGGGCGCAAACCTCGTGCCCATAGCCGTACCCTCGATTTGTAAATAAAATTGCTTATCATGCATAAAATTATTTTTTAATATGAACTCTATACTTGTAAGTAAAAATTCTTTTTGTTCAGTCATCATATCAGGATCAGTATCTAAATATTTACTGATAGCTTGTATTCCCTTTGCATGATCTATCACCGTGTAGAGTGATGTTATATCTCCCGTAACTAAAATCAGATTTTCTTCCCATACTGTATCTCTTAAAATAGTTAAAACCTCAGTCGAGTCTTTTAAATAAGAATCTAATTTCTTGACAAATTTTTGTAGGTAAATGTCTACATAGTGTGAAAGATTTGATGACAGAGAGCCAATCCCGGAAATAATCGGTCTCCCTGGAGGTTGTTCTAAATTTTTGTGAATTTTTGGAAGGAAGTAGAACACCGGGACCCTCAGAAAAGTAGGGTCCAGGAATTCCACCTCCTTCTCATTAAGTATGCCCAGTCTTTTGCCCTTTCCTATCAATTTCTTAAGACATGCTGCGAATTTGTTAGTTGGATTTAGTTCTAATTTTTTATATGTTTTGGTCTCACCTAACAGTCTATTGGCCTCTAATTTGTAGTAGCTTGTATCCATCACTACAATCCCGCCGCCCTTATCGGCGGGCTTGATGGTTACATCTTTATTCTTTTTTAAGTTTTCTAAAATTAATATCTCCTTTTTAGTCATATTTATTTTTGTAAATTTCGAGAACTTCTCCTTAAGTCTTTAAGGACCAATTGTTCAATGGTGTCTAAGTGAGTTCCTTTTGACGAAACAGGGTTAAAAGTGGACTTTGTTCTTAAATTAGTGTGGATAAAGTTATCTTGTTTAGTAGTGATTCTATTGGTACAACTTGTTTCCAGTGGACTTTTCATATAAAATCTTTTTAGTGTGAGGTTTCTCACGAACTTCCTAATATGTATGTGTGTATTAAATTTGTTTAACCTCACACTAGGAGCAAAGGATAGACCGTAACTTAAAATTTTTATTTCATCATCTTTTAAAGCATTAGCCTTCTGCTAAACACCAATCCGCTAGCTCTGATATTTGCGCTGCTGGGAGGTAAGCTTACCAGTTACCTAGCCGAGGGCTCAAAGCAGGAATCAGCGTGAGAGGTAAGCAGGGCCAAGTCCCAGGCCGTGTAAAAGTTAGCATAAATCGGGTGCATCAGTTCAACCACGGGCTCCTTGATGCGGGCGGTCTAGTCGTGTGCAGCTGTAACCGTGATATAGGCGTGTAAGAAGGGACTCGGTTTTCTTCTACTTTCTAACGCTTTCACGTTGTCTGCTATCACGTGACCTTCCGTCCACCAATGCGGGCCTGCTCTCTTCCAGTACTGACGTCAGCGACTTGTTCCAAAATGTAAAGTGAAACTTGCAAAAGGCTCCCATAGGCTAAAGGCTTCACATAACGGAGTGGACACCCCAATATCCACCAAACAACAATGGTAAAAAAGAAAAGTTGCAGTAGAAGCCTTAGAATAAAAGCGTAACTTTATTTTCCATATAAAATCTCACTGGAGACATGTGGGTTCCTCCATAGTTACAGAAATCTACCGGTTTCGGTTTAACAGACCAAAATCATAGACTGTTAGCCGTCATCTGTAGCAACTATTTAAGTAAGTACATTTCTACCTGATTGGTCAAAAACAATTTAGCTTGGATGATGTGGACAGAATATAAGAACATACATGCAAACACACATTTCAATGTAAATGTATATCACTTCTAGTTACAGAAATGTGTAAAAGGATCTAGGACTAAATCAGAACAAAACTGGTAAACGTTTAGTGCTACTGAGAAGATGGCAAAAAATAGGATAGAAAACAACAAATCTTTCATCTATTATGGCCACATTCATTTTAATAAAATTAAATAAGGCTATGAATAGGTAATTAAGTGTAGTCTTATTCTCTAAATCCTAAACCATCATTATACCTTAAATTTAATTAGATACATATTACATAAAAGGTGAATGCTGTAAAATGACAGACTGCTGCTTCATAACTGGTGTTTCTGGCGAGCCTGAAGGCTCACCAGAAACACGGGCCCTCAAGTTCCATACAGAGCTTGATAGATAGGCCCCCTAGTATTTTTGCTGTGAATACTCCATTATGAAAGTCCCGCCACTGAATCTATCATCTTTTTCAATCCTGTCATATAGCACAGAGCTTCTCTCCATTTTTGTTGACTTATATAGGTTTACAATACACTTTTGTTTCAATTGACTTATCTGCTGTACCTTTCATAATAATATCCAAGTATTCAATCTGTTGTTGAGGATACTTATGAGTAAATTTCAAACAGACATCATTGTTATTAATTCAATTTACAGAATTTGAAAACAATATCCATATTTGAAGAAATGGGTGTAATTTATGAAGGGGTTTGCTTTTCCAAGATGTGGGAAAGCTCCAAACAACCCATATGCAGGTTGGCATAAGAGGGGGCAAATTTCACCCCAATTGCTGTCCCCACATCTTTGGAGATAACAAACACCCTAAAATTAAGTAAGTCATCTAACCAAATGTTCAAACAAATAACCTATTCCACTAATGATGGGCTTAGGAACCTTTGGAAAAATTTGGAAAATCAGCATGATGGAATGCTTAACATATAAATAATCAAAAGTATCTTGTGTCCAACTGCCAATCCATCATCAAAAAGTCCATACAATTCCAGCTGAAATTTATTAGTGGGGTTGTACTGTAAAACAAGATAATTAGCCTTATTCCATAATTGTCTCAATGCTTCATTGACATTTTAATACCCCCGTGCTCTGGTCACCCATTTCAAAAGCAATTTTTATGAACTATCAATTTAAAATGGTTCTCCAATCAGCACTCTAGCTGCAACAAAAGCTCTGTAAGGGCTAGAGCACAGATTGGAGAACAATTGAAATAAAAAATTACTTTTAAAGTGGGCGGTCAGTTCACAGGGTATTTAAATTGCACGGCTTGATTAAAAAGTAAATTACAGCGCATCTTCATTACAAATGATGATTTAAACTCCATCTAAAATATTGTCTCCATTCCGGATCGAATGATATAAAGTGGAAAGTTTACCAACACTTTAACAGAGGTTGAGGCAGTGCACTAAAGGATTAACTTCAGCAGGGAGGTGATGCGTAATATGTTAACATGCTCCAAAACCAGTGTCATAAACTTAAAATTCTCCAATCACCTAGGGCGAGATTACATATACAGCGCAGGCTTCAACGTAAGCGCTGAAACCTGCGCCACCCGTAATTTCACCACGCACATCGGGGTATCCAATAAACCCCACCGGCAGTTCATAAAGTGCCGTAATTTGGATAAACTAGCGATGTCCAGAAATGAGCGTAAATACAAATGTCTGGAGTCGCCAGTGACTTACGGCACCTTAGTAACTGCTGGCACTAAGAAAGAAAAAAATATCAAATCCCTGGTAAAAGTCTAACCCGCTCCCAAAAATAAAGCCGACATGTAAAAACCCCTATATCCGCCGTCAAACCCACATCACAACTAATAATAAATGTATTAACCCCTAAACTGACAACCCCCCACAATGCAATAACCATAATTAAACTATTAACCACTTATCTGCCATTGCGATCTACCTAATAAAAGTATTAACTCCTAAATCCGCCAACCCCAACGTCGCAAACTACCTAATAAAACTATTAACCCCTAATTCGCCATTCACCCACAATGCAATAAACCTAATAAAACTATTAACCCCTAATCTGCAAAACCCACACAACACAAGAGTAATAAATCTTTTAACCCCTAAACCGTCATACCCCACAACGCAAATAAATAATCACTAAGCTCCCTTACCTAACACCCCCCAAATTAACTCCATTACATAAATTAAAAATAATACTAAATTACAATTAAAATAAAAAAAAATAACATTACTTTAAAAATAAAAAGTTTAAATTAAGCTAAAATTACAGAAAAAAAAGTATAACATTACAGAAAATAATAAACAAAATTATCTAAAATAAAAAAATTATACCTAATCCCTATGAAAATAAAAAAGCCCCCCAAAATAAAAACACCCCCTAATCTAATACTAAACTACCAATAGCTCTTAAAAGGGCCTTTTGTAGGGCATTGCCCTAAGTTAAGCACCAAACCCCCAAAATATAAAACCTAACACTAAAAAAATCATAAACTACCCATTGCCCCTAAAGGGGCATTTGTATGGGCATTGCCCTTAAAAGGACATTCAGCTCTTTTACTGACCTTAAAAGGGCATTCAGCTCTTTTAAGATTTCCCAAAATCCCTAATATAAAAAATAAAAAAACGGCCTAACTCTAACCCCGAGATAAGTATTTACTGTTCCTGAAGTCCATCGGTGAAGTCTTCTTACAAGCGGCGACCTCTTCCATGGAGCGTGGAGGATCCTCGTTGTACGATTGCGCCGTACACTGAATAGTGAATGCAAGGTGCGTGATAAAAAAAATGGCGTCCCTGGCGTTCCTTGCATTAACCCACCATTGGCTGATTTGAATTTGAAGAAACAAATCAGCCAATGGTGGGTTAATGGCGGATTAGGGGTTAATATACTTTCTTATTTATTGCGGTGAGAGATTGCGGTTGACAGGTAGATAGATATTGCGCATACATTATGTGTTAGTTAATATTTTCAGGCAGTTACAGGATTTACAGTGCTCACATACTCATCGCAAGGCTTGCTGCACCTGCCTATGTGTGGCAAGGTGAAAATGGAGTAAAATATCTCCATTTTCGCCACGTAAGTCCTTGCACAGTATATGTGATACCGATTTGCGACACTGTTCTTTGTTAGCTGATGGGAGTAAAAATTGCGGCCGACGGGTGAAATATAGGTGATGCATTTATATGCGACGCTGTATATGTGATACCAAAATCGCGTAAAAGCTAGCGGCACCAGCTTTTTGCGAGCGCCGCCGCATATGTTATCTTGCCCAATATGTTTAAAATTACAGCAGTAAATCTCTTATCAATATAAATCTGGAGCAAATTGTACAATTATATTCAAATCTTGCACAAACCGTTATTAAAAGCTTCTGGTTAAAATTAATTGTAACCAAAGCATTTTTAATGCAACCAATACATAAATAGCGTTCCTTATTCTTAAAATGGGAAGTGGCAGTAGTACTCATTGCACTCGTATTACAAGTCCTTACTCGTAATTCAAAATACTGCTTTTGCATTTAGCACTTTTCCAAACCAGATATTAACAGTTATTATTTGTTATTATGCATTTAAAAACATGTAAAGTGTATAGTAAGGAAGTTAAATCTAATCTCTACTACTTGAGGACACTTTTCTCCTGTTAAGTGTAGTTAGTCCACGGGTCATCCATTACTTATGGGATACTAACTCCTCCCCAACAGGAAGTGCAAGAGGATCACCCAAGCAGAGCTGCCATATAGCTCCTCCCCTCTACGTCACACCCAGTCATTCTCTTGCACCCAACTAATAGATAGGATGTGTGAGAGGACTGTGGTGATTAAACTTAGTTTTTATATCTTCAATCAAAAGTTTGTTATTTTAAACGGCACCGGAGTGTGTTGTTTTCTTCTCAGGCAGAATTTGAAGAAGAATCTACCTGAGTTTTTTGTATGATCTTAGCGGACATAACTAAGATCCATTCGCTGTTCTCGGCCATTCTGAGGATTGAGGTAACTTCAGATCAGGGGACAGCGGGCAGGTTCACCTGCAAAGAGGTATGTTGCAGTATATTATTTTCTAAGGAATGGAATTGACTGAGAAAATACTGCTAATACCGATATAATGTAAGTACAGCCTTAAATGCAGTAGTAGCAACTGGTATCAGGCTGATATGTATGTATGTTTACACTTAAGTATTTCTGGGGAATGGCACTTCACTGGGAAAATACTGTATGCATATAACTTTTAGCCCAACTTGCAGTGTGAACGACTAGCAGCAGGCTTTTAATGACATTTCATAAATTATATTTTAAACGTTTGCTGGCATGTTAAATCGTTTAATTATCTGAGGTACTTGGTGAAAAATTGTTTTGGGCGTTATTTTCCACATGGCTGTCGTTTGTTTTAAATTAAAACAGTTTACTGAGCTTCCCTCACTGTTGTATTGTGAGTGGGAGGGGCCTATTTTGGCGCTTTTACTACGCATCAGAAATTCAGTCACAGTCTGCCTTTTTCTCCCTGCATGATCCAGGACGTCTCCACAGAGCTCAGGGGTCTTCAAAACTTGTTTTGAGGGAGGTAATCACTCACAGCAGACCTGTGAGACTGTGCTTTGACTGTGATAAAAACGCTTATATTTTCAATTGTTATACGTTTTTTTCTGATATTAAGGGTTAATCATCCATTGCTAATGAGTGCAATCCTTTGCTAAATTTATGCTTTTGCGGTGAAAATTGGTTTCTATAACTAATCCGGTTCATTGTTATTCAACTGTGACAGTTTTTCTGTGCTTCTTAAAGGCACAGTAACGTTTTGCATATTGCTTGTAAATTTAGTTAAAAAGTATTTCCAAGCTTGCTAGTCTAATTGCTAGTTTGTTAAACATGTCTGACACAGAGGAATCTCTTTGTGCAATATGTTCAAAAGCCAAGGTGGAGCCCAATAGAAATTTATGTACTAATTGCATTGATGCTACTTTAAATAAAAGTCAATCTGTACATGTTAAGCAACATTCACCAGACAACGAGGGGGAAGTTATGCCGACTAACTTGCCTCACGTGTCAGTACCTGCATCTCCCGCTCAGGAGGTGCGTGATATTGTAACGCCAAGTACATCAGGGCGGCCATTACAAATCACTCTACAAGACATGGCTAATGTTATGACTGAAGTTTTGTCTAAATTGCCAGAACTTAGGGGTAAACGAGATCACTCTGGGGTGAGAACAGAGTGCGCTGATAATGCTAGGGCCATGTCTGATACTGCGTCACAATTTGCAGAACATGAGGACGGAGAGCTTCATTCTGCGGGTGACGGATCTGATCCAAATAAACTGGATTCAGACATTTCATATTTTAAGTTTAAGCTGGAAAACCTCAGTGTATTGCTAGGGGAGGTGTTAGCGGCTCTGAATGATTGTAACACAGTTGCAATCCCAGAGAAAATGTGTAGGTTGGATAAATATTTTGCGGTACCGACGAGTACTGACGTTTTTCCTATACCTAAGAGACTTACTGAAATTGTTACTAAGGAGTGGGATAGACCCGGTGTGCCTTTCTCACCCCCTCCTATATTCATAAAAATGTTTCCAATAGACGCCACCACACGGGACTTATGGCAAACGGTCCCTAAGGTGGAGGGAGCAGTTTCTACTTTAGCTAAGCGTACCACTATCCTGGTGGAGGATAGCTGTGCCTTTTCAGATCCAATGGATAAAAAGTTAGAGGGTTACCTTAAGAAAATGTTTGTTCAACAAGGTTTTATATTGCAACCCCTTGCATGCATTGCGCCTGTCACGGCTGCGGCAGCCTTTTGGTTTGAGTCTCTGGAAGAGACCCTTGACTCAGCGCCATTAGATGAGATTACACACAAGCTTAAAACCCTTAAGCTAGCTAATTCATTTATTTCTGATGCCGTAGTACATTTAACTAAACTTACGGCTAAGAATTCCGGATTCGCCATTCAGGCACGCAGAGCGCTGTGGCTAAAATCCTGGTCAGCTGATGTAACTTCTAAATCTAAATTACTTAACATACCTTTCAAGGGGCAGACTTTATTCGGGCCCGGTTTGAAAGAAATTATCGCTGATATTACGGGAGGTAAAGGCCATGCCCTGCCTCAAGACAGAGCCAAACCTAGGGCTAGACAGTCTAATTTTTGTGCCTTTCGTAACTTCAAGGCAGGAGCAGCATCAACTTCCTCTGCTCCAAAACAGGAAGGAGCTGTTGCTCGCTACAGACAAGGCTGGAAACCTAACCAGACCTGGAACAAGGGCAAGCAGGCCAGAAAACCTGCTGCTGCCCCTAAGACAGCATGAAGTGAGGGCCCACGATCCGGAAACGGATCTAGTGGGGGGCAGACTCTCTCTCTTCGCCCAGGCTTGGGCAAGAGATGTCCAGGATCCCTGGGCGTTGGAGATCATATCTCAGGGATATCTTCTGGACTTCAAAGCTTCTCCTCCACAAGGGAGATTTCACCTTTCAAGGTTGTCAACAAACCAGATAAAGAAAGAGGCGTTTCTACGCTGTGTACAAGACCTTTTACTAATGGGAGTGATCCACCCAGTTCCGCGGTCGGAACACGGACAAGGGTTTTACTCACATCTGTTTGTGGTTCCCAAAAAAGAGGGAACCTTCAGACCAATATTGGATTTAAAGATCCTAAACAAATTCCTAAGAGTTCCATCGTTCAAAATGGAAACTATTCGGACAATCTTACCCATGATCCAAAGAGGTCAGTACATGACCACAGTGGATTTAAAGGATGCTTACCTTCACATACCGATTCACAAAGAACATTACCGGTATCTAAGGTTTGCCTTCCTAGACAGGCATTACCAGTTTGTAGCTCTTCCCTTCGGGTTGGCTACGGCTCCAAGAATCTTTACAAAGGTTCTGGGCTCTCTTCTGGCGGTACTAAGACCGCGAGGAATTTCGTTGGCTCCGTACCTAGACGACATTCTGATACAAGCGTCAAGCTTCCAAACTGCCAAGTCTCATACAGAGTTAGTACTGGCATTTCTAAGGTCGCATGGGTGGAAAGTGAACGAGGAGAAGAGTTCTCTCTTACCACTCACAAGAGTTCCCTTCTTGGGGACTCTTATAGATTCTGTAGAAATGAAAATTTACCTGACAGAAGACAGGTTAACAAAGCTTCTAAATGCTTGCCGTGTCCTTCATTCCATTCAACACCCGTCAGTGGCTCAATGCATGGAGGTAATCGGCTTAATGGTAGCGGCAATGGACATAGTTCCTTTTGCACGCCTGCATCTCAGACCGCTGCAATTGTGCATGCTAAGTCAGTGGAATGGGGATTACTCAGATTTGTCCCCTATGCTGAATCTGGATCAAGAGACCAGAGATTCTCTTCTATGGTGGCTTTCTCGGCCACATCTGTCCAGGGGGATGCCCTTCAGCAGGCCAGACTGGACAATTGTAACAACAGATGCCAGCCTACTAGGTTGGGGCGCTGTCTGGAATTCCCTGAAGGCTCAGGGATCATGGACTCAAGAGGAGAGTCTCCTTCCAATAAACATTCTGGAATTGAGAGCAGTTCTCAATGCCCTTCTGGCTTGGCCTCAGTTAGCAACTCTGAGGTTCATCAGGTTTCAGTCGGACAACATCACGACTGTGGCTTACATCAACCATCAAGGAGGGACAAGGAGTTCTCTAGCGATGATGGAAGTATCAAAGATAATTCGCTGGGCAGAGTCTCACTCTTGCCACCTGTCAGCGATCCACATCCCAGGAGTGGAGAACTGGGAGGCGGATTTCCTAAGTCGCCAGACTTTTCATCCGGGGGAGTGGGAACTTCATCCGGAGGTCTTTGCCCAAATACTTCGACGTTGGGGCAAACCAGATATGGATCTCATGGCGTCTTGCCAGAACGCCAAGCTTCCTTGTTACGAGTCCAGGTCCAGGGACCCGGGAGCGGTCCTGATAGATGCTTTGACAGCACCTTGGACCTTCAGGATGGCTTATGTGTTTCCACCCTTCCCGATGCTTCCTCGTTTGATTGCCAGGATCAAACAGGAGAAAGCATCTGTGATTCTAATAGCGCCTGCGTGGCCACGCAGGACCTGGTATGCAGATCTAGTGGACATGTCATCCTGTCCACCTTGGTCTCTGCCTCTGAGACAGGACCTTCTAATTCAGGGTCCTTTCAAACATCAAAATCTAATTTCTCTGAAGCTGACTGCATGGAAATTGAACGCTTGATTTTATCAAAGCGTGGATTTTCGGAGCCAGTAATTGATACCTTAATACAGGCTAGGAAACCTGTTACCAGGAAAATTTACCATAAGATATGGCGTAAATACTTACACTGGTGCGAATCCAAGAGTTACTCATGGAGTAAGGTTAGGATTCCTAGGATATTGTCTTTTCTACAAGAAGGTTTAGAAAAGGGTTTATCTGCAAGTTCTTTAAAGGGACAGATCTCAGCTCTGTCCATCCTTTTACACAATAGTCTGTCAGAAGTTCCAGACGTTCAGGCTTTTTGTCAGGCTTTGGCTAGGATTAAGCCTGTGTTTAAGACTGTAGCTCCACCGTGGAGCTTAAACTTAGTTCTTAACGTTTTACAGGGTGTTCCGTTTGAACCCCTTCATTCCATTGATATCAAGCTGTTATCTTGGAAAGTTCTGTTTTTAATGGCTATTTCCTCGGCTCGTAGAGTCTCTGAGTTATCAGCCTTACATTGTGATTCTCCTTATCTTATTTTTCATTCAGATAAGGTAGTTCTGCGTACTAAACCTGGGTTCTTACCTAAGGTAGTCACTAACAAGAATATCAATCAAGAAATTGTTGTTCCATCATTGTGCCCTAACCCTTTTTCAAAGAAGGAACGACTTCTGCACAATCTAGACGTAGTCCGTGCCCTGAAATTTTATTTACAGGCAACTAAAGATTTTCGCCAAACTTCTTCCCTGTTTGTCGTTTATTCTGGACAGAGGAGAGGTCAAAAAGCATCTGCTACCTCTCTATCCTTTTGGCTTCGTAGCATAATACGTTTAGCCTATGAGACTGCTGGACAGCAACCTCCTGAAAGGATTACAGCTCATTCTACTAGAGCTGTGGCTTCCACTTGGGCCTTTAAGAATGAGGCCTCTGTTGAACAGATTTGCAAGGCTGCAACTTGGTCTTCTCTTCATACTTTTTCCAAATTTTACAAATTTGACACTTTTGCTTCTTCGGAGGCTGTTTTTGGGAGAAAGGTTCTTCAGGCAGTGGTTCCTTCCGTATAAAGATCCTGCCTGTCCCTCCCGTCATCCGTGTACTTTAGCTTTGGTATTGGTATCCCATAAGTAATGGATGACCCGTGGACTGACTACACTTAACAGGAGAAAACATAATTTATGCTTACCTGATAAATTCCTTTCTCCTGTAGTGTAGTCAGTCCACGGCCCACCCTGTTTTTTATGGCAGGTCTAAATTTTAAATTATACTCCAGTCACCACTGCACCCTATAGTTTCTCCTTTCTCGTTTGGTTTTCGGTCGAATGACTGGGTGTGACGTAGAGGGGAGGAGCTATATGGCAGCTCTGCTTGGGTGATCCTCTTGCACTTCCTGTTGGGGAGGAGTTAGTATCCCATAAGTAATGGATGACCCGTGGACTGACTACACTACAGGAGAAAGGAATTTATCAGGTAAGCATAAATTATGTTTTTGCCCTCCATTGGCTTAGAGTTTAAGTGTTATCCAAAATAAATTTTAGTTCGAACCCTTATAGAAATCTATTATATACAACCTTTTTTATTGGAGTTGCATTATTGGAGGCCTGGCATCCATCTAGTATTGATGCTATGAAATCTCTTGAATATATGATTTTTAAATGTTAAGGCAACATAAAAGTATCATATATAATATAATATAATTAAAAATGGCATTGGCTGACCGGTTCCACGTGACCTGAGACGCAGCGTTGCTGAATGGAACAGAGCGGTATGCCGTGGTGAGCCGCCAACTTTGAGCAAACTTTGGAGTCTGGAGTCTGGATCCTTATGTGAGCACTACAATCGGTGCATTGGAGTTCAAATAGATCGACTTGGAGAAAGAAAAGACAAGCGATTTTGGAAAAAGACAAGAAGAGAAGGGCGCCCACAGGTGTTGTTGACAGAGGGACCCGGATGTCTATACCCGGCGTTCTCCTACATCTCTGATAAGTGCCCAATATTTACACATTCTTGCTGTAAGATCATGAAGTTACATGCTCAAGTGGTTGCAGTTGACAGAGGGATTTGTATATTGATTTAAAAGTCCTCCTGCATATCCGCTTGATTGTTCATCTGCTAGCTTACTTCTTTTGCTCCTGCTTGCTGCATTGCATGTCTCCTTGTGTGCCGCTTGACCTTTGATCATTATTACTTGCTTTGGCTCACTAAATGACTCTATCGCTTTACTCTCTACAGCTTATTTCTTATAGCTTCCACAGAACTCACAACTTGGTCAGTATATGCATATTACTGGAACAGTTAAATCAGCAACATTGGGACTTTGCATATCACCGTTACAGTGGCTACCCATTGTAGCTATCATTGTAGCAATTATTCCGATACAAATATCATCTGTTGTTGAATTGCATTATACTGTGTACATATATCTTATATTGCATATATGAGAACACTCGGCTAACACAGTTTACTAAAACTTCTGTCTGTGTTATGTATTGCTGTTTTTTCATATATTCCATATATAAATTAGTGTAGATTATTTGCATATGCTATATGTACTTATTTTGTTGGTTCCTTCATCACTAGCGTGACTCAGCACTTTTTTAACCTTTTAGGTACAGGTTGTTTGTGCATTTCTATCTGTTGATTTTTTTGCTGAATCGGCACCCGGCGAGGTGCGTGAATTAAAAACCTTCTTTCCAAATTATACTTTGTGTTGCTCTGATTATTTTCTGGAAAAGAGTGCTGAATTCCCAGTCTTTTAAGAGGTTATATCATAAACCTCTTTTCTTTCTTCTCATTTTATATTATATATATATATATATATATATATATATATATATATATATATATATATATATATATATAGTATTCCACACATTTTTGTAAATATTTTATTATATCTTTTCATGTGAAAACACTGAAGAAATGACACTTTGCTACAATGTAAAGTAGTGAGTGTACAGCCTGTATAACAGTGTACATTTGCTGGCCCCTCAAAATAACTCGACACACAGCCATTAATGTCTAAACCATTGGCAACAAAAGTGAGTACACCCCTAAGTGGAAATGTCCAAATTGGGGCCAATTAGCCATTTTCCCTCCCTAGTTTCATGTGACTCATTAGTGTTACAATGTCTCAGGTGTGAATGGGGAGCAGGTGTGTTAAATTTGGTGTTATCGCTCTCACACTCTCTCATACTGATCACTGGAAGTTCAACATGGCACCTCATGGCAAAGAACTCTGAGGACCTGAAAAAAAGAATTGTTTCTCTACAAAAAGATGGCCTAGGCTATAAAAAATTGCCAAGACCCTGAAACTGAGCTGCAGCACGGTGGGCAAGACCATACAGTGGTTTCACAGGATAGGTTCCACTCAGAACAGGCCTCGCCATGGTCGACCAAAGAAGTTGAGTGCACATGCTCAGCGTTGTCTTTGGGAAATATACGTATGAGTGCTGCCAGCATTGCTGCAGAGGTTGAAGGGGTGGGGGTCAGCCTGTCAGTACTCCGCACACTGCATCAAATTGGTCTGCATGGATGTCTTCCCAGAAGGAAGCCTCTTCTAAAGATGATGCACAAGAAAGCCTGCAAACAGTTTGCTGAAGACAAGCAGACTAAGGACATGGATTCGACCAAAATAAACTTCAGATGGTGTCAAGCATGTGTGGGGGCAACCAGGTAAGGAGTACAAAGACAAGTGTGCCTTGCCTACAGTCAAGCATGGTAGTGGGAGTGTCATGGTCTGGGCCTTCATGAGTGCTGCCTGCACTGGGTAGCTACAGTTCATTGAGGGAACCATGAATGCCATTATGTACTGTTACATACTGAAGCAGAGCATGACCCCCCTTCCTTCGGAGACTGGGCTGCAGGGCAGTATTCCAACATAACAACCACAAACACACCTCCAAGATGACCACTGCTTTGCTAAGGAAGCCGAGTGTAAAGGTGATGGACTGGCCAATCATGTCTCCAGACCTAAACCCTATTGA